>NW_028262337.1:7587608-7917608 GCF_047370975.1 Nipponia nippon | reverse complement strand
TAATTTGAGTGTTTTTTTTTTAAATTATTTTACAATGGAATAGAAGGAGAATTAGTTAAACCATGGAATCATAGGAAAACAAAACATATTTTAAGTCAGTTGGGTCAGTGCCAAATTAAAGCTAATGGGAATTTTTTGATCCACCCAAGAGGTGTCTCATCTAAATGATTGCTGTCCTTCTCCACATCAAAGAGCTTGTGACTCATATCCATTTCCATTCTTAATCTCATACATAAGCTTTAATTGTCAGCTTCATAGTTCATAACTAGTTGCTCATATGAACCTATTTCATATGTTTTAAAACCGTTTCAACTTGTACAAACTTTGTACAAATCCCTTCACATGCCGCTCAAAGTAAATAGAAGCTCAATGACTATAATACCCTAAGGAAATCTGTGACTATAAAAAGTTCCTAAATTTATTCTTGGATGGGATACTCCAAAATATCTAAGTTGTCAGGGAACACATATTCCATTGACTTTGAAATAACAAGCATGTGTTAGAAAATTCCATTTCTTGCCAAGAAAACTTTGAAATGGCTGTCTATAAGCTATGTACATGCTCAAGGAAATACAACCCCAAATTTCTCTACTCCGGAATCTGTGATTTAGCAGTGAAATCATAGAAATTTCTTTCTTGCAATAATGCATTTAGAGTAAATATAGAAAATAAGCATATTTGTCGCAAAGTGAATCCAGTAATTTGAAAAATAATATTAAGTTACTTTGACTACAGGAAAAAATGTCCAGTTTATTAGCAAACATTTCAGTTCTGACAAAATGTTGATCTCAGAAAATTGAAATTAACATATCTTAAATAGTTTTTATTTAGAAAAATATAAATATAAATGTAAATGTAAATGTAAAAGCAAAAGTAAATGTAAATAATATATTGTATAAACATGTAATATAAATATAAATTATTAATATACATCTACATCTACATCTACAAACTGGCTGACCTCAGGTGGGCCAGGATCAGAGATTAACATCACAGCATTGATGAACAGCAATAAGTCGGTTTCAAGAAATACAGAGAAAATATGGAAGAAATGAGGGCAAAATTATGTCTCGCCCACCGTTTTGCCTGCTGTGATTTCTGTGGTGGCTGAGAGCCTACAGGGACGATTGCAGTTCCCTGAAGAGTATTTGCAATAATGCAGTTGACGAAGGGACACATTTTGATTAACATCTGTACAAAATGCAGATTTGTGTGGCAGACTCTGAATGCCATCAATAAGCAAAGAATTGGCTCAAGGTTTCATTTACTCTCCACTCTTTCCCACTGTAAGAGGCCGTTAGCGACAGGCACACACCAGTTCCTGCATCAAAATGATGTGTATGCAAAGGGTGTTAGTTGTAGTAGTGCTTGCTCAGGTGTGCAGGGACACACCAGAACAAGCAAATGCTGGAGAGCTATATGGAGCACAAAGGAATGTCTAGGACCTGGAGCAAAGCTGGCCAGGGCTCTTTTTTTTCTCTTCCTTCACATCTTCATGTTTATTGTGTAAGACTTTGTTTCAGTATTTCTGCACGTCGTCCCAGCCATGACCAGGCAAGATTCAGGAAGGATCCCCCTGAAATTAACTTCGAAATTGTACTGACTTTGGTGGGAGTCAAGTTAGACCCAAAATGCAAAGAGGTGGACAAGCACACAGCACTGGTTTCTCGTGTTTCTATAAAGTGTTGGACCCAAAGCTTGGGGATCTCATTACTCTGGGCTGAGCTGAGCACTCCCAGTTCCCACTCCCAGTTTGGAGCTGGGAGGAGTCTCTCCAGAGCAGGTCCTTTCTTGCTGGGCAATTACATCCTGATCGAAACTTCAGTGTAGGGTCTGAAAAAAGAAAATGTTAGGGATCTGCTATAACAACAACATGTATAGAAATGTGAAATGGAAATTAAATTAGTTTGGGTGGAAGCAGCCACTGATGGACTATACTTACACTGTGCTGCTGGTTCCTATGAATGGAACCAAAGCTAATGGAGAAAGCCCAGGTCTATTAGTTGACATGGCTCTTTCCGCATGGGCCTTGTACCCCTGTTACAGGAGTGGTACTGGTTCATTTCCAGGACTTTCTTTTTTCATTCTTGGAACTACTTCCTAGCATCTGTTGCATTCATGCACCAAACATTGGTAAAAAAGAAGCATTGGAGTCTGTTGAGTGCATTATATGAGTTTTAAGAACTATCTACTGTATTTACAGAGTTGACTTGTGTGAATATAAAAGTATGGCTCTGGCTATGATCTTCTGGATAAATAAATGACAATGTTTGTATGTTTTTGAAAGAGATTTATTCTGTCCCTCTGCTAAATCTTATGCTAGTTAAGAGGAATATTACACCACAAGAAAAATCTTCCATATCTTTAAAGTATGAGCATAGATGATCTTTAAAAAACTGTTCATGCCATTAAACTTGGAAACTTAAAAATCATGTTGTAGCTGTAGATGGTCTGAGCAAAGTTCTGGGAGTTGGGCAGCTCTTAAACTTCTGCTTTTGGATGTGGCCAGGATGCTTTCGTGGTCCTTGGTTTTAGCTACCCCAAAAATCCTTAGGTTCCTAGCGCAACTGTGCTGCACCTGCATAAGACTGACCACTTTTTACCCAGGATAGCACATTTAGAGGAAAACACATGCATTTCTATTTTAGTAACTGGCTCTCCACTCAGTCAGCAGGCTGGTCTGACACATTTCTCAACAATTTGATTGTGAAATCTGATGCAAGAGAGGCAGTGGGAACACATGGCATAGGCAGGGAAGGCAAGAGGGACTACCTCCTTCACTTACTACATGCATTTAGAACACTAGAGCACTTTTAAGGTGTCCTAATCTTCTGCTTTTAGATTTGCCACATTTGTTGGCAGGAGGAATAGCTTGATTTTAATCAGACGTGTAAAAGTCATGCTAACTCAAGTGAACTCATGTAAAATTCAAATAAAAGCTTTTATTTCCAATTTCCAAAACAGTCAGCATAAGTTTAAAAAAAAAGGTGATACTGGAGAAATTAAATGAAACTACCCCTAGTTTGCATACCCCCCCCCCCCCCCCCCCGATTAAAGCTCAGAGGTCTCCCTTAATCTAACTATTCAGGAGACAGCTGATGCTCCTCCTGATGACAGTCCTTAGAGCACCTTAGAACAAGGGGCAAATGTCCCCTCAACACTGGTGATTCACCATCTGCATTTCACTATCCACTATCTTTATCCATTGAAACTTCAATTCAATATCAGTTTGTACATTAGCAGCCTGACACAAACATCTAGATAGAGTGTGTTCATTCCAATCATTACTGGCTTTTGATTGAAGCCAGATGTGATGGTGGTCCATGGTTCTGTGTGATAATAAGTTTGGGGTGATTAAAATACAGCAGAAGGGAAATGGCAGATCTGGGGCTGAGAGAGAAACAGCCTGGGGTCAGACAGACTGTATGGGTAACAAAGTGACTTAAATGAGCCTGCTTTAACAAGGCAGACTCACTCTCTCCAGCTTGCCCTGCACGCTGACATTGGGGCGCAAGATGAAGCTGAGAGGTGGTGTGGTTTGGGAAGCTGGCTCAGGAGCCCTATAGTGCTTGAGCACCAGATTGTGCCCATCTGTCCATCTAGATGCTGGCAATTAAGTAGTGCTTCCGCAAAAGGTCTCTGTGTGAGGTCTGCAAGAGCCCTTTCCCTGGGATCGCTTCTTACAGGGATTACCCCTGTTTCCAGCAGCTTTCACTTCACCTCTCTGCAGGAACGTTAAGAGCTGATGCTCAGTGACAAGCGTCTGACTAGAAATATGGGACCTCACAGTGAATCTTCCCAGCCCTGTTTTGTAGAAACCAGTGAGGCAGACAAATAATCAGCCCCTCTAAAACATCCTCATGGGCCCGAATGTGGGCTTTGAAGCTTCACCACAGGCACCGCACCATGCGAAATGTTGGTCTGAGTGATGTGAATGCTGTAAGGGGGTCTAAAATCCATAAAATGACAATCTCACCTCAAGACAGTGGGCTACATTTTGTCTTTCGTCTCCTACAGTGCAAGTCCTTAACTTCACTGATAGCCAAATGTCACACCTCCTCTTGTGTCTGTTGCAGATATGGCAAAATGTGAGAGGAAAACTTCCCTGTTTAAGACACCATGTAACCAAAGGAAAGTTGTATTGGGCTGAAAGCCAGAATTTCTAAGAGTATCTCTTCCAAAGACTGTTGTTAATATTTCCACAAGGCACCACTGTCATTACTGAGCTAGGCTTTACATTCTTCTGCCAGGGAAGAGAACCTAGGTCTCTGAAGTGACATATCTAAGTCAATTCCCTCTGCATGCCAAATTGAAATTCCCAATTACACTATCTGCAAACCCAACTCTAATTCCTAGACTGAGCATATAACCGAAGTATCCTGACACCCAACATTACACGCGGCTCCCTCACTGCTGATTTACCTCTAGGATGCAACATATGTTCTGGGGGTTTCTAAGGACTGCTCTGCATGCTGCATAACCACCTAGGTGCTCCTCTGTGTGGTATCTATGGTGTTTCTGAAGGCTCCAAGTCCATTACTCCCATTGGATGGAGCAGAACCTCATGGGCCTTGGAAATTAAGCTATTGCTTTTTTCTCCAGAGGAGTAGTCCCTAACGTGGAGTCAAACCTCTTCATGTCTGTATTTAGACTGAGAACTTCATTCAGCAGGGCTGTTCCACCAACATCTTTCACCCTGGTGCATCTACCCGGCCACTCTGCAGTCATTGGATGCTCACTAGTTTCTTCTGCAGCTTCTCAGGATGAGGGGTGTTAAGCAGGGTGCTCTGCTGAGCCCTCCTGCTGGCAGTGGGGTCACAGAGGTTCATGTCATTCACTGTTCTTCAGCTGGCACCAACTGTTTCTTAAAGGTGAAGGTAAAAAAAAATACAGCAGATGTAACTCTGGTGCAAAGTTTCTGCAAATAAACAAGTTAGCTTCTTGGGTCATTTGCACCAGACACCACACATGGAGCTGCAGGAAGGTTGGCAGACCTCCTTTTGGATCAGTGGAGGCAGCAGGTAGCTGCTTGTTTGGGCCTGAGCACCATAAAGCACTGAGGGAAGGGCCTGAAGTTACATATCCCCAAATCGTCAGTGACAGAGGAGTCCGGTGTGAGTTAAATAGAAAGTGTCAGCCGAGAGACACAGCTTTGACAATAAATTTCCTTGCTTTCATGGATCTAAAGTAAATCAGACTTTACAATGTACCCTTTAATGTAACTTTAATGCAGTTTTTGTGCATTAATTCCCTTCAGGTCCAGTCCTTGTCATTAATATTGTCTATTGGCAAACACAGAAGGATTTCTTTCCTTGCCAGCTGAGGAAAATGTTTGATTTGCCTTGGTGTTGCCAAGCATTTTTGTTTGCATTTTTTGAAGGACATTTGAACAAACGAAAGTATAACTCTGCAAATTTAATTTTATAGCCCCTGCTTGCAGTCTTGTACTGTACCTATTAATTTCAATGTCTGTAATTAAAAATTTCAGGGAATAGTTGCATAATTAATAGCTCCTAATTTTCATTAATGAGTACTAAACACTGATCAGTAAAGGGTTCACAGAACTGGCTTTCCCTATGCTTTGTTTTGGCTAGTGCCAGATTTTGTCTGAGAACCTGGTTAAGCTTCTCATACACATTGGTGTTCATAACAAGCTATATTGGCACAGACAAGATACAGGCAGCATTTCAGAGTCCTCTGTCTGTGCTGGTTCGGTGTACAATACTTGTACCTCTCACAAATTCAGAGTCTGGGCTCCTGGGAGCTGATTACAGGAGAAGATTAAAAAGGCTGTCTTCCACACACATGTTCAGAAGCAATGGATGGCATCTGCAGGACTGAACCAGCACACATCTGCTCAGAAAGGAGAAAAATATCCCCCAATTAGAAGGGCACCATCATTGGTTTCAAGGGAAAAACTTTGTAAGTGCTAAGTATTGCCACATTCATGTGTATATATACACACACACATATATATACACGTATACACACACTCATATGCTTAGATGTGTGTATGTATGTGTGTTTATATATTTAGAGACACGTCTTTAAATACATGAAGTTCTGTGTTTAAGAAATAGTTTGTTGACACAGAAAAGTGAGGTACCTTCTTTGTTTTAGGCATGCAGCAGCTGGAAAAGGCACCCAACCTGTCTACATCAGGTCATGGGGAGAAGCAGGCAGGCCTGGTGAGGCTCAGCATGCCCAGCAGGATAAGGGGAGCAAACAATCATGAAGGTCTATGCGCAGAATGGTGACACAGGTAGGAGTCAGGGATGGAGGCTGATGCCAAGTCCTCCTCTAAAGGTTGTTTATGTATTTTATGCATTGGTTACCTAAAATAAGTAACTAGTGATAGAACAGGAATAAGAATGCAAGGTGTTCTTATTACAGACCATGCCTTCCCTGTAAGTGTTCATTATGGTAACCTCCTCTCCTTAACCTTTTGGCAAAAAGGGCCTAGGCTGTGGTAGGTAAGGCTCACTTCTCAAAAGGAAATGAATCCTCTAAGTCAGAAATGGAAATTATAACTGGGTCTTGGGGAAAGAACTAATCACTCTGCTAGGAGAGAGAAGATAAAGGAGCAGCTGCTTCCTCCAGCTGTTTTATGAAGTAGAAGCTGCCTTTTTGTGTATGTGGAAACCACCTCTACAGGTTTCGGTCAGAAGTTTGGAGAAAACCTACTGGATATTGTGCCTGGAGGTCACAGGGGCTGTGCAACCACAAGGGCCCTCTGGAAACCACCATGGCCTTGCTCAAAGCAGGGTCAGCTTCGAAGTTAGATCCAACTAACTAAACCTTGTCACAATAGAGATGGTTTTCTGCAGACTTAGGACTTTTAGGAGGATTTTAAGGTTAAAAAAATAAAAAGATAGGTTGAGACAACAATCACTCAGGAGAATCTGAAAGCATCTCCTGTTAGCAGGAGAAAAGAAAATCTCTTTGTATTATAAATGCATTATTATCATTCTTACATTCAATCCGCTTCAGAAACACTGGTCCAAATGCTGCTTATCTTGTTCAAGCATGTAAACTCCTCCCACAGACACATTAAGCTCTTCATGAGTTAAATGAGAATATAGCCAATAAAATAATCCCCATAGAGCTGCTGCTCTCTACCTGAGGATTCAGTGTTGCTTTGGGGTTGACTTTGTTCCATCCAACAAGGATAGGCTGGTGACCAGAGCTCAGAGGGGACACATGTGAAAGAGACAGAACTGAGTGCTCAGAGCGGGGGACATGGAGGCTGAAGGTGGGTGGTGGTGGAGGTGGATAAGACAGCAAGACAGGTATGGCCAGCGGAGGCTGCTCAGCGCACATCAGCCAATTAGTAATTAACAGACACATGCTGGGGTATGTCACTTTTGTCTCTTGGTTCAAACAACTTTTGTTACTCCCTGACAAACAACTTCTGTAACTGTCCTGGCAATGAGGTGTCCCAGATGGATGGGATGACAGATGTGGGTGTGATGGAGATTGAGCTGCAAAGGCCAGACATTAACTGGCCCTGGCACAAGGTGCAGGAGTAGGTGCATGGGACCACATTTATTTCTCCTGTCCTTGGATAATTCAATTGTCATGCTCCTGGGAAAGGGTCCTGCTGCTGCAGCTCACACCTGGGACCCCCATGTACTCAGGTGTAGCCAGGTGTCTGGAGGAGTGGTGAAAGGAGCCACCAAGTGTCAGACTCTTGAAAAACTGCATATGGCGCCCTGGTGATGAATAGGATGAGCACCTTTGATGAATAGCAAAGAAACTGAAGGTGACAGGATGCTGGACCTGGGAGAAGGGAGCTTCGTTTGCATGTTTAACCAATTATTTCCCTATGTCACTTCACTGGCAGCAAGCAGGGCAACAGAAAACCTGACAGGGTCAGCAGGTTAGCTGCTGAGGCAAAGAGTTCACATATTAAAAGCTTCAGCAGATGAAACAGATGTTAATCCACATTATGCGCGTACATGCAGGTAAACTGCACAGAGGGCAGGAAGGCTGGCTGGTCCTGGCGCGAAGCACACGCTGTCTCATTGGGGGTCCTGTGTGTGGCTGCAGACCCAGCATACACATCTACCCACATGCATACGCATATCAAACACAGTTAATGGTAGACAATAGCAAAACTTAATAAGCTTTCTGCTTCTTCTTTTGAAAGCATTTGCATTTTTTTAAGTCAACTTCCTGTTTCTTTATGAAAAATTTTCAAAAGCTGCATTCTTGTGTCAAGCTCTAGGTTTCCATGTAAGTTCAAGGTAACGATTGAACTTCTCATGTTTGCCAGCTGTATTGCTGCAATATCTACAGAGGAACATCGAAGGTCTGTGTTAGTTTGGGACTCACAAAAAGTAATTCATTATGCATAATGGTGATGTTGGCAGTGCATGCCAAATGGTTAAATCTAATGTAGCATACAGTTTCATTAAGGCACAACAAAATTAATCTACCCCTTCCCACCAGGAGGTTTAAACAAAAGCAATGGGGAAGGAGATGCATGTAAAAAGCAGCAATTCATTAATGAAATGAAGACATGTAAAATAATTAGGCTTATAACAATAGATTAGAGGACTAAATTAACCCTTTTATTTCCCGTGCAATATGCGCAATTCAGAACCCTAACATTGGGCATTATTATGTAAATGCAGTCTTAAGCGTCTTCTGATTTCCTTCCAGGGAAGAGATGCACAAGTAGATCAAAATGAAGCCACTAGTTCCTCTTAATAACTTTATTCTGGTTTGCAGACCTTGCCCATGGTGACTATTTAAATTCAAAGTCAGTGACTTGACTTTGGATCTCCAGTGGGAAATTGCAAATGAAAGAGTTAACTCAAAGAATCAGGGAGAAAAAGCTGCCACTAAACTGGTGTAACTAGTGTAATTAATAATACTGAAACTAAGGGACCAATCTAAATCTATGGAGGGAAGGAGCTTTCTCATGCCTGATTAGTAATGATTGTTAAAAGGGACGATTGTCTTTCCTTAGTAACTCCTGTGACCCCAGTAACACGGGAGAATTTTTTAAACAGCAGCGTGTCTAAGCAGCATAGATGCTGCTTGCTTAAAGGTGCAAAAGAAAGAGAAATGTTTAAAAATAGGCTACATTTATTCAGGATATGAAAATCCCCAAATGAACAGACCTTTGAATTAACCAAGTAATCAAGAAATTCCTTGGCCTTCTGTACTTTGATTTTCTAATTTAGCTGAGCGCAGCAGGAGCTTTCCCTGTACTTTCTGTTTACAGCTCTCAGTTCTGTCCCAGAGGGAAGAAATCCTCCTAAGCACCCAGCAGTGTTTAGGGGATGAGGTGAATTCAGGGCACAGGGAAGCCTTTGGGGGAGATCTGCAATGACTTCAACACTGGGCAGCACAGGACTCCCACTCCCAGGGCTCTCCGATGGACCACACCAGCCTGTGGAGCTGGAGTCTTGTCTGCATGTAGCATTGCCTGGATGTGAGTAATGAAGCCTGGATGTCGTGTGCTAACATTTTGTCCCACTGAGCACCCAAAGCTGGAATGCTGGCATGCTTTGAAATTCATGTGAGAGTCCATGGGAACTAGCAAGTATATAAGGTAACATTAAAAGCCTCAATATGTGTGTTGAGAAAACAGTGTTTCTCTCCACTTTCCAAAATGACTCTGCCAGCATCCAGAATAGGAAACAAGGTTTACAGACAGCAGTAGTATCACAAGAGGTAGCCTTGTAAGCAACATGAATTTATCACCCCAAGGGAAATAAATCAAACCAAACTTAGCAGCAAGTCCATACCCCAAAAGAGACGAGGGATTCAGAAGGCCTCAGGCAAGCAGCTGCAGTGGCAGAGCAGGTGGCTGCACCCAGCACCCCACCATTGCAAAGCAATGCAACAGTGCAGCGCACACCACAAATCAGGTGGACATGGCTGATAAGTATCTGAAATGAGGCATTGTCCATAAGGTTTTCTATTAATTATTACTGTTAGTTGCGGCTGGAGAAGGCAGATGTGGGGAGCTATACATTTAAGAGGCTTTGGTCTGAGCCAGCTGGAGCTAATTATCTTGTTCGGGAGCCCCTCATCCTCTGTGCTGGTCACTTCTACCTCCGATGTTCAGCCTGTGGCTCTGAGAGATTTTTGGGCACGGGAATGGCACAAAGATGGGGAAAAGTGAATGACTCAGTCCAGGCTGAGGTAATGTCGTGGTTTAAACCCAGCCAGCAACTAAGCACCACACAGCTGCTCGCTCACTCCCCTGTCCCAGCAGGATGGGAGGAAGAGAATTGGAAGGGTAAAAGTGAGAACACTTGTGGGTTGAGATAAGAACAGTTTAATCATTGAAATAAAATAAAATAAAAATTGTAATGACAAGGAAAATAACAAAGAGAGAGAAATAAAACCCAAGAAAGACAAGCGATGCAAATGAAAACAATTGCTCACCACCAACTGACCAATGCCCAGCCAGTCCCCAAGCAGTGCTAACCTTGCCCCCAGCTTTATATACTGAGCATGATGTCATATGGTGTAGAATATCCCTTTGGTAAGCTGGGGTCAGCTGTCCTATCTGTGTCCCTCCCAGCTTCTTGTGCATTCCCAGCCTACTTGCTGGCAGGGCAATGTGAGAAGCAGAAAAGGCCTTAACTCTGTGTAAGCACTGCTCAGCAAGAACTAAAACATCCCTGAGTTATCAATACTGTTTCCAGCACATATCCAAAACATAGCTTCCCACACGAGCTACTATGAAGAGAATTAACTCTGCCCCAGCCCAAACCAGCACATTCTCCACCCCTTATTCCATACCTTTTACGTCATGCTTAGATCTCACTATCCAATACATCCTCATTAACCACCGCTCCCACTCCCATCCTTTGATACAATACGCATACGTCATTCCCTTGTCTATGGACCACCCTTGTGAAATGTCTGTAAAATGTCCATAAAGGTTCCACAAAAGTCCACAAAATATCTATTGAATTCATTTAGTCCGTGACTTTGAGCTCCATCTGTTGTGGTAGTCACTCAGGACAGGAGAGGTGGTGTGTTGCAGGGAGTCATTGGGCACAAAAACCAGCTCAGGCTGGATCACTGCTGCACCTGCACGGCTTCTTGTAAGGCTTGTCCTTCATTGGCTCAGGTGGTTCCTGCTACAGTAATTCCTGTAACGGGTAACTCAAATCATGGGTTACAACAATTCAAAGGTATATCCATCACAATCTCCACCCTTGGTCCCTTTAGGCCAGGTTATAGGGCTTAACATTGCAATGAACTCCTCCCCTTGCTCCTAGCCTGGCTAGCAACAAGGAGTTTCTGCTATAGTAATTCCCATAATGTGCAACTCAGAGCATGGATTATTTTCACCCAGGATTAAATCACTTTGAGGTACACATTGGACTCCCCTATCCTTCTGCATTACTCACCAAGTGCACCCAGGTCCTTGAGCAAAAACAATCCCACAAATAGGTTTACCCTTTCCTGAGGAAGGAATAACCCAGACTGGTTTTCCTAAAAAGTTCCTTTTAAATACTACAGGGATCTCATCTCCTTCCACAGTGCACAGGGGTTTTGATCAGGCAGGGCCAGGTCGACTGGTGGGTCCTCTAGTGTTAATTAGCCAAGTGGCTTTTGCTAAATATGTATGCCAATGCTTGAATGTCCCAGCACACATTGCTCTCAGTGTAGTTTTTAACAGTCTATTGTATCATTCAATTTTCCTGGAGGCTGGTGCCTGATAAGGGGTGTGACACACCCAGTCAATGCCATGCTCCTTAGGCCAGATGTGTACGATGTTGTTCCAGAAATGAGTCCCATTGTCTGATTCAGTTGTTTCAGGGGCGCCGTGTCACCATAAAACTTGCTTTTCAAGGCCCAAGATAGTATTCTGGGTACTGGCAGGGGTCACAGGGTATATTTCCAACCGTCGAGTAGTTGCTTCCACCATTGTAAGCACGTGCTGTTTGTCATGGTGGTTCATGGTAGTGTGATATAATTATTCTGCCAGGCTTGCCCATAGTGATGTTTCAGCCATCATCCTCTATACCAAAAAGGCTTCAGCCGCTTGGCTTGCTTCATTATGGCACACTTTTTACATTCATGGATAAGCTGTGCAATGGCATCAATGGTCAAGTCCACCCCTCGATCATGAGCCCATTTGTATGTTGCATCCCTTCCCAGATGTCCTGATATGTCATGGGCCCATTGAGCTATGAATAGCTCACTGTTATGTTGCCAGTCCAGATCCACCTGAGCCACTTCAATTCTAGCAGCCTGGTCCAACTGCTTGTTGTTTCGATGTTCTTCAGTGACATGACTGCTGGGTATGTGAGCATCTACCTGATGTGCTTTTACAACCAGGTTGTCTGCCTGAGCAGCAATATCTTGCCACAGTTCTGCAGCCCAGATGGGTTTACCTCTGCTCTGCCATTTGGTCTGCTTCCATTGCTGTAGCCACCCCCACAGAGCATTTGCCACAATCCATGAGTCAGTATAGAGATAAAGTACTGGCCACTTTTCTTGTTCAGCAATATCTAAAGCCAGCTGGATGGCTTTCACCTCTGCAAACTGACTCGGTTCACCTTCTCCTTCAGCAGTCTCTGCGACTTGTCATGTAGGACTCCACACAGCTGCTTTCCACCTTCAATGTCTTCCCACGATACAACAGGATCAATCTGTAAACAGGGCATATTGCTTTTCATTTTCTGCTAATTTATTATACAGAGGGGTCTCTTCATCACGGGTCATCTCCGCTGGTGACACTCTGAAGTTTTGGCCCTCTGGCCAGTCCATGATCATTTCCAGGATTCCTGGGCGGCCAGGGTTTCCCATTTGAGCCTGTTGCGTTATCAGTGTGACCCACTTACTCCACGTAGCCTCAGTTGTATGATGCATAGAGGGGAACCTCCCTTCGAACATCCAACCCAACACAGGCAACCGAGGTGCCAAAAGGATCTATGCTTCAGTGCCTATTACTTCTGAAGCAGCTCCAACTCTTTCATATGCTGCTAATATTTCTTTTTCAGTTGGAGTGTAACTGGCTTCAGATCCCCTATAACCCCAGCTCCAAAACCTCAGAGGTCGACGTCAAATCTCTCCAGGCACGTTCATCTAGAGGCTGCAGGTGGGGCTGTTATCCCTGGATGAGGCATAAAGCACATTTTTCATGTGCTTTGGTGCAGTCTGGACTGACCCAAGGGCTACTGCATGAATTATCTTCCATTTAATTTATTCAAAGTCTTGCTGCTGCTCAGGGTCCCATTCAAAGTCATTCTTCTTCTGGGTCACTCGATAGAGAGGGCTTACAATCAGACTATAACCTGGAATATGCATTCTCCAAAAAACTATGACACCTAAGAAAACTTGTGTTTCTTTTTTGTTAGTTGGTGGCGACATAGCTGTTATTTTATTGATCACATCCATTGGGATATGATGATGCCCATCTTGCCATTTTATTCCTAAAAACTGGATCTCCTGTGCAGGTCCTTTGACCTTACTTTGTTTTATAGCAAAACCAGCTTTCAAAAGAATCTGGATTATTGTTCTCCCCTTCTCAAACACTTCCATTCACATTGTGTTGCCCACACAATGATGTCATCAACATACTGCAGGTGTTCGGGAGCTTCACCTTGTTCCAGTGCAGTCCGTATCAACCCATGGCAAATGGTAGGGCTGTGTTTCCACCCCTGGGGCAGTCAATTCCAGGTGTACTGGATGCCCCTCCACATGAAAGCAAGCTGTGGCCTGCACTCTGCTGCCAAAGGGATCGAGAAAAATGCGTTGGCGATATCCAATGTTGCGTACCATTTGGTGGCCTTTGACTTCAGTTCATATTGGAGTTCTAGCAAGTCTGGCATGGCAGCAGTCAGTGGTGGCATGACTTTTTTCAGGCGTCAGTCTACTATTAGCCTCCACTCTCTGTTAGATTTTTGCACGGGCCATATGGGACTATTAAAGGGTGAATGAGTCTTACTGATCAATCCTTGACTCTCCAGTCACTGGATCAGCTTATGGATGGGAACCAGGGAGTCTTGACTGGTATGATATTGTCACTGGGGCACTGTCATGATAGCAATTAGCACCTGCTGTTCTTTAACCCACAGTAACCGCACCACAGATGGGTCCTCTGAGAGACCAGGCAAGCCATACAGCTGTTTAATCTTCTCCATACTCAAGGCAGCTATACCAAAAGCGCATCGGTACCCTTTTTGAGTCTTCGAAGTACCCTTTCCTGAGGTAGTCTATGCCAAGGATACACAGAGCCTCCGGACCAGTCACAATAGGATGCTTTTGCTACTCATTCCCAGCTAGGCTTACCTCAGCCTCCAACACAAGCAGTTCTTGGGCTCCTCCCATCACTCCAGAAATATGGATGGATTCTGCCCCTTTGTAATCTGATGGTATTAGAGTACACTGTGCACCAGTGTCCGCTAGAGCTCTATACTCCCATGAGGCTGATGTGCCAGGCCGTCGAATCCACACAGTCCAATAAACCCGGTTGTCCCTTTCCTCCACCTGGCCGAAGGCAGGGCCTCTCTATTCCTGTTCAGAGTCTTCATTACTTGATTGTTGTAACTGCAAACCAGAAGTCCCTTCATCAGGGTCAAAAGTACGATCAACCCTTCTGCTCTTCCCAACAGACACTGGAGCAGTAATTTTCCTGGATGGATGCCTTTTTGTTGTTGTTTTTCCTTGCAGTTACTGTACCCGAGCTTCTAGTCTCCAAGTAGGTTCACCATCTCACTTCCTCATGTCCTCCCACTGGTCACGCAGGAAGAACCACAGGGTTGCATGTGGTGTGTGCCACTGGTACCTCTTCTCTTGAACAGAAAAAGGCTGACTTTTAATAGCTGAGGCCTTGGCTGGAGTGCATGAGGAAGACCTACACTTCTTGGCTTGCTCAGATGTTTTTCAGGTCAGTCCATCCACAGCCAAGACACAGGCCCACATGGAGGAAGCAAGACTATCTTCGTATTCTCAGAGTTGCCTGCCTAGTTCATTGACAGGTGGTGCCTCTGTGTCTGTCCAGCTCGTTATTACCAGGGTGTGGGTGTATGAAGTCAGTGCATTTTATGCAAACTTTTGCCACGTGGACTGCGTGGACCAGATTTCATCCAGTTCTTTGGATGCCTGGTCATCACCCAGGTTTTTATAGATCACCTCCAACACAGCTAATTCCCTCAGATACTGGATACCTCTCTCAATGCTGGTCCATTTGCTTCGGGAATTTGCAAGTTCTTCCTTGACAGGATACCTGTCCTTCACCCTTGACAGGAGTTGCTGCCAGAGACAGAGGACTCCTGCCTTTTTTCCAATCCCTTTGTCAATGGCCTTATCCTTAGCAAGGGATGACAGCTGCTGGGCTTCCTTACCCTCTAATTCCTGACTATTGGCCCCAATAGCCCTGCATAGGAGCAAGCAGCTGAGAATTAGCTCACCTGGTTGACAGCTAAAATCTTTTTGCATATCTCACAGCTCACGCACAGATAGGGATCAGGCGGTTTTTGTCTCATTTATGATTTCAGTCTCTTCCTCTTCCTGTTCTTCTGAGTGCTCTGCTGCAGAATAGCCTGCCTCTTCTGATTCTTTCTCCTACTCTCTTTTAGGGGAAGCTTCTTCATCCCTTACTAATCGAGCTGATTTCCCCTTCCATTGTTTCTTTTTAGTTATAGGGGCAACTGATACAGGGCCTGGTTTAGCCATAGTGTCTGTTGGTATGTTTTCCCTCTCTTCCCCCTGAGGGTGCTGCATAATATTGAGCAATGTTTGGTAGATGCTGGCCAGGACTCAGCACAGTGCAGTAAGTTGCACCTCTTTGAAATAGTCACAGCATTTTTTTTTTCAAACATTCTATCACTTCATCATGACCTTGTAGTTGTCTGGGAGTGAAGTTCCAGACCATTGCAGGTGAGAAGTTATCTAGATACCTGTCCATTTTCTCCCACATGCCATGCCACCCATGACCATACTGTCGTGGAGCCTGGGTCATATTCCCAAATTGCTTGCTAACCTTAGACAAAACCGAACCAATACTCCTAAGACATAACAATGGAAGTATTTTAACTACCCAAGGATGTCCAAGATACAGAGAAGTTATTGTAATAAGGGAGAAAACATCACAGAAGAAGGCAGCGAAGGTGCCATTCTGTGTTTCCTCCACAAAAATCCTCTCAGATGAAGAAGTATAATTGTTAATTGTCTCCATGAGATGGTACCCAAAGTACAGTAATGGCTTCAGTACAGAGGCCAAATACCAGATTAAGCTCAAGGGCAGTGTTTTAATAATAAATCTCTCAGGCAAAACATCACTAATCACTGCAGAGCACAGCAAACTGCAAAAGCCAACACCAACCTTTAACATGTATAGCAAAAAAAAGATCATGGCATAGATCAGATAAACTAATGTGGAGAACAGATGAATCAATAGCATGGCAAGCAACTCTTAACAGATATAAATCCCTTCTAATACACTCTGGTCAATCTGTTGTAATCTCAAATGCTTCAGGCCCCACGTTGCGTGCCAAAACGGACTGTTGTGGTTTAGCCCCAGCCAGCAACTAAGCACCACACAGCCGCTCACTCACTCCCCCATCTCAGCAGGATGGGGAGAAGAGAATTGGAAGGGTAAAAGTGGGAAAACTCGTGGGTCGAGATAAGGACAGTTTAATAGGTAGAGCAAAAGCCATGCACGTAAGCAAAGCAAAACAAGGAATTCATTCACTGCTTCCTATCAGCAGGCAGGTGTTCAGTCTTGTCCAGGAAAGCAGGGCTCCATCACATGTAACAGTTAATTGGGAAGACAAATGCCATCACTGCAAATATCCCCTCCCCTTCCTTCTTCTTCCCCCAGCTTTATATGCTGAGCATGATGTCATATGGTGTGGAATATCCCTTTGGTAAGCTGAGGTCAGCTGTCCCATCTGTGTCCCCTCCCAGCTTCTTGTGCACCCCCAGCCTACTCGCTGGTAGGGTAGTGCGAGCAGCAGAAAGGCCTTGACTCTGTGTAAGCACTGCTCAGCAATAACAAAAAACATCCCTGAATTATCAACATTGTTTCCAGCACAAATCCAAAACATAGCTTCCCATACTAGCTACTATGAAAAAAATTAACTCTACCCAAGCCAAAACCAGCACAGGTAAGCTGAAATCTTTTTTGAATTGTTCTTTCCACACCAGAATTTCCCTTATGTTTTCTATGACTACAGCCAGTTTAGAGGGCTGATTCTCTTCAATCCAGTGTCCTTGTACCTTCATAACTTAAAATGCCTAGATACCGATGCCTAGTGTAGGAGACAAGGACATATTGATTGTATTAGGCAGTATTATCTTGGAAGGCAATGACATACCTCCTCTGAAGTCTCCAAGAGGAGGAGGGCAGTACATGGGATATCTTCATTATTTAATGCATCTTACTTAGTGAAATTGGCGCACCTCTTTGTCTCCTGGCCATTCTCTTATCAAGCTGCCTAAATGAGGTATATCCATATACTTGATGAATTCGCTTTGGTGATATTGTTTCAGAGTTAGCTGACAAGTGTTAAAATGAATGAACTCCAATGTAATTCCTTAGGTAGTCACTATGTTCATTGTTATTGATTAAGTGGGTATTTTAAAGATAAATGTGAAGAAAATATTTTTATTTTATTTTTTTTTATTTTATTTATTGAGTGGTGGTGGCATGTCACTAAACTGGCTGTGTGCCCTTTGCATAATTCATTAAACTAAGTGGGCACTCCATAGCTGGTGACTTGAAAACTTCTGAACCTAGAAGTAAATGTTGTTAGTTCATGGCTGGCAGCCAGAGGTCCTCTTTGTCTGGAAAGCTGAGATATATCTAAGCCACTCTTAGTTTTTGAGGGTACAACTCATCTTAACCTCTTAATTGCAAAGATTTGCCAAGATGTATCTGATATATCTTAGATAACAGTGACACTTGGGTAAAGATGCCCTACTTTAGAAAAAAACAGTCTTATAGAGATGAGCCAGGGGCTCCTGAGGTAATAGGAATCAACAGAAGAACACCGGTGAAATACCTTAAAGGAATTAAGGCATGTTCCTCTAAAATGATGACACAGCCAACAGCTCAGATGAAGTGCCTCTACACCAACGCACACAGCATGGGCAATAAACAGGAGGAGCAGGAAGACACTGTGATGCTAGAAAGCTATGACCTAGTTGCCGTTACTGAAACTTGGTGGGATGAATCCCATGACTGGAGTGCAGCTATCAATGGCTACAGGCTGTTCAGAAGGGACAGATGGGGAAAGGAGGGGCAGAGGGGTTGCCCTTTATGTCAAGAAATGGATAGAGTGTGAAGAGCTGTCTCTGAAGAGTAGTCACGAGCTGGCTGAAAGCTTATGGGTAAGAATTAGAGACTGAGGCAACAAAGAGAACCTTGTGGCTGGTGTTTACTACAAGCTACCCAATCAAGTGGAGCCTATTGACAAAACCTTCTTACTCCAGCTACAGGAGGTATCGTGCTTGCAGGCTCTCATCCTGCTGGGGGACTTCAACCACCCTGACATCTGCTGGAAAAGTAGCACGGCGAGCTGTAGGCGACTCCTGGAGTGCATTGAGGATAAATTCTTTAGCCAGGTAATAGACAGCCCTACCAGAGGGGATGCAATACTGGACCTGATGGTCATCAACGCAAGTGAGCTAATTGGTGACATCAAGATTGGAGGCAGTCTGGGCTGCAGTGATCATGGACTGATGGAGTTTGCAGTCCTGAGGGATATGGGACAGACAAAGAGTAAAGTCAGGACCCTGAATTTTAGGAAAGCAGAATTCCAGATGCTCAAGGAATTAGTCAATAGGACCCCCTGGGAAACTGCCCTCAGGGCAAGGGAGCAGAACAGAGCTGGCAGATCTTAAAGGACACTTTCCATACAGCGCAAGAGCTCTTGATCCCCAGGTGTAAGAAATCAGGGAAGGACGGCAAGAGACTGGCATGGGTGAGTCAAGACCTGCTGGTCAAACTAAAGGGCAAGAAGGAAATGCACAGGCAATGGAAGCAGGGACAGGTATCCTGGGAAGAGTATAGGGATGCTGCCCAGTTGTGTAGGGATCGGGTCAGGAAGGTCAAGGTGCAGCTGGAGCTGAACTTGGCAAGGGATGCAAAGAATAATAAGAAGGGTTTCTATAGGTATGTCAGACAGAAAAAGCAGGTCAAAGAAAGTGTACCCCTCCGGATGAACACAACTGGCAAACTGGTAACAAGAGATGAGGAGAAGGCTGAGGGACTCAACAATGTTTTTGTCTCAGTCTTCACTGGCAACCTCTCTTCCCACACCTCTCGAGTGGATGGACTGCAAGACAGGGACTGGGGGAGCAAAGTCCCTCCCACTGTAAGAGAAGGTCAGATTCATGACCACCTGAGGAACCTGAACATACGTAATTCTATGGGACCTGATGAGATGCATCCCAAAGTCCTGAGGGAACTGGCTGATGTAGTAGTCAAGCCACTCTCCATGATATTTGAAAAGTCATGGCAGTCAAGTGAAGTCCCCAGTGACTGGAAAAAGGGAAACATTGCACCCATTTTTAGAAAAGGGTAGAAAGGAGGACCCTGGAAAGTACCAACCTGTCAGCCTCACCTCTGTGCCTGGAAGAACATGGAACAGATCCTCCTAGAAGCTATGCTAAGGCACATGGAGGACAGGGAGGTGATTCCAAACAGCCAGCACAGCTTCACCAAGGGCAAGTCCTGCCTGACGAACCTAGTGGCCTTCTATGATGGAGTGACTACATCAGTGGACAAAGGAAGAGCTACAGATGTCATCTATCTGGACTGTTGCAAGGCCTTTGACATGGTCCCCCACAACATCCTTCTCTCTAAATTGGAGAGAGAAGGATTTGATGGGTGGACTATTCGGTGGCTAAGGAACTGGCCAGATGGTTGCATCCAGAGGGTAGTGGTCAAGAGCTCAGTGTCCAGATGGAGATCAGTGATAAGTGGTGTCCCTCAGGGGTCTGTATTGGGACCAGTACTGTTTAATATCTTCACCAACGCCATAGATAGTGGGATCGAGTGCATGCATAGCGAGTTTGCAGATGACACCAAGCTGAGGGGTGTGGCTGGCACGCCTGAGGGACAGGATGCCATTCAGAGGGACCTGGACAAGCTGGAGAAGTAGGCCCATGTGAAGCTCATGAGGTTCAACAAGGCCAAGTGCAACGTCCTGCACCTGGGTTGGGGCAACCCCAATAACAACAACAACAACAACAACAATAACAACAACAACAACAACAACAATAATAATAATAATAATAATAATAATAATAATAATAATAATAATAATAATAGTGGTTGGGGGATGAAAGGAGTGAGAGCAGCTCTGAGGAGAAGGACTTGGGGGTAGTGGTGGATGAAGAACTGGACATGGGCTGGCAATGTGCACTTGCAGCCCAGAAAGCCAACCGTCTCCTGGGCTGCATCAAAAGAAGGGTGTCCAGCAGGTCGAGGGAGGTGATTCTGCCCATCTACTCTGCTCTGGTGAGACCCCACCTGGAGTACCACATCCAGCTCTGGGGTCCTCAGCACAGGAAAGACATGGGCCTGTTGGAACAGGTCCAGAGGAAGGTCACAAAAATGATCAGGGCGCTGGAACACCTCTGCTATGAGGAAAGGGTGAAAGAGCTGGGGTTGTTCAGTCTGGAGAAGAGAAGGCTCTGGGGACCCCTTATTGCAGCCTTTGAATACTTAAGGAGGGCTTATATGAAAGATGCAGACAGACCTTTTAATAGGGCCTGTAGTGATAGGACAAGGGGTAATGGTTTTAAACTGAAAGGAGGTAGATTCAGAGTAGATATAAGGAAGAAATTTTTTACAATGAGGGTGGTGAAACACTGGAACAGGTTGCCCAGAGATGTGGTAGATGCCCCATGCTTGGAAACGTTCAAGGGCAGGTTGGATGGGGCTCTGAGCAACCTGATCTAGTTGAAGATGTCACTGCTCATTGCAGGGGGGTTGGACTAGATGACCTTTAAAGGTCTCTTCCAAACCAAACTTTTCTATGATTCTGTGATTCTAAGGGCCCACACAGCTGCAGGACTCCACTTCCCCCTATACAGCCATGAACAGACCCTGTCTTTTTCTGCTACTACCCTTTGCAGCTTCATGTCTCATATCCTACCACCAGTGTCATTTCATCTCAGCTCCCCATCCCAAATGTCCCACTCTCATCCCAGTGCTGGTCCTGGCATGGTAGTGGTTTGGCTATTGGTTTCAACAAGAGTAGGACTGAGAGCAGCATTGTCCATTGAGAGCTCTGTCATCCCTTGTTCACGCATCTACAAAGTCCTGGTCCCTGGTGTTGGTGACTCCGAGTGTACAGTCAGTTTCTCAGTAAACTCCCATATTTGGCTGTGTCTCTAAATGAAGGCGAAAAGTAAAATATGTAAGGCAGCATTTCTGTGGAAACTTTTGAATTTCCACTTTCACATGTCATTACCAGAGCAAAGAAAAAAGAGCCCAGACTGGCTGTCAAATTCACTTGAGTCTTCAAGACCAGGACTGAGCAAAGACAGGGTTTTATTTGTACACTGAGTAAATCACATCTGGGAGCCAGTGGGATGTGACAAGCCTGGCAGCCAGAAATGCTGTTCTCAGTGTGCCACTTTGGAAGAAATCCTTGCGGGTTTGGGTCCCCAGCCAAATGAAGGTGGTCTCTGGGCAGCTGAGCAGACACAGAGGAGCTCGTTGTCCTCTTTCCCATGATTGACCTTTCCTGGGGCGAAAGCAGTGTGATGTAGTTTACAGCAGACTATGGACTTTCCTAAAAGATGTTTTGCCATGCTAACCCAGTGCTGGAGTACCCACCAGGCAAATCTGTTGTGTCCTTTCCATTAAAAGGTGAGGACAGGAACGGGAGGCTCCTGGAGAACATCCAAGCCAATATGTGTGAGAGTCTTTGGAGGCCACTTTGGACTCTGGTTGCTCAGCAAAGCAAAGGAGCCAGAGGCTGAGACCGTGTCCCTAAATCTACTTCAAAATCACGAATCACCAGCTGGCAGATGATTATAGTGTATGGCCTTTCTTCCATCAAACTAATGGAACTTTTGAAATTAATTAATAGGATCCTGAAAAATTCCCAGAGCCTTGTTTTATTTTTAAATTAACACATTTTTCAGTGAGACTGGAGATATAGGCCTAAATATTGCCTTCAGTTATACCCACATATCCCCACTGAAGACAGCTGATTTCCCTACTAACTGATGGCAGAATGTGACATGCAAGGATCTGCATGTTTCTTCTCTGTAAGATGGAAAAAGTCTGCAAAAAAGGACATTTTTTATGTCTTCATATGAAAGATAAGTGTGACTCATTTGATTCCTCTTTAAACTATTTTATATTTACAGTTTTATATAGTTATTCTGGGCATCAGTGTCCTCAACAGTTACTTAAAAGCTGCACTTGCCAAAACCTGTCAGTTATTGCTTCAGTCACAACTTGCACAGTCACTGAGACAGCAGCAGAGAAAGAAGAAATTTTAAACTCATTTGGATGTCAGAATTTCACAGTGGAAACCTATCTCTGGTGATATCAGTGTCACCTTTTCAAACTATACCGTATAAGGTGGTTTGAAAGAAATCCTGGGTGAGCAGCTCATTGGACAAGGGAGGGTAGTGGTAGGCATTATCAGGGGAGTCTGGCTGATGGCAGGGAAAGGACATTGCAGACAAGTAGGGTTGGCACTAACGAAAATGAGGTAGAAAAGCACATCACAAGTGGGTCTCTTGGCATGTGGGCGGCTATATCGGTCAACTCAAAAAAGACCCATGTGTTGCTTAACTTGCAGCCCCTGGTGTAAAGATATCTATGTTGTTGACCAACACTCAGAACCAACCACAGAAGAAGTGTGGCACCTGGTCTTTGAGCACTTTGAGGAGGGATGGATCTGGCAAAGCCATTGGTCCAGACAGCAACAAGCAGCCAACACTGAGAGGTGAAGGCTAATATGCACACAGAGGTGTACGGGTCCCTGTGTGGTCCAGCAGTGAACCCCAGGGCCAGGAGCAGGCCACTGTCACCATTGAGGGACCTCATGACCAACTTCTCAGCACACATGTGGAAGAGTGTGCTTTCCTGGAAATGGTACAAATCCCAGAAAGCTGACACCAGAGATGGGGTGCTGATGGTGTAAATGAGGTCATAAACTGATCTCAGGGTGATGCCTCTTTTCTACATAAATAATTTTAACTTGCTCAGTTAACTTTTTATCCTGAAATTATTGGAAACTGCATTTATACCATCATGACTAGTTTCTCTCTGCACTCCTCTGTCATTTCAAGCTCATGCACTTTTTGGACTGCAGTACCTGGAGCTGGTAGGTTACAGACCAATTTAGAGAATCACAGAATCAAAGAATCATAGAATCATATTTAGGTTGGAAAAGATCTTCAAGATCATCAGGTCCAACCATTAATCTAACAACTGCCAAGTCCACCACTAAACCATGTCCCTAAGCACCACATCCACATGTTTTTTGAATACCTCCAGAGATAGGGACTCAACCGCTTCCCTGGGCAGCCTGTTCCAGTGCTTTACAACCTTTTCTGTGAAGAAATTTTTCCTAATATCCAGTCTAAACCTCCCGTGGCACAACTTGAAGATGTTTACTTTTGTCCTGTCACTTGTTACTTGGGAGAAGAGACTGACCCCCACCTCCTTTCAGGTCGTTGTAGAGAGTGGTAAGGTCTTTTCTCCAGGCTAAACAACCACAGTTCCTTCAGCCGCTCCTCATATGACTTGTGCTCCAGACACTTCACCAGCTTTGCTGCTCTTCCTTGGACATGCTCCAGCACCTCAGTGTCTCTCTTGTAGTGAGGGGCCCAAAACAGAGCACAATATTCGAGGTGCAGCCTCACCAGTGCTCAGTACAGGAGGACAATCACTTCCCTAGTCCTGCTGGCCACACTATTCCTGATACAAGCCAGGATGCTCTTGGCCTTCTTGGCCACCTGGGCACATTGCTGACTTATATTCAGTCACTTGTCCACCTACAGCCCCAGGTCCTTTTCTGCCAGACAGCTCTCCAGCCACTCCTCCCCAAGCCTGTAGCATTGCATGGGGTTGTTGTGACCCAAGTTCAGGACCCGGCACTTGGCCTTGTTGAATCTCATACAGCTGGCCTCGGCCCATCGATCCAGCCGGTCCAGATCTCTCTGTAGAGTCTTCCTACCCTCCAGCAGATCAACATTCCCACCCAACCTGGTGTTGTCTGTGAACTTACTGAGGGTGCACTCAATCCACTCATCCAGATCATCAATGAAAATAGCTGTTGTTCTCGTGGGAGACTTCAACTTACCAGATATCTGCTGGAAATACAACACAGCAGAGAGAAAGCAGTCTTGGAGGTTCCTGGAGTGTGTGGAAGAGAACTTCCTGACGCAGCTGGTAAGCAAGCCAACCAGGGGAGGTGCCCCGCTGGACCTACTGTTCACGAACAGAGAGGGCCTGGTGGGCGATGTGGTAGTCGGAGGCTGTCTTGGGCTCAACGACCATGAAATGATAGAGTTTTCAATTCTAGGAGAGGTAAGGAAGGGGGTCAGCAAGACCGCTACCCTGAACTTTAGAAGGGCGAACTTTGGGCTGTTCGGGAGTCTGGTTAACAGAGTCCTGTGGGAAGCAGTCCTGGAGGGCAAAGGAGTCCAGGAAAGCTGGATGTTATTCAAGGAGGAAATATGAAAGGCGCAGGAGCAGGCCGTCCCCATGTGCCGCAAGTCGAGCAGGCGGAGGAGAAGACCGGCCTGGCTGGATGGAGAGCTTTGGCTGGAACTCAGGAAAAAAAGGAGAGCCTACCACCTTTGGAAGAAGAGGCAAGTGACTCAGGGGGACTACAAGAATGTTGTGACGATATGCAGAGAGAAGATTAGAAAGGCGAAGGCGCAACTGGAACTTAAACTGGCCACCGCCGTTACAGATTACAAGAAAAGTTTTTATAAATATGTTAGTGACAAAAGGAGGGCCAGGGAGAATCTCCCTCCTTTGTTGGATACAGAAGGTAACCTTGCCATGAAGGATGAGGAGAAGGCAGAGGTACTTAATGCCTTCTTTGCCTCAGCCTTTAATAGTCAAGCTAGTCATCCTCGGGTTTTTCAGGCCCCTGAGCTGGGAGATGGAGATAGGACGCAGAGTGAAGCCCCAGTAATCGAAGAGGTAGCAGTTAGCGACCTTCTTCTCCACCTGGATGCCCACAAGTCTATGAGGCCAGATGGGATCCACCTGAGGATACTGAGGGAGCTGGCAGAGGAGCTTGCCAAGCCACTCTCTATCATTTATCAGCAGTCCTGGTCAACCGGGGAGGTCCCAGATGACTGGAAGTTAGCAAACGTGACGCCCCTCTACAAGAAGGGTCGGAAGGAGGATCCCAGGAACTACAGGCCTGTCAGCCTCACCTCGGTGCCGGGGAAGGTCATGGAGCAGGTCATCTTGAGTGCCATTGTGCAGCAAGTGCGGGACAACCGAGGGATCAGGCCCAGCCAGCGTGGGTTTATGAAAGGGAGGTCCTGTTTCACTAACCTGGTCTCCTTCTATGACAAGGTGACCCACTTAGTGGATGAGGGGAAGGCTGTGGATGTTGTCCACTTGGACTTAAGTAAGGCCTTTGACACTGTCTCCCACAGCATTCTCCTGGAGAAGCTGGCTGCACACGGCTTGGATAAGTGCGCTCTGTGCTGGCTTAAAAACTGGCTGGACGGCTGAGCCCAGAGAGTGGTGGTGAATGGAGCCAACTCCAGTTGGTGGCCGGTCATGAGTGGTGTTCCCCAGGGCTCAGTGTTGGGGCCAGTCCTGTTCAATATCTTCATTGATGACCTGGATGAGGGGATGGAGTGCACCCTCAGTAAGTTTGCAGATGACACCAAGTTGGGTGGAAGTGTTGATCTGCTGGAGGGTAGAAGGCCCTACAGAGGGACCTGGACAGGCTGGATCGATGGGCCAGGAACAACTGTATGAGATTCAACAAGGCCAAGGGCCGGGTCCTGAACTTGGGTCACAACAACGCCATGCAACGCTACAGGCTGGGGGAGGAGTGGCTGGAGAGCTGTCTGGCAGAAAAGGACCTGGGGGTGTTGGTTGACAGCCGCCTGAACATGAGCCAGCAGTGTACCCAGGTGGCCAAGAGGGCCAATGGCATCCTGGCTTGTATCAAGAATAGTGTGGCCAGCAGGACCAGGGAAGTGATAGTGCCCCTGTACTTGGCACTGGTGAGGCCGCACCTTGAGTACTGTGTTCAGTTTTGGGCCCCTCACTCCAAGAAGGACATGGGGGTGCTGGAGCGTGTCCAGAGAAGGGCAACGAAGTTGGTGAAGGGTCTAGAGCACAAGTCTTACGAGGAGCGGCTGAGGGATCTGGGGTTGTTTAGTCTGGAGAAGAGGAGGCTGAGGGGAGACGTTATTGCTCTCTACAAGTACCTGAAAGGAGGTTGTAGTGAGGTGGGGGTCGGTCTTTTCTCCCTAGTAACAAGTGATAGGATGAGAGGAAATGGCCTCAAGCTGCGCCAGGGGAAGTTTAGGTTAGACATTAGGAAAAACTTCTTCACCGAGAGGGTGGTCAAGCATTGGACCAAGCTGCCCAGGGAAGTGGTTGAGTGTCCATCCCTGGAGGTATTTAAAGAACGGATAGATGTGGTGCTTGAAGACATGGTTTAGTGACGGACTTGGCAGTGATAGGTTGATGGCTGGACTCGATGATCTTAAGGGTCTTTTCCAACCTTGACGATTCTATTATTCTATGATTCTATGATATTTAACAGGACCGGCCCCAACACTGAGCCCTGGGGAACACCACTCGTGACTGGCCACCAACTGGATTTGACTCCATTCACCACCACTCTCTGGACTCGGCCATTCAGCCAGTTTTTTATCGAGCAGAGAGTGCACTTATCCAAGCCATGAGCAGCCAGTTTCTCCAGGACAATGCTGGGAGATAGCGTCAAAGCCCTTACTTATGTCCAGGTAGACAACATCCACAGCCTTCCCCTCATCCACTAAGTGGGTCACCTTGTCATAGAAGGAGATCAGGCTGGTCAAGCAAACTTACTGAGGGTGCACTTGATCCCCTCATCGAGATCATTGACAAAGATATTAAACAGAACTGACCCCAATACTGAGCCGTGAGGCACACCATGCATGACCGGCTGCCAGCTGGATTTAACTCCATTTATCACAACTTTTTGGCCCTAGCCATTCAGCCAGTTTTTTTACCCAGAGAACAGTATGCTCGTCCAAGCCACGAGCAGCAAGTTTCTCCAAGAGAATGCTGTGGGAAATGTTGTCAAAGGCTTCACTGAAGCCTAGGTAGACAACATCCACAGCCTTCCCCTCATCCACCAAGGGTCACCTTGTCATAGCAGGAGATCAGGGTAGTCAAGCAAGACCTGCCTTTCATAAACCCATGATGCCTGGGCCTGATCACCTGTTTTTCCTGTACATGCCTCATGATGGCATTCAAGGTGAGCTGCTCTATAAGCTTTCCTGGCACCGAGGTCAGGCTAACAGGCCTGTAGTTCCCTGGATCCTCCTTGTGGCCCTTCTTGTAGATGGACGTCATATTTGCTAACTTCCAGTCAACTGGGACCTCCTCAGTTAGTCGAGACTGCTGACAGATGACAGAAAGTGGCTTGTTGAGCACCTCCACCAGCTCCCTCAGTACCCTTGGGTGGATCCCATCTGGACCCATAGACTTGTGTGTGTCTAAGTGGTGTAGCAAGTCACTAACCATTTCTTCTTGGATTATGGGGGCTTCATTCTGCTCCCTGTCCCTGTCTTCCTGCTCAGGGGGCTGGGTACCCTGAGAACAACTGGTCTTTAATAGTAGAACTGAGGCAAAGAAGGCATTAAGTACCTCATCCTTTTCCTCATCCCGTGTCACTGTGTTTCCCCCCACATCCAATAAAGGATGGAGATTCTCCTTAGCTCTCTTTTTGTTGCTAATGTATTTGTAGAAACATTTTTTATTGTCTTTTATGGCAGTAGCCAGATTAAGTTCTAGCTGGGCTTTGTCCCTTCTAATTTTCTCTTTGCATAACCTCATGACATCCTTGTAGTCCTCCTGCGTTGCCTGCCCGTTCTTCCAAAGGTCATAAACTCTCCGTTTTTTCCTGAGTTTCAGCCAAAGCTCTTTGTTCAGCCAGGCTGGTCTTCTTCCCCATCAGCTCATCTTTCAGCACATGAGGATGGCCTGCTCCTGCATCTGTAAGATTTACTTCTTGGAGAATGTCCAGCTTTCCTGGACTCCTTTGCTTTTCAGGAATGCCTCCCAATGGACTCTGTCAGCCAGGCTCCTAGACAGGCCAAAATCTGCCCTCCGAAAGTCCAAAGTAGCAGTTCTGCTGACCCCCTCCTTACTTCTCCAAGAATCAAGAATTCTATCATTTTGTCATCACTATGCCCAAGATGGCCTGCAACCATCACATCACCCACAAGTCCTTATCTGTTCACTAACAAGAGGTCCAGTGGGGCACCTTCCCTAATTGGCTCACTCACCAGCTGTGTCAGGAAGTTATCTTCGACACACTCCAGGAACCTCCTAGACTGTTTCCTCTCTGCTGTATTGTATTTCCAGCAGACATCTGGTAAGTTGAAGTCCCCCATGAGAACAAGGGCTAGCAACTGTGAGACTTCAGCTGCTTATAGAATACTTTATCTGCCTCTTCATCCTGGTTGAGTGGTCTATAACAGGCTCCCACCACGATATCTGCCTTGTTGGCCTTCCCCCTGATTCTTACCCATAAACACTGAACCCTATCATCACCATCATTAAGCTCTAGACAGTGAAAACTCCCTAACATACAGGGCTACCTCACTGCCTCTCATTCTTTGCCTGTTTCTTCTGAAGACTTTATAACCATCCATTGCAGCACTCCAGTTGTGCGAGTCATCCCACCATGTTTCCGTAATGGCAACTATATCATAGTTTTCCTGCTGCACAATGACTTCCAGCTCCTCCTGTTTGTTGCCCATGCTGCATGCATCAGTGTAGATGCACTTCAGTTGGGCTATTGATCCCGACACCTTTTGGGGGGAAGAAGCCCTAATTCCCATCTGACCATTCTCAGGTGCTTCTGTGGTTTCTAACACATTAATAAAGACTATGAGGCAAAAAAGAGAGTCTGTTTTTACCCGTGTTGCATAAAAATAATGTTTCTCAAAGGTAAACCACAGGGACAGTCAGTCTTAGGTTAGATCTAGAGCTGAGCGGAGGCTGGAGGTCAGGCGGGCATGGCAAGGAGGTCCCATGCCTGCTATGCCTTTCCTGCAGGCTGCAAAGTCCCCCAGCCAGAATAAGCGCTGCTTGGGTTGCCTGTTGGACATGCTTCCCCTCTTTCCTCCCATCCTGAAAACCCCATACAGACAAAAAAACCCTCTCTATATTGCTTTGTTTTCTAGCTGAGGAGTTACATCTGAAAGCTATCACTAACTCTCTTTCTGCTGGAATAGGTAAGGGACTGTGCAGGACCAGAAGAATGGTTAAGTAAAATGAATGTATGCACAGCCTTAGGTAGGAGATAAATATAGATCACATTACATAGATACATACCTCTATGCTTACTAAGATGCTTAGACATTTAAAAGTGCAAACAATAATCAAACTTTTAAAACAGCTATTGAAGGTAAAAAAGAAAGACTCTTCTAGAAAGACCCCCAACTAGTAACCAGGCCCAAAACAACATACATGAAGAAACTGGCAGCCATCCACTATCTGGGTAGCAGCATGAAATAATAAAACTCAACCCAGCAAAATAATCTGCAATTCTTTGTCCTCAAGGAAACAGTGCTATGGATGTGGACCAGGGAAATACTATAACACTTACCACTACAAATAAATAAAATTCACAAATCTAACAGTTGTAAGACTCTTCACTTGCTTTTACTTTACATTGCAACACATATCTTCTTTTATTGCCTTCCTATTTTTATTGGCTGAAATGTTTCCAGAGGGAGGAGATAAATGTTGGTCAGACCAAGACAGGTAGCATTAAAATTTTTTTCCACTGTAATATGAAGAGTATGTCAATCTCCTCAACACATGATTTTTCTTAAATGGTCAACATATGGTTATTTTTTCAAGTTAAAAAGTAGCAAGACTTTTTCACCTTTCAAGGTGTATTTTTTGGTCCTGAGTTCAAGTGAATGGTTTCACTAAACCCAAAACTTTATTGTAGTGAATAATGATCTGTCTAGAAAATAAAAAAGTCTTTCTGGAAAGATTTAGTTATGCATTATATCTATATGTGTTCAAACAATTAAGTGATTCTGTTAAATGTTTTCCTGGACCAGGTCAGATAGTTCAGTAGCATTCAGGATTAAGGGTCACATCTTCTGACCAGCACTGGGCTAGTACGTATGTTCAAGTATATGTGAAACATCTGGTAACTGAGGTCAGCATTGCAGCTTTTTCAGAAAAAAAAAAAAAAATACTTGCATTACAAGAGATAATGTTGAAAACAATTTGCCTTTCCAATTACCTTTGATAGACTGGCAAGCAGCAAGTAGTAAATAGGCAGTAAGCATGCTTCACCCCGTCCAAGGAATTTATGACCACCAAAATGATGCTGGAGATACTTTGATTTTACAAATAAGGCATCTCAGAAATTAACTCCATATAAACTCCCTATTTGTAGTCTGGTTACTGGAAAATTGTAGAATGAGATGATGGTTACTGCTGCTGGAAGGTATGTAAATGAATGCAGATTTGCTCATAACCTTTCCTGCTAGCAGAGATGGGCAGGTGTGCTCAGAAGTGACTTCCCACTCCTTCCCCACCATCTACATTGCTACGCAGGGACCTTGCAAGAGATAAGATATTACATGGGGTCAGATAGGTCACTTGGCACCACTGAGATGTTCAACAGGCAGCAAGGGAAGATAGACTGACATAGACATCTTCTCATTAAACCAGCTCTGCTTTGATTTAGTGACAGATAATTCTCCCTGCTTTCAGTGGAAACAGGTCTTTGCTAGAACTTCTCTCAGAGAGGAAAGTGATTTTTTCAATGGTTTCAAAGATTCCTGTTTCATTTACTCTTAGCTAGCCCATCTCAATAGTTCTATAAGCTGTGGTTAAAATCATTGTAATTTTCCTATAAATTCAGTAAGGAACCCTGGGAGAGACAGCTGCCAATGGCAAGCGGTCACTCTGACACAGAGCTAAACACTGGTCTTCACTTATGAAGCTGTCTGAGACTGCTGGTGTGTCACCAGACAGGGCTCTGCTGCACCACTTTGCCTCCAGGAGCTTGCTGACCATGCATGGTGGGAGCCCTTTGGGATACTGAACACGTGAGCTGGTAGGCAGAGGATTTTTTTTATTACACATTCCAACATGGTGACCCCCAAAATGCAGAATGAGCAAAAGCAGCTACATAAAGTGACCTCAGCTGTAACGCCTTTGCTTTAGTCAAATCCTGCACCGAAGCCTCAAGGAGGAAAGGGAAGATGTAAGCCCATCACCACGCTGACTCGAGGCTTGCCCTGTGGTAGTGTGACTCTCCCGGGCTTCACTACGGCTGCCCAGAGAGCAGCACCGTGGTGCAGAGCAGGGGTGGAGCTGTTCTCACAATACAGCTGCAAGCCTGTATAGGGATGTGCTCCACAGACTGGAGTGCTCTCCATCACAGCTTTCTCTGGAATTATTAGGGAACAAGATAAAATAGAATCATCTGTGTCATGTCAAATAATCAACCATGTTGTTGGATGGATGCAGTTTCAAAGATAGCATCTGCCAGCAATAACAAAAATGACATTGTCACCCCATATTCTGGGCTATCTTTCCTCTTCCAAAGGGTACAATGTGCGGTGTTGAGGCTGCTGCATGGAGTTTCACTCAGGGTCTCACCTTACTGTTGTTACAGCTGAAACATTTCTAAGCCCATGGGAATCCCTGTTTGTCTCTAGTAGAAAGTGTAGCAACAATCAAGAAGCAGACAGGCTGCAAGAGGACTGAGACAGTCACAGAGGATTGAAAATCTGTGTTTTTTTCTATATAACCATCAGCATAGCCAGAACAGAAATAAGAATGGGATCATCAGAGACTTGAATCCTAGTAATTTACTAGAGACTGTTCTGGGGAGAGCAGAAAGGACAAAGGCATCAGAGATAGCTTTGCCTAATGTTAATAGAAAACAGCAGCTCCCGGTTGATTTTAAAATTAAGCTGGAAAGGGTTCATTGTTTTTTTTCCCTTGTTTTCCCACCACCACCTTTTTGTCTCTCATTCTTTTTATTTGGATGTCCCTTCTCCAGTTCCAGGCTCTACAAAGATATCCAGAAGTGATCCCCACTGCTTTCCTTACATTGCATCCTAAAGAGATCTGTGACCTTGAGCTTTAGACCTGGAGCCATCCTACACAGGACGTTAATGTCATTCTCAGGATCACGCTTCTTGTAAAATCTCCTTTTCGGTTAAGACGAGCACCCTGGTACAGCACCTGCTACATTCCCCTGAGCCCTAACAAAGAGTATGGTGCATGTGCAGCAGCGTTTCCACCTCCATTCTCCTGCTCTCCTGAGCTCAAGATTTGGTACACACTGCACACACTGCACAGTTGTTCTCTAATTCACTGATGGTCTGCAGCCTTTACAAGTGAGCACAGGCAGATCTGCAACTGTCTGTGAAAACCAGGCAAAATTCTCAGCTTCTCATGGCTTATATGAAATCAGCTGGCCTCCATAGTTTTGGTTCAGCTTTTAGCTTTTCTGCTTTTTTAAATCTGCAACTTAAAGTGAAACTCAGCCCTCTGAGTACACACCACACAGACTGAAAATGCAGAGGTAGTTAGAAGAAACCATGAGTAGCTTAGAAAAATACATATTCCTTGCCAATGGTGTGGCATTGCAGAGGGCTTCACAAAGGACAGATCTGGATCTTATCTTCCCAAAAGCACAGAGGTGCTGAGATTCAAAGGTTTGTTTCTTTATAATCATTAAAACCACATGCAAAGTAGGTATTTAGCGTTGGATTACCTCTCAGCTTTGGTGGACTTCTGATTTAGCAGACACTTTCACTCCTAACATAAATCATTGAGAACTGACTTCTGTTTCTACCCAGGTATTTATTGTATTAAATTTATGCTCTAGGATCATAATAATTACTAACAGGATTGCCATATATATGTACATGTACACATGTATTTCAAAACACATCTGAGAAGCAGAAAGGAAAACACAAGGAAAGAATTGTGTCATTTATTCAAACAAGAGCTAGTTAGTTAGAATGACGTAACTCAGTTTCTAGAAGTCTGGACCTAATGCAATGTTCCTGAGAGTAATGAGAAAGCAGGTAAAAGATTTGTGGCCAAGACAACTTGTATAGAGCCAGGAATGCAAAAGTTGATGTTGATGCTTGACAATGTACCTTTAGTATTATCAAAAAGGCAATTAAAAACTACTCAGGGAACATGGTGTAGAGATTTAGAGCAAAGCGCCTCCCATTGCCTACTGCTTGTGGAGCTGCAAAATGAGTGACTGTACGACTTTGAATTTTGAATGCTTAAAGAAAGGGTCATAGGTGAAGCCATCTCAGCAACCATTCAAACAACTGGGAAAAGTCATCAGCTGCTACAGATGTTCTTCAACTAACCATCAACAAAATATTACTGGGGATGAGACACAAATACTTGGCGATGTTTAAGACAGGAGTTGACCTGTTAGGAGAAGAACTGTAGTCTGTTCACACAGGAGCGCAGTATAGATAGTGTACTTTGACCACTGGAAATGCCAAAATTACAACTGTCCTGACGAGATCTTGGACCTCAAGTCCAGCTTTCTGTGGAACACAGAGTGAGCATCAACACCTATTCTGAAGTGGCAGGAATATTCCCTGCACATTCACCAGATATCTCAGACATGGGCACTGCAAACAGTGTCTGAAATGACTAGGTGCAAGTGGAGGTTGTAGCATCTTTCCCTGAAGATAAGGAAAAAGACAAAGTGAATTTGATTGCCTGTGGACCATGCTACAGAGATAATGTGGAGGGCTGAAATTGAAAATCTCCTTTTTACTCATGGAGGATGTCCTCTGCACTCAGGGATGTGCAGTTTCCTGGCACTTCCAGCCAGATGCCTACCCTCCACAAGAAATGTATCTATCAATGGAGCCGTGATGGGAGCTTTTCCTTAGGATTTTTGATGCTTCAGGTGTGGGAACAGTCACCGGTGCCCAGCTCAGAGCAGGTCCCGAGAGCAACAGGACACTTCAGGTATGCTAGGGAGTAAGCACGGAAAATCAACTTCCCTTGCATAATGCTTCAGACAGAAACCACTGCTCCACCACGAGCAAATGGGCATACTCTGTTCCCAAACTACTTGTGTTCAACATCCCGGCTCTATAAAGAAGCCAAAAATTGTTAGTTGATACCTGAAAGGCACAATTTAGAAGTATTGTTGTTTCTCTAATTTTATTTTATTTTAAATGGGTGATCTCAAGTTCCTCTGTCTTGCTTGAATAAGGAAAGAATAAGCTTTGTGATTGCCATTGTTTACACAAAACACTTGTTTGTGGGAACTTGCTGTGCTTGTATTTCTCCAATAATTGCTCGGACTCTTTCACTGAGCACAACCAAAGACCTTTGCTTTCACTCTGCATTAGGAAGGTGCAGTGAATTTCTGAGGATGGTGGCTGCATACAAACCTTGCTAGAGCAGCTGGCACACACCCACAGGTTGGTCACAAATTATTTTGCAGTCCTGGTTTGCCTCTTTGTATTTTTAACTCAGTGAAAACAGTGTCGACAGCTATTAAATCTATTGGTCACAGCATGGCAGAAAAGTTGGGATACTTCCCCAGGATATTTTGCTCACATTTTCATATTCCTATTGAGATGGTCAGGAGTTGTGGTGTGAAATCTCAGTAAAAGACTAGCGTAGGTTTTATTCCTGTTCCAGAGAGCCAGAGACAGTGTCCTAGTTCTCCCCTGCCAGCCAAGTGCCCTGACCACCCCAACCACTGCACTAACACCAGATCCTCTCCTGCTCATCTGAGACTCGTGCTCTTGGCTGGATCTGGGTGCAGCTCCAAGCTGTGGGACAAGCTCCTCCTTGCTTTCACGCCACCTTTCCCAGGTTATCATATCTGTTGTCTAGTAAAAGCTCTATGATAGAATAATAAGCACGAAAACTACAACAACAAAGTATTTTTTAAGATTAAAATGTATCCTTTTTATTATTTTAGCTCTACTTTTCTTTGCTTTGGGTCCTTCTGGAACAACACCCGTTCCATCAATATCCCTTCTAAATAAAGGAGGTGGGTAGTTACTCTGAGTTCACTCCTACAGAGGATATATCTTAAAATCATTGAATCACAAATTATTTTTTATGGCTGCAACATTTTTCTGCCATGTTTGCAAGCAGAATATCTCACAGCTAGAAACACATGTTAAAAATTATGTCTGGTTTTCAGTCTTTAATGGTAGATGTCTGCTCTGTCACCCTCATGCACAAGCAGTTGATTGACAACCAAAATGGAGGAAAATGAATATATGCTGTGAGCGTGCACAGCTTTGTGTTTTGAGCTTAGATGTCTAACTTCTAGAAAATGAGGTGATGCCTGTCTGATTTTTGAGAAATTCTCTCTTAGGCAAATATAGAATACTGGTGTAAAAAAAAAAAAAAAAAAAAAAAAAAAAAAAAAAAAAAGTCTATTACAGGCTTTATCTGGCTCCCATTAAAATCGTTCAAGCCATTTGCTTCAGCTGGAGCTGGATGGAGCTCTATGGAAGTATTTTCAAACCACATGGCATATTCTTTCAGAAGTAGCTGTATCCCTATTTTCTTGCAAGTGTTTGTTGTAATGTCTGGCTAATCTCATATGAAGATGCTGGAGATTTATAAGTTGCTATTGTTGTTTTTGCCTGTGCTCTCTGAAGGTCACAGCCTCTAGAGCTTACTTGTCTTAACATTTTTGCAGTATGCATTTCTGAAATCCTGTTTGTTAAGAATACTACATCATAACAAAAGCTTTGAAATAGCACCAGGAGACATTGCTCTTGCCTAATCGCAGAGAATCACATGCTCTAATTCTGCTTGAGGAAAACTAATCATATTCAGCATATGAGAAAAAGAGCTGCATGCAGTTGGAGATGACATGATCATTTGCATTGGAGGTAAAAATGAAGGGTCATTAATTTTATAGCATTAAATGAAGAGAAGTGTTAAACCTCTATAATTAGCTTCAATGAATAAATTTCAAAGACATCTTCACAAATGAATGTAGGAAGTGTGTATCTATATATACTGTTGAGAGAAAATTATTATATTCAATCCAACCTCATATACTGTATCTGCAAATGTAAATACATATACCTTGACAGACTTCTCATTCTTTAAAATTGGTTTAATTGTTCTGGCCTACTAATGGACACAATTCCAAAATGGCAATCTAAAGATTTCTTTGCAATTGTTGATCTTCAGTCATCTACGGTCCTCTGAACATAAGCTGTGATTTAAAACCCATGTAAATTCTTCAGTATTGGTCATATCGTCCAGGTCTATAACAGCTTATCAGCCCCTTTAAATGTATTTAAACCATTTTATGTTAAAATTATATGCTTGGCTTTAGTTTCAGAGTTTGGGGTATTATTATTATTATTATTGTTATTATTATTATTATTATTGTTGTTGTTGTTGTTGTTGTTGTTGTTGTTATTATTATTATTATTATAGGTTTCGTTTATACTGGGAAAAATTTACTGCAATTGGAATCAGTCACTACAGTGACTAGATTGGTGCTCCAGAAAAACCAAGTGAGGTAATCAAATACAAAAGAAACATGAAAGAGTCTCCGTGTTAAAAATAATTAAAGGAACGTGACACTTTACCAGCTCTAACAATGGGAAGGGATGACAAAAATTTTCCATGGAAGTTAACAGTGGACTATAGGAAGTCAATGAAATATGGAAACCAACAAGGCCAAGAGCTCAAAACAAAGTCAAGAAAGACCTGTCACCCTGGGAACTTGAGCCTGCCATGCAGGGTCAAGCAGAAGTTCATTTCACCTACTACCCTTCCTCTGATGTGATGATGTTTCCAAAGCTGTCATTACAAACACATTTCTATAGTATTACGTGTCCTTTCCAAGCTATTTGCTGCTATTATTTTAGATAACTCTATTATCCAAGGAAATTCTTGATATCTTCAGAAATACTGGTCCTTTTAAAAGTACTGTCCTCAGAAGTTTCCTTAGTCCCGTTTCCACCTTTACTCTAGCTGAATATCTCTTTCTTCTCCCTGGAGGCTACAGAGAGCACAGGTGCTCTTATTTTCCTTCAGCAAACCAGTCACTGACTCCTATACTGTTATCTTCCCCTTCTTAGTCACCTAACTGAGAACAGTTAAGAAAACCCAGGTCTTTTGAGCACCTTCACCACTGGAGATTTTCAGTGGTCTTGAATGCACACTAGTAAAGCTGGCTGTTGTTTTCCAGTCTGTATTAGCCAGGCAACCCCCCTCAAAAATCCAGTTTTTTTAGGTCCTGCTGAAATCACAACCTCAGTGCAGACAGCAGAGATGCCACTGAGGCTTCTTCTGGCTCGTATTGAACAGTCAAGGTAATATCCTACAGGGGCACTTTGTATGCATCCCCTGCTTGACCTTTCTCCATCATATCAGACCTTCCTCTCTTTCCCTGTCTCCTCTACAAAGCCAGTGGTGTTGACCTTGTCTCTACCAGACCTGCCTGCTGCAATCATCCCTCTTTTTATTTTAAAGCAAACAGCCAGGTATTTCCTATCATTCTGCCCTTGGTGCTGATGGGAAGAAACTCCCCTTAAATATCCATTTTTCTCCTTGGAGTCTCGCCTCCCTCCTCTCCTTTGCCATGACTCATACTTGCTGAAGGTCACACTGTGAATGTCTGTGAAGCGCCATGCCAGCTGACCGGGCATAAAGGTATGGGGGAGAGCCCGGAGCTGAAACCTTCCTGCTCATGCTGCCCTTGACTCATGCCCATCTCCTGTGAGGCAGCTGGGGCTGTGGTGCTCCAAAGTTCCCCAGTGTCTCCAGTTGAGATCAGGGATTGGTCTGCCCTTGGTAGTAGTTTCTTCATATTTCGTTACCTGCCTGTCCTCATCCACCATCTGTATCTAGTCATATGTTTGGCTTCAATGGGTATGAGGAGTGCCTTTTCATTCTGTGCTTGTGCAGAGCTAAGAACAAGTGGGCTCAGCATCTGAGGTAGACTCTAAGCCTAGCTGGGCTAATACTGCCACAGTTAGAAATGAGAAAAAGGCATGATGCAAACAAAACCTTATGACAAATAAAACACCATCCATGAAACAACCAGCCTAGTTCGTAGCTGCTCTGTTGTAGTTGTTGGATCAGTGCAATCACACTAGGGACAAACGTGATCCAGAGTCTAACTGGCATGAGAGGGAGGTCTCCTCAGTAGCTCCCTGGGTCTGACTCAAGCAGTGCTGTACAAATGCTGTACAAAAGTAACAAAAGACTTAGTGTGAGTGACCATATAGAGACTGAGAAGGAGGAAATCTGGGCTCTTATCTTAGATCAGCCACTAACAAAATGTGCCACTCTGGGTGACACCTCGCATCTCTTTTTCCCCTTACACCTTTATCTGGTCTCCATGTTTAGACTGTAAACTCCTCCAGGCAAGGATTTGTTCTTACAACCGTACAGCACTACACACAATAGGTAACTACTGCCCAAATTAACAAGGAACCCCCAAAGCTGTAGATAGCTGTGCTATCTGGTGGTCAGACCTTTTCATGATCCTTTTGATTTGTGATTTGAAAAGCTGGTATGACATGAGAAAATAAGAGACAGCCATGTCTAACAAGGAGTTAAACAGGGATCAAATGAACATAAAATCCAGGGCAGCTGGGAAGCGTGGTCAGCAGGCCAGGGGGCCTGTCAGCAGGACACAGCACCTAGGGTGTCCCTGCGGGGGTACACCACCACCCTGGAGAAAACAGACCTGCTGCTGGAGCCACAAATGCTGCCCAGTGCACTGGCACAGGATGGCTCCAGGTGAGGGAGAGGATGGGCCTACCGATCTTGTTATTCTTTTATTTTGAGGGAAACAAAACCCAAGAAGATCTCAATTTGCAACTAAAAGACCAAAAATATTAAACAGAAATAACACAGATCAAAGGCATACTCATCTACCAGCCACAATATGAAAAGCAAATAGTACAGGACTAGGAATGTGTGACATTATAACATTTTTATACAAACTTCTGGCATACTATATGCCAGAAGTATATTAAAACAAAAGGAAAAAAGGAAAAAAAGAAAAAGCAAAACACCATAACAAAACACTGACCTCAGCAACCTGAGAGGAGAGTTCTGGGCACAGTTAACCAATTTAAAATTAGTCATCCATATTTCTCTTGCTAGATGTAAAAGAAGGGGCTCTAAACAGCCTGACCTCATAAAAACAGGGTGCAAGAAAACAATAGAGAAATAATCCTTTCAACATGGTCTCAACAATGCAGCATAACATAATCACACCTGATGTGAATAATGGTCCTTCCTGCAGCCCCGTCCCCCTGCGACTCTGCAGTGCCTTGCCGCGTCACTCCATGCAAGGCAATTACTAGAGACTTTACTTTGCTACAACTTATTTCTGCTGAGCACCTAGAAAAAAACAGAATTGCAGTTTTGTCTGCTTTTCCATGGTACTCCAGATCACAAAGATTTCTCACTTCCACAGTGTTCTTCTTACTGTCTACTCAGAAATAAGTAACTATATCTATTTTTTTCTCTTCCCAAAATTTTATATAGACCACTGGCCTGGGTGAGGTAAGGATTTTCAGGGGGCAGTAGAGCTACAACAGTAGAGTTTCCAAGGCTCAGTGATCCTTTGCTTTTTGAAGACTTTTTTTTCAGAAATACCTTATTGCTAGGGTGACTTTTAGGTTTTTGTTTCACAGCAGATGTGCCAGGTATGTCTATGTGGATATGCAGTATAGCTCCTGAGCATATTTTTTTTTTTTCAGATATGCTAAATTTGTTTGTAGACCATATGACTCTTTCCATGTTAAGGCCAACCACATGGCAAGAGGCTTCTCTAGTGCTAACAGCAATGTTGTAGATTGTTGACATGTGCAGTGCTATATTAAAGCCTAATCGACAGTCTCCACCAAGACAAATGAAAGTGACTCTCGAACTATTATACTCAATCAGCTTTCCTAACTGCTTCAAGCAATTAATTCAGAAGACTTTTAGACCAAATCAACATGAAGGAATCCTTCCACCTGACTTCTTATTATATGTTTCTCTTATTACAGCTCAGAGATACTACAAAAGCCTATATGCCTCAGCAGGCTCCCCAGGAAGGAAGGTTTCCCGGCTCCTCCTCACATGCCAGTGTGATGAGGCTGCATGAGGAGCTGCTGTTTGCTGTCAAAGTTTTGATGCATACCTTTGCATTTTTAGGTTCTGCTTTAAATAGGTAGCTGTGAAGAAAACACTTCTCAGTAGAGGTGAAGCTAGAGGTAGGCAGAACAAAGAGCACTTCAGTTTGATCTGGAAGTCTGATTCATCTCTAAATCTGGGCACGGTAGCAACATGAAGTGGGTCTGATGGAGTGAGCGAATGATCTATCTTCTGCAGTAGGTATTCAGATGAACTTTGCATGTTTAGGAGATGCTTCTCTGTAAAACTTGAATCCTGGCTACCTTTTGCACCCTTCTGGCACAATGTAGACTGCCAGGATGCCTACTCTTGACCACTTGCTCCTTGCACCCAGAGAGCCAAAGCCTGAGTGGTGAAATTAAACGGGGATCCTAAAGCTGTGGACAAAAGGTTTGTTAAGACACTTTCCAGCATCTGAGTGTGGGCTGATCTGTCAGTGTAGAAAGAGACATAATTATTTACGTCTCATCCAGGGAAAGGACTGCTACAAGATATATTGATGCCTGGCAGCGATATTGATTTGCGTCTGTTGAAATTACTCCCTGGGCATTCAGCCGCATCATGGTCACTTGAAGACAAAGCTCCCCAGGCATGTGCCCGCGGTCACTGATGGAACCAGTGGTGGGGGTGGCATATCCCTTCTCCTCATGCTCTTCCATCTTTCGAATGGGGCCCCATTTGTCTGCCTGTTGAGTGTCTGGGGGCTTTGGACAGTTGAATGATGTTTGAAAAGTGTTTGTAAATGTTGGAAATTAATTATCAGGCTGTTGAGATGAATGAGGTTTGCACAGGTGGACATTGTGTGTGTGCATGCACTCACGCACGCGTGTGTGTATGGACTTGTCTGGTGACTCCTTGAAGTAAATTGGACTGACAGAGGCTTGGATGCATTGCTTTAAAATTTGGATCTCATTTTATCACTATGTGCCCTATATGGGTGAACATTTCGCAAGTGAGCAGTTCATCTGCATGTACAGAACTGTGTGCAAAATCTGGATTAAGGTCTAGACATAGTATGCTTTGTATTGTCTCTTAAGAATTTTCTGTCCCAATAGCTTCTGATTTCTTTGGTTTATCATTCATTGAATGCATGTGGAAAAATGGATGTCTAAAAAAAGATGGTCTGGAGGTTTTGGTTTGTCAATTATATAATGATTTATTTACCCAGAATTGGAATCATAAAAACTGAAATACAGTGCTATTTCATAGTCTCACTATTACAACATGCCCCCCCCCCCGCTATTACTGAGGGAGAAAGACAAAAGGAACCCCGCTCCTGCAATCCCACCTAAAGACACCTCCCTTGTTATAGTCAGCTTCATCTCTCAACCATTTTGCCATCATTCCTAGGAATGAGTAACTTGCCACACTGGTATATTTTTTACCACATTTAGTAATAATTTTAAATCATATTATAACTCATGTATGTTTTCTTTAGAATGGGAGATCATAATATTTTACCCCTCCAAAAGCAAGCCAACACTGCTCTTTGCTGACGTATGCTTTCTTTTATGATTTTATTATATATGTCTTCGGTGAAGTCTTTTCTGTTTGTTTCTCCAATTAAATTATATTTAGGTTTCACATTCCCAGGGTTTCACTCCTGTTTCTTAGTGGGAAGAAATGGGTCATTACAAAAACATGATCTTTTTGATTAGTTGTGAGAACCAGAGCTAGCGTATGCTTTTGGATAGAGATGTGGGACTTGATATTATCAGGGCCCTTTAGATACACTGACTGACACCAGTCCTTGTTGCTGATTTTAACCTCTGGGGAGATATTAACCATGTTATCCCTTAGTCAGAAGTACCAGATCTGCCAGGAAACTCAGCTTTTATTTATGCAGTATTTAGATGGCTGCATTATTCATCAAGTGCTCAGGATCAAAAGCCTGACTAAACTCACCCGCCCACTGTCTCAGCCCTGGTTCATCAAATCTGTGCAACACAAATGTCTCCATCCCCTGTCTCAGCCACGTGCTATTGGAGCCTTTCAAGATTCAAGTCCCCACACTTACCCCTTCAAATTAAACACATTATCAATAATAGTCAAAAATCATTCTGATACAACATTTGAAATTCTTATAACCCATGTATTAACTAAAATAACTAGAGATGCTAGCCACTGCATAGTGGAACCCTCCGCTCATGTGTAAACCATTCCCCTGTTGTCAGCTGTCTCAAGCAAGAATGATTAAAGCTTGTGTGACACATTTCTTTGAAAAACACTTAATTCTGTATCCCATCTCTATGTGACTTCTGGGATTGGGAGAACGGCTCAGCTACAGTCAGTAGTTTCTCCATTTTAGGAGGCACCCTCACACAACAGCAGCTCTTCCTTTTCTGGCCTTGATACTGTTTGCAGCCACAGTTTCAAACAGCATTGTTTTTCTCAAATGCACATTTTCTTGGATCCCAAGTCATCATTCTTTTTCTTTTCCCTTCCCTTCCCTTCCCTTCCCTTCCCTTCCCTTCCCTTCCGCACATCTGTAAATCTCCAATAAAGCTAGGATTACCTTCTAGCTACACAAGCATTCTGTTTTTTTCAGGTTTTTGTTGACTAGAATGGCAGTATGGGACAACTCATACTTCCTGGACAATGTCCTATAATAGAAGCAGTAAATAGCCATGGCAAATAAATATAAATTCAGTATTTTGGTACTGTTTTCCACCAAACCAAATGAAAGGTAACAGGGACTAGTGATTACCTTGTCTAAACAAGATTTTCTTGCTTGAAAGTCCTGCTTTACAAACATAAGCAGCCTTTGTCAGACATTACAATGTCAAGTGCTTTTGCAGTATCCAGATCTTTCCTAGTATTGCATTCAAACAGCAAATCATAAATCTTCGGAGAAAATGAAATACCTTTACTCTTGGATAACACTTGTGAGGCTCATTTTGGCCATCATGCTGAATGTTATACAATCACTCTCCACTGACACTGGCCTCTCAAAAATAAAGTTCTGAAACCTTTCACATGTAAGGACTGAGCATCCTTGCCTATGTAAGCATACTGACTTCCAGTTTTCACTGATACCTATGACATATTCATTAAAACTCTCCAGATATGACCTGACAGAGGTATGAGTGCAGCACCAGCATGATCTTTGGAAGTACCTGTGAATAAGACAGACTTCAGCTTAGAGTGGGACCTCAATAATTATCTCAGTGTTGCAAAACACTTAAGGTTTGCCTTCATGCCTCTTTGGTATCCTTGACCAAAAAATCCTTGTTTAAAAAAAAAGACTAGTCCACAAGTTTTCAGCTGTATTAGTAACCTTTGCTGTCTGTGCTTTCCTTGACATGCTCACACCACAGTTTCTAGCACTATGGACATATGTTCCTACCCTGTTACTACTGAATGATCCATCCGAGAGCAGTATGACAAGGTGGGCAGCACAGCCCTGGGGCAGGTTGCTGAAAGATACTGGTGAATCTCCATCCCTGCAGGTTTTCAAGACTGGAGTAGATAAAACCATGGCAGACCTGATCTCGTGCTGGTGAAAGTCCTGCTTTGAGCAGAATTCTGGACTAGATATGTCCCCCCAGCCAGCATTTCTGTATGTCTAGTATAAGTTAATGGTCCATTCACCCTGAGCCATGATACCGGTGAATGCTTTGCAGAGGATTTTCTGTGAGCTAGTGGTGCTGTTGTCATCCTCTCTGAGTCGAGCACTGTGCAAATCCTTGGAAATTTTTTGAAGCTCTATAATCTATTGTAATGCCTCGTTTTTTAAATGCTGGGCACTGTCTTGACTTGTGTACTTCGCCATAGTGTATTCAGGTCAGTGCTAGTTTTTTATCGATTCCAGCTTTGATCCTGGTGACTCTTTCTGTCACTTGTTTATTTTTGTGCCGTTTTGGATCCCTCAGAGCTCAGAGTGTACAGCAGTCTCTGCTTTCCCTCAGCTTCAGGCGGAAGCAGCCGACTACATTTGCCTGGAAAATTCTGACTGTCTTGTCAAAAGTTATTTCTGGGTCCTCTGATTGTTCCCCAGAACGTCTGGCACAAGGACCTCATCCCTAATCAGGGGCGCAGTTAACCCCTCCTGCCCAACAGCGAGATTGCCCCCTTGGGGTTCAATCATTCAGAAGACTTCAGTTTTCTCACTTTCTTCCTCTTGTCTCTACTGAAAAACATATAAACCATATGCTGAAGAATCTTATGAAAGCCAATACATTTATACAGAGTGCAGGATTCCTCAAATTTATGTATGACAGTTTCATAGCCCTCTCTGCATGGATTAGCTGAAAACTATTAAGAACATCAAGAGTCTGAGAACCAATGATTGCCAGAAATAAAGCTGCTTTCTGATGATCTTCCCCCTTGGTGGTGCTTACAGCTTGCAGAGACAGGGGAAAGTCCTGTTTAAACCATCTCCAGCTGTCCTTGCCACGTCCAGCAATTTCATGATGCATTTTTTAACTGATCCCTTCTGACACTCGGGAATTTTTCTGAGGTTTGCTTTATAGGTAGTGGCAGGTATTGTTCAGCAACTGGCCAGAATCAAGGCATCTACAGACTTCTGCTTCATTTGGCGCAGTGCGTGTTGCAGCAGCTGGTCCCACAGGTGCATTTCAGAGTCCCTTGGAGGTACTGCTTCCTACAGGGAAACACCCCAGCCAGTCAGACGGTAGTTGAGCTTGCCCTTTTGCCAACTCTGCAATGGCTTTTCCAAAGTAAAGGAGGTTAGGAACAAACTGGTGACTGGCAAGGTCCCCTGTCAGCCAGGCTTCTGAGGCAAGAAGGAAACCTCCAGGGATGAGACTTCTGCATCCCCTATGCTTTGGAAGGTCACCTTATGAAACCTGGCTTCAACTCCCTCTGCCTTGCCCTTATGCTTGGTTCCCCACCTGAGTACCTGCCTTATTATGGCTGCAGAAATCCTGTGTAAAGTCATGTTTCATATTTGAGGTGATTTAAACTTATTTTTTTGCTGCAGGGTTTGGTTTGGTTTTGTTTTTTTTTTTCCATTTAGATGTTGGATTATGTTGTCAAATTAGATCTGAAAATAATCTTGTGACTTTATTTGGCTTTTCTGGTAGAAATGTCTCTTCATAATAAAGTTTTAATTGTTTTCTGCTATCCTTAGTTCAATGAAGTATTTTTGAAATCCTTTTGGCCCTGGAATTTACTCTACAGGTCTGATCTTGTTGCATCTCAGTTCCTAGATTTTTCCTTGTTCAAATCACCATCTTTGTTTTTTGCTGGCCAAATAACTGCAAGATATTGCTTCTACTTCATTACTCCACCAAATGCCAGGACTGTCCCTATAACTAGCATACAGTGCATGTTAATAAGACAGTGTACAATAATGGCAGCATTAGTGTTCACTGTCCTGCAGCCTCTGATGACAGCTGGACTTCATAAAAACTGTACTATCACTTAGTGAAATGTGTCACCAAGAAAAGGAAATGGGCCCACAAGCAGTGAGGCCACAAAGTCCATAGTTCCTCTGCTCTTTTTTGTTTACACAAAACAAGAATTAATTTTGCCTAGTGTTATACTTAGATCCAGATCAATCTGCTGCAGTGTTGAGCAAGCACATTTTCATTACTCCATCATCCATTTTTCCTGAAAAGCTATTTTTTAAAGCCTCGAAAGCATAAAGTATCAAACTGTTGACATTCTATCAAACGATAAAACACATAGGCCTGATTCATTGGTGGTGTCACATAAATGATCTATGGAATTACATTAGAGATCATCTCGGATCCTTATGTTATTATGGTGATTACATTTTTTCACCATTTTTACATTTACATTTTTTTACCATTTTTTTACTGGTGTTTTACCAGAACTAAAATAAAATTGGAAGCCTAAACTATGTTTTTGTAAAACATAACTGCTTTGCCCGTTTTTATTAGATGTGTCCTCTAGCTTGCAGGATACTACAGACTAGTCATTTTATAGATAAGCATGATGTTCTTCTGCCTACACTTGGATACGTGCTATGTCAACATTCTTTTCTTAATATTTGCCAACGTATTTGCAGCTGTAGGTAGGTGAGGTTCTTCATCAAAATAGGAAAAGGTCCTATATACATCAATGAATAAAATAACTACTTCAGGGTTTATTTTTTTTATTTTTGAAGGCATACTTTAACTAGCAATGTGATAACAAGCACATATGCGAAAGCATATTGAGACAGTACTTTACCATGAATATTTTAAGGAACGCAAGGAGTACTGGAATAGTCAAAATGGCATATATGCATATTATGCATACATCATAGTGTCTATATATGTATATATAACTTGAATTAATTATTTAAAGAAAGTGCAGACATCATCTCACTTTATGATAGCATTGATTGGTTATTTTACTTGGTGGTGATTTAAAACTGAATAATGCCTCAAAATTATTCCATTTTAAAATAATGTGTCTAATCGTGGAAGAAGTATTACAAAATAATTTTCTTTTTCAGTTGGTAAGGATTAAATAACAAAGTCTGTATTCTTTATTGCTGATTTCTACTATTAAACCAACTACATATAAGCAGTGCTGATTGCAATATAAAGAATTATTCTCCTGGGTCCTACTTGTATTCATTCTCATTCTACACTTTAAAAACCCATTCATCAATTACTCTGCAGTGGCACCACATCTTAGCATGTGCATATTATATTTCGCTCATATTCCAGTGCAGTCTTCTGGAGAGGAGGAGGGAGACTGTGAGTGTGCATAGCATGTGTGACTCCCCTGCCATACACACACGCACACATAGATCTGCGTATACATTCATAGTGCATCGCATGTAATTGCCGAGAAGCCCTTCGCAGGGGGTGGATATAATAGTCTTCGTTCCCCACTCCTCAGAATCTCTTGTAATATTTGGAGTCTTAAACCAAACCAATCTTGTAAACAGTTAGGTGAGCGTCAGCACCAGGAGTTTTTTGATATGCAGCATAAGTGAAATGCTGCATAATATAAAATGATGGCGCTATTAATCCTATAGCACTGGTGATTCCCAGCCCCCTCTGCTATTGATACCAACACCATTGTCTCTGGCTTTAAACTTCATCAGTATGCAAACGGAGTGTCACTATGATGGGTGGCAACTTGGTTGGATGCACTTTCTACATTTCTGGCAAATGAGTATAATTATTTTCAGAGCTGCGGGCAACTCATGCATGTTTTATCCTCCATCTGGACCTGCATGGTACACAATAGTGATAAAAGATGATTTCCCCCCTTGGATGTTCATAGGCCATCATCGACACCGTCCTGATGAAATGGTCATGTATCCCCTAGCACTTCTATATCTGCCACAGCTTGACAACAAAATTATTTCCCTATAGTACTAAAACACTTCAAATATTCAAGCCCTCTGTGCATATATTTGTGTTTTGAAGCATTCAGTGTTAACGTAATGTGGTAATTTATAAACTGACAAATTAACTATGCAGAAATCTAAGCAGGGCCTTATGAGGTCTGCAAAGCAGCAGAAAAGAAAGCAAAAGCTTTTTGCACTCTATAATAATAATCTCATCAAGTGTCGAAGGCAGGTTTTAGTCTCCCATTGTAAGTGCTTTTCAGTCCTGGGCTTAGTTACCGTATGCTGAAGCTGAGATGCTGTGAATCAAACTATTGTCATGATTGCAGCTCACGACAAACTGTACTGTCATTGCTTGAGCAAAAAGGGGAAATACAAACTTCCACCACTGACCATGCAAAAGGGAAAAACATGAAGGCAAAAAGGCTAAAGTAGAATTTACCAAAACTAAACATTCATGTCCATGATAGAAAATAAATAAAGTCCATCCGAGCAAGAAGAATCAATATCTGCAACCTGAGATTGCTCACGAGAAGGAGAAGAAAAGAAAGATCAGTTTCCTTTGTTTCTTTGTTATAAAATGATTTTAATGATTAAAATCGATCACTGCGATCGCCCCCCCTTAGTAAGCGCAGGGTGTCCTTACAGGCTCACCATTGATTCCTAAACAGCCAGACACCAGGATTCACACCGCCTGTTCCAACCGAGGCAAAGGACAACCTTCTCACTTTTACTGCAGGAGCCTGATTCCCCCTCAAATAAATCAGAGACTAATTTTGCAGGACCCTGGGAGAGGATTCAGTGTCTTCTGCTTCCCCATCCGCCTGGTGCAGCCAGGCCCTTGCTGGGCACGGGCTGGGTAGGGTGCGTGGGCGCTGCGCCCCTCGGGGTGTCCCCGCGTCTGGCTGTGCCGCCTGTGCCACCGCCTTCTGCGGGGCTGCCAGCATCAGCGCTACTCATCGAGGCTGTGCCAGGGTCGCCATGGCAACAGTGTAATAGATCTGCCCTTATTCAATCCCAGAGGCCACATTGAAGCGCAATGCAAAATTTGCTGGAGCCTGAATTCCTTTCAAGTCATGGTTCATGTGTCAGGAAACAAGTCAATGCGCAGACAGCGGTAAGCACAGGGACAGAAAGAAACCTTTACTCTCCTGTGCTGCGTGCTTGTGGTGACATTCAAATGCCAAGACCCCTCCGGACGCCATTTCTGTCTCATTTCCTGGTTATTAATTCACTCTTTGGACAGGGACGTCAGTGGGATGTGGGCAGCCATGGTGGGCAGAGGGCAGCCTGGCAGCCCCAAGGTGACCATGCTCCACCCCTGGTCCCCAAAACCACTGTCTCCCTGAGGAAAGCAACCCTGTCCCCAGGGCACAGAGCATCCCCTGAGGGGCCAGGGCTGCTTCAGCAGCATTCTTGGTGTCACGCAGCACAGGCAAGAGCAGCTTGTAAGTGAAAGCATCCCCTCTACAAAGTTTGTCTTAGTTGTTAGCTAAAGCACAATGAGTTTTTTAACATCTTGCGTGGCTGTGGTAATGAGAATGAAACATCCTGCAGTCCTGATGTCTGAAAGCCCTGGCCAGGCATGGGGCTTCTCTGTATCACCACTACAGCTGTGCTCCCTGTCACACCAGACATATTTCTTTTATTTCAAAGTCTCATGCTAATACAGTTGGTAACAATTCTACAGTCTTGCTCCTTATTTTTTCCCCCTACAGTTGCTCTGGAGTCAGGGAAGCCATCTTCATGTTGGAGGCCAGCCAGCCATGACTTGGAGCTGTGGAGAGAGGAAGGCATCCTGGGACAAGAGTGGGTGCTGTTATTGCCAAGACCCAAATGCATGCGTAAGAAACTTTGCAGTCCTACAACTAGACCTCACTTGCTCATCTCTCCAGACAAGGACCAAGGCACCTTCTACACCTGCCCCTCAGTCACGGATGCACCCCAACAGAAACCTGCCCAGGAGGAAAGCTGAAGGCTAGCACGGTGGCAGAGCATCCCATGCTGGTACATTGTGCTGCAACCTCTGTAAACCAAAAAGTGCCCTGAACACAGTCTCACAGCTCTTCTTAGATGGCTTCCATTGGGACTGGACTGCTTGAGGCATGCGCTGGCAAATTGGCATCCAGGCTCTCTGCGGTGACACAGCAGAGCCAACAAGGGACAACCAGAACCTTCCCTGGACTTTTTCCATGACCAATTGCTTTTTTCTCATTTTGGTCAGCTCCTGGCAGGCAGGGCTATTCTGGGAGCCACATCATTTGCAGGGTGAAGATCTTCTAGCAAAGGACTTGCAGTGTCCAGCTCACGGCCTGTGGCTGCTCTGCTGGCTGCCTTAAATTTACTGCTCACCCCTCTGATGGAGCGTGTTGGCCATCCCACAGCAGCCCACCCCAGCCCTCCTCACTTTCCTCTGCCAATGACCAGTGCCCTGAGGTGCAGCAGGCTGCTTCTCACCGATGGCTTCCCAGCGGGGCTTGCATGGAGAACAGAGAGACAGCGACAGCTTCTGCAATGCAGATTATTCATTTTAAATGTGTTTTTATTTCTTTGGCTGGTAAGATAGTTTCTTTTCTGTTTTATTTGTCGCTTGTCTTCCCTAGCTTGTATGCTGAAATTGGCACTTCATTTTCACTTCAGTCCCAGCCTAATATTAATGAAAGCAGCGATGTAAGAACGTGAAAAAAGAAATCCAATCCTTACGCTATGTGAACCCACTGGTGATGGATTAAATACAACATTTTTCCTTATATATTATGGAAATAGTTCTTGCATGTCTGAAGACACATGGTATTATCTAAAGCACCCTATTCAGGCATGCAAGCTAAGTTGCCTCTGCTGCACTTTGAACAAACAGGATCAGGCTAATGGTGTTTTGTGTAAATAAGGCACATGTTAGATTGAGTGCATTCAGGTTCTGTTTATCTAGTTACGATTCTTCTTTGCAAGAACCTTCCAGTCTTCAGTTTCCTTGTACAAATGTCCCTTGCACTGGGTATCTGGGGGATGGGGGAAGGTCTAAAGAAGTTCAAGATTTTACAGCTGAATTGAACTGAGAAAAATGGATACCAAGGTCAGACTAAGATAAAGAAATTGATTCCAAGGGCAGCAGCACAAAGGAAAAGGCCTAGGCTCCAGCAAAACATTTTCCTTATCGTTGTTCTGCTACACAAAAAAAAGTCAGTTGTAATAGAAGGTGACGATGGAGGGAAAATGTTATGGAAACTGAACATAGCAAAATTTTGTTGGTGATTTATTGTATATGTATTTTGATTGCTCCTTATCCCACTGTTCAGCTTCTCTGCACAAAACTGTGGCGTGACAGACCCTGGTAATGGATTCCTTCCAGCAGACCCCTGCCAGTTCTGGTCATTGATCCAGACGTATATGCTGGCTCAGGAGCAAGAGGCTGCATCTACACCCTGCCATGAATATTTTCAGGAGTAAGCTATTTCACGCTTTAGTGTTATTACAGTTTTGAATATGTGTATAATGCAGTACTGTATATCAAACAAACCCCTACATAATACTGCAGATGTGACCCACTCTGTTTCATCTGTGGTACTGAGGAATGGGAGGGTGGCAGCACAGAATTAAGAGGTTTTCTACTGTGGCTCCCCACTAATTATTACAATATTTTCAAGACAGTACCACAAAGTGCCACATGGAATGTATTTATATTCAGATAGATTTCATATTGTGTTAAAAATAGGCAGCTTCACTTAAATCACATGGATATCTACTATAAGCTCAAAAAAGCCTCCATATGCAGTAGTGCAGAAGAAATTATGTAATTTTTTTTTTTTTTTTTCAGAGCAAGAGTTTTTCTAATCCATAAGGAAAAACTGAAATTATTAGAGCAATGGTTTGGGACATTTGTAGGCCAGAAAGCAGAGCCTAAATTTGCACAAGGCATACACAGTCATTTGCAGACCAGCTGATTTCACCTAAACAAACATGGGAGCACTTTCAACTAGCTAAAAAGATATTCATGAAGCAGAAGGGTTTTTTTTAGAAACAGATAGAGCTGCCCAGGCATTAGATCAAAGGTGAATCTCAAAGCAACATTACTGAACCAGGCAAGGAGCCTCCCAGCTGCCCATGGGTATTATTTTCCCACAGCTCCTTTCAACTTGGCTTTTAGTTGGTTGCTTTAGTTGCAGAAAACCACTGCAGTTTTGGTAGTGGTTTCAAGTCATGCAAAAGTTTTTTAAAAACATGCTTATAGAGAAAAGCAATAAGATGCGCTTAGCAGGGGTTGAACCACAAAGCTTGTCTAGAAGTCACCCCAAAAAGCTAGAGGATGAGGTTTCATGGTACAGACCTGAGCCAGCAGGAGAGGGGCAGCCTCACACCTTGCCAGGCATGGGCTGGGCTGGGGCATCACCTCTTCTCCCACCCCAGAATCACCCAGAGAGGCCCACGCCTCCAAGGGCTGCCACCCACTCCTGACCTCGGCAGCCGTGTTCAAACACAGTTCCCTTGCACTTTTGTGGGGAAAATGCCCTCAGCAAAACCCCAAGGCTTTAGGAGCCCTTCCTGCTATAATGTGAGATCTACAGCAGGGACGAGGAGCTTACCTGCAGAACCTGTGGATGGGATAAAGTCCTATGGAGTGTTTGAATCTGTAGAACCAGTTTCAGAAAGAAACTATTGATCTTTATTCTTACCGGTACAGAGAACATTTACTGGGCTAAAATAAAAAAAAAAAAAACCAACTTTATTATATAATTTAAAGTCTGTTTGCAGAATTCTTTGGATGTTATTGTTCTCTCAAGGGCACTCCTTAAATTGATTTAAGTTATATGTTGGGTATAATATTCTCTATGAACTAGGTGTTTGCCACCATTTCCAGAATTCCACAAAGTCCAAAGACTTTCAGTATTATATAAAAAACCAAAACTCTGTCTTAAATATAATTGTGTTAACTTTTCTGTCCAAACCCAATTATAGAAAGACTATATGTGAATGCAAGACCATGTATGATTACAGAGCACTGCTGAAAACTATTTACCACGTTACCACTGGATGTTCCTGCACTCTACGTCTGCTCCTAATTCTGTTCTGAATTCTGCTAAATCTGGTTCAGTTCTGCACGGCGGCACCAAGTTCTGTAATCTGGCTTATGTGCTGTGTGAAAAAGCAATTATTTCATTTTTAACATGACACCTTTATCTTAATTAAATATAGCTTTATTAATCCTCCATGCACCTTTTCTATACCATTTATTATTTGATGTACTTTCATTGTGTCCCTTTCACTTTGGTGCTTTGCCTGCAGGATCAGCCTGCACTGGGAAGCTCCAGTGAAGCTGTTTCCTGAGGCTGGAGCCACGCATGTTCTTTGCACAGCCTCACGTTCACATGTACCTCAATGCCAGTGTTCACTCAGGGGACAGAGCTGGGCATCCTATTGATCTTGGGATGCTCCTTGCAGGGCAAAACACGTACATGAGTGCTGCTGGTCTTTTCCACACCTCAGGGCATGAGAGCTTTTCCAGCCCTCTAAACCTTTCTTGTCTTTGAAGTTGTCCCTGAATTTTTACTGTTTCTGTCACATCTGTGGGACAGAGCGGTGAGAACTGAACACAGCCCTCCACGTGACAGCATACACTTGATTTATGTAATTACATTGTGGTCTCTCATGTGTTGTTCTTGAAGCTATTCATGATGGATCCTTATGCCCTGGTAGGGCTGCTGACTGTTGCTGTTGCTGAGCTAAGGTCTTCATCCATTTGTCCACAGCGATGACTCCCAGGTGACTTTTACACACTTTGGAAAATTATACTCTGGGTGTATTTTGTGAATATCTGCACTTAATTACTGATATCTCCACACAGCACTATTCATGAGCATAACGAATGAGCTCTGTTGGGTATTGAATCAGTAAAATCACTGAGGATGTGCCCTGTAGACATGCCCTTAGCATCTGAAAAATAATGTATGGGTAGGACAGACCGTTCCCCGCTTACAGCTCAGATAGCAACACTGAGCCTCACCTGCTAAACTGCTGCTCTGTGTTCATCTTGCCTGTCTCAGCCTGGGAATTTTCTCTAAATCTTTTCAGTGTTTGATTAATGTTTGATTAATGATAATGTGATGGCTATTGCAAGAGCTCTAACTCAACTTCCCAGCTGCTTTTTTTGATTTTAACAAATAGGTTAGAGCATGCTAATTCTAGAGTGGGACTTGGTCCATCTTTTTTATTATTAAATGCAACAAAGCACCATCCTAAAGAAAATGTCAGTAGTTTGAAATCTTGCTGCTTTTTTTTTTTTTTATTTAATTCTTGTCCAGAAAGAAAATTTCCATTTCATGCAGAACAAAAGTTCTGGAAAAAAAAGGATTTAAGACATTTGAGAGATTTTTTCCTCTGTAGTTTTGAAATGTTTAGTTTCAACTTTGCCCAAATATTTTTGCTTTAACATTTTTACTTTTATAGTAAATTGTAAATATAACTAAAATAATAACCTTAAATATTCATGTCATGAAATGAAATTCTAGTTATAATGAAATGTTGCAACATAATTAAAACTGTAAAGTTCAGGTGACTCATTTTGACCTTTTCCATTGCAAATTTCATTGAAATTAACACGTTCCTATAAGACAATGTGATTTAAATAAATTTGCTTTTTTTTTTAAGCAGAAACCTGTTCTATTAAAAATGTGATCAAAAGTTCCCACTGTTAACCTTTGCCATTTCAGCAATTTACAGCCTGTTCTTCTTTTGTGTTTCTTAGCCAGTTTCCGAAGCAGGACAGTTTTTCCTCTGTGTACTTGGCCACTTTGTTTCTTTTGTAGCTTCTCTTGGTGGACTATACTAACAGCTATCAAAAGTCCAAATAGTTTTTATCCTCTATTAATTTATTAGTGCATTCTAGGAGATTAGAGAGTCACCATTTTCCTTTGAAGAAATTGTGCCAATTAGACTCCATTGTGATCTTTAATGCTTTTTTTATTGTTTTAACTATAATTCCAACAATTCAAAAACTAGCATGCCAGATTTTCCAGGTCATTCATTTTTGAAGGTAAATACAGCATTTTCCATGCATAAATTTTCAGATAACGTTTCCAGTTTCAGTAAAGTTGTGTTTGCTTCAGCTCAGCCATTTCATCTCTAAGCCTTCTGGCGCTGTTCCGTGCCTTCCGCTGAAGCAGGTAGCTTACTCCTTTACAATTTATCACTTTGCTTCAGTATCAAGTTTTCTGGGATACCTCTACCTCCAACAGCACCTCATTCTTAAAATTAAGTATGTTTTCTGAACAAGAAAACCGTGATTTTTTAAAATTATTTTTGTGGAAGATGGAATAAAGAAAATTTGGTAGAACAATTTTGCCTATCCAGATTTCAGATACCACCAGATTTCATACATACAAAGACTGAGCTCTGCTGGCATCTTGTGCAGTACTCTTTTTCACCAGAGTAGGAACACTGGTAGCAAATCAGCAGCCTGAGCATTGCTGGGCTTTTATAGACACTATGGAAAAGGGGAGGTAAGTGAGATATGAGGATAATAATTATAGTGTCTTGCAGAAGCTTACAGGGAGCTTCCTCAAAAAGTGTCATGGGAAACCTGGCAGTAAAAAAAAAATATATTAACCAGCAAATAGGATGAGTAGCACAGAATTATAACTAGTTAAGATGGGAAATCATCTGGTCCAGTCACTTCCAAAACTAGTGCAGTAACCTGACAGCGTGCCTTACTTTGTGCCTGTGTAAGTGCCTGGGCAATCACACAGGGATCACACGGGGAGGTGGCAGAAGCAGTTGTGTGTACACTACAGATGTAATTTTTTATTAATTTCATTATTTTATGACTTTAAAAATATGTGCATTCCTACCTATTTGTTAACATTTCTTTGAGTGCAGAACTGAGCTTCATGGGAAGAAGTCTCCTTTGATGAGAAGCAGAGGCCCATTAGGTTAGCTCAAGGGGGGAGCTGACAGCAGATAGGAACACTTGGATGAAGGCGACACCTGGAAGAAGAAGTGGCATCACCTCTCTACCCATCATATCCTCGTAACAAATTCAGCACTGGGCACTGGGTATAAAGACGCTGCAGACCACTTGTATCTGTCCTGATATGACATGGGATCAGGGTAGGATCTATCCGCATTTGCATGTCTGGTTTGGAGCAGCAGCATGCTTGAAAGGTGAGTAACATCCAGGCTGTCTCCTAATTCAAAGTAAAACCTCTGAAATGCCTGTCGTGCAGATTTTGGGCACCAACTGCTTTGATCGATTCATCGTCTTGACTTTTTGTTATGTAGACAGAATCAAAGGTGTCTTGATTCCACTTTATTTCAAGGACTGATCCAGTTTTGTAATCCCACAGTGCCTGCAGCCTGGAAAACAAGAAAGCCTCACACAAAATTCAGGACTCCCTGCACACCTCGCCTACTTCTGAATCACTGAGTGTTTGAAATAAGGGGACAGCCCCAAGTCCCAGGTTTTGCAGAGCTGCATAAGCCAATCATCTCTTCCTTCAGCAGCAACTGAGTTAAGAATTTGCATAAATCGAATATTTGCAGCAAAACATGGCAGACAAAGCTATGATCCAATGAGAGGGAAGGACATAAAATCTGAAATATCTCAAAGAAGAGTATGTAGGTAAGCAGGAAAAGACATCACTTTGAAATGACTAATGCCCATATTGCTGCAACCCTCATAAGGGCTTCAGAGATAAGATGAACCAGCAGTTAAGATCCCAATGTCAGGTGGAAACCAATTACACAGCTTTTACAGTAAATAAGACGGTACATAACAAGGGCAGGAACAGACCCGTGTTAATTGTCACCCCATCCAGGTGCATATGAGGAACACTGGGATTGATTTTTGACAGTCTCCTGCCAATGAAGCCTGCCATCGACTGATGAGGAGCAGAAGATTGGAGAGCAGTCCTGTCATCCACGGGAAGAGAGAAATGGCATCCACTGTCACTCTGACTTATCGCTTCTTTGCCTTCTTCCAAAGAAGTCTTTTTACCCTTGTCCTGTTCTCCATCTATGCTGCTTTGTTGGGGGTCACAAATACTGAAACTAATGAATTAAAGGAAAGACATACCTGGGTCTCATTCATTTTTGTGATAGGTCTTTCAGTATTTCTGGCAGGGAGATTTTTCTGGGCACTGGCCACATCACAGGGTAATTGCTTTGGTGCAAGAATAGATGCAATATCAAGGAGGCTGGCAGAGTTTGTGGCCTGTGCACTCTCGCCTTGAGGATTTGTTTCTGCCCACCTGCCCAATCCACAGACTGAGAGGAACCTGAGAGGAGAAGAAGAGTGACTGCAGATTTGCATCCCTTGTATTGTGACAATCACTTCATAAACAACCTAAACAAGCTTAGCAGGAAAGGCTGTAAATGACTTGACAATATTATGTCACATAATATATGTGTATATATAATACATGTATGTATGTATAATATATATGTGGGTTATACCTGTCCTTTGTGCAGACCAATATATGGTAAAAGAAACATATCTCAAGTTCAGAAATTTGATAGTTGGAAGAGAAACAGCAGGGAGGAAGAGAAACATTTTTTTCTTTTTTTCCTTCTTTTTTCTTTTTTATTTTTCTTTTTTTTTTTTTATTTCAGCTATGCATTTGCCTAATAAGCCCCAAGAAAATTAGGATCTGATGCTCTGAGGTGTTTTTGTAGAGCCTGCCACAAAGCCTGCTGAAGCTGGCAGAGAGAGCCCAATTCCCTCAGCTCCTGTGTCGCTGTGTGTGGGGCTGAGGAGGTACCAGCCGGGTAAGCCGCCACTCCTTTCCTCTGTGCTCCCACCTTTCCTGTGCTTTGCCAGTCAATGCAGGCAGCTGGGAGGAAACTTGCTCTTTTATTGCCCTGGGGAAACACAGAAGACAGCTACAGTCAGCCCCTCCATACTTTAGGATAAATATGGACACAGGTGCCTTTTCACCACAAATTCCAGGCATTTTCCTTTTTAATAAGTGGAGAGCTACTGCAGTAAGAGGATGGCTCTTTCTTATCTCCCTTTTCCCCCATGTGCCTTTCCCTCCTCCTAACAAAGCAAGAGACAAAAGAAAGTCTCCCTCTCTGTGCCTTCGTTACCCACTTGCTCCTGAGACTGTCTAATAAACTGATTAGTGCGATGTTCTTTGTGAGATGTGCTGCAACACTCCGCTACAAAAGAGTGATTTTATTATATGGGAGAAAATATTAATCTTCTTGCTTTGTGTGTTTAATGGTGATAATGATTATAATCTTACATTTCTGTTGTGCCTCTCCTCCCAGAGGACCTCAGCTTGCTTTATAAACCCACACTGACACACCAACTCTATGCAAGGATGGCTTCCTCTCCTATTAAAGCACGGTCATCTCTGCAATGAATGCAGCCGTGATGCAAAGCATTACAACCGAGCCCTCTAGGACAGAAAACACAGCCTGCCTGGTTCAGCCAAAAACAGCAGCTGAGGGGCAGGAGATGAGGAAGGTAGGTGTGGAGAAGATTACTTCTTGCTGCCAAGAGGACCCAGGTTCAGTCTCACGTGAACCAGCATTACTCTACAAATAAATATGGTGTGACTCACGTCTGGAAGGGGACTGGGGACCTGCCTCCACAACTTAACGACTTCTCTCTGTGCCTCCCACCACAGGACACTGAGTTTGTCTGGGGTACATCACTAGCAACAGCAGGACTCTGAGTTTCTAAAGGGGAGGGGAGGGGAGGGGAGGGGAGGGGAGGGGAGGGGAGGGGAGGGGAGGGGAGGGAAGGGAAGGGAAGGGAAGGGAAGGGAAGGGAAGGGAAGGGAAGGGAAGGGAAGGAAGGGAAGGGAAGGGAAGGGAAGGGAAGGGAAGGGAAGGGAAGGGAAGGGAAGGGAAGGGAAGGGAAGGGAAGGGAAGGGAAGGGAAGGGAAGGGAAGGGAAGGGAAGGGAAGGGAAGGGAAGGGAAGGGAAGGGAAGGGAAGGGAAGGGAAGGGAAGGGAAGGGAAGGGAAGGGAAGGGAAGGGAAGGGAAGGGAAGGGAAGGGAAGGGAAGGGAAGGGAAGGGAAGGGAAGGGAAGGGAAGGGAAGGGAAGGGAAGGGAAGGAAGCAACAATGATCAAATAAATTATTCAGCACCAAATATTTGCTCAGCTTTGATTTGGAAAGAAGAGCAGTTGTTTAGTGTGAGCTGGCACCCAAAACTGAAGAAGTTTCACCTTAATGTTCAGGGAAGGAGTGGGTTTTTCCAGACGGGAAATTGCCACTTCCTAGATGCCTGACAGAGATAATACCAGCCCAGCTGTCACTGCACTGCCTGAACGTCAGTTGAGGGAACACAAGGAGGTAATGCTGGTAACTGAAGTTAGTAGAACCCCTCTCCCAGCCAGAGCACTTTTTGGGGAGGGGGTTATAGTCACAGGGATCCTTCAATTCACAAGCCTGGGGGACAGTAAGGTGGTTAAGGGCCAGAAGGAAGTGGCTACAGTAGTAACTTTATTTTAGACATTTATTTTCCTTGGGTTTGCCCCACATTTTTCTCTAGAGGCATGGTGTGCTGTGCCTACACCATGTGCTGGGCCTGTTGTGTGGCTCAGGCACATCCAAGCTGGCTCCCAGCAAGTCCAGCCATGTACAGGGAAAGTCAAGGCGGGACAACATCAAGTTCAGTGCAGGATCCGAAACTGGTTCAGGCAGCAAATCAAATATCTGGGCAGTTAGCAGGCACTGTGCTTCATGCTGCTGTGATTAGACTGCTGCCATGGCCTTTGTTAGCCCCAGACAGACAGTTGGGGTGCAGCAATACTGTGTTGTAATGTAGATGCCATATAGCAGCAAACTGCTGACACACTCCTGCTGACGGGGAACAGGGATGTGATAAAAGGGAGAGAGGGACTTGGAAGTGAGAATTCTGCCCTTCCTACTCCTTCACATCATCCTCCTTTCTCCTCTGCAGATAGTCCTGAGCTCCTGCATGGCTTCTTGCCTATCCACAGTCACCCCTCTTCTCTGCACAGCATCCTGCCCATGCAGCTCACTGGGAGCAGGCAAATAACAACAAGTAAAACAGTGTAACTGACTTTGCTTTCACCTGTTTGCCCTTTTGGTAATATTAAATAAAATTACTTCCATCTTCTTTCCCCCACCCCACCTGTTAACTGTTTTGTGCCCTGTATACAGAGATGTGGTTTCTTTTCTGTTTATAACAGTCCCTAAGTAAGATTTATTTTACCAAAGCTTGGCTACTGCTATTTAAAGTCAATCAATAGTGGGATATAACCCTCAGAGAAGTGTAATTCTGAAGGGGAGTTGAGTATAAGGCTATACAGCCCTGCAAATAGCCTGTTGTCATTTCCCTTCCTACAGAGCTGTGCAGCTGGGCTGGCAAGGATCAGTGCAGCCACAGAAAAAGCCAAAAAAGCTAAATGCACAATGTCTTGTGTGTCCGTGAGTCTACACCTTTTGTAACTCCAGTGTGCTGCACCCCATTTAACTCCAGGGTCCCGCTATGCTCTCAGGCTGGAACCAGTAGACCTTACATCTATTGTGAAGCAGCCCAGCTGCACCTCACAAGCTGTAAGGAGTAAGAAAATAACCAGTGAAATCATTCAAACTCCATGCTGCAGCTCCCCAAGCGACCTCAGGTACGTTCTCTCCCCCATGCAGAGTGAGCGGAGTGTGGTTGTGCAACACCGAGCCCCGGGTCCCCGGGGTCTCTGCCACCACGCGCCCTTTGCCTCCCCAGGGACCAGATAAAAAGCTTGTTGGGGGAGTGGGAGGAGAGATGCCCAGAGCATTCACAATGAAAGCACAATTTCTGTGGAAGAGAAAATACTGGTCTGCTTCTGTAGTGTCAGAAATCAGGTAATCCCTCCGCCTTTCTTGGTGGGGAGCAGTGAGGTGATCCCACAGTGGAGGGGAAAAATTGCTCCTTGCACTTTGGAAGTGGGTCCCTGGAGATGCTGCACAGTCATGGGTTTTGCCAGGTTTGAAATTTCAGGGTCAAGATTATTGCAAAGACCTAGTTGGAAAAAGACAGTGACTTCAAAGATTGTTCTTCACTTGCCAGCAACTGAGCACATGAAGGCATCCCACAAAGCTGTTCCTCACCTCTGTGTTAGATCAGGAGGACAGTATTTACCTGAAGCATCATCCTCCCAGTTACATACAAAACAGCTCTCGAAAAACAAAGACTGTGAGGGAAAGAGTTTGGACTAGAGCTGTCTTAATTCTTTCAGTATGCAGCAAATCAGCCTCTGGTCTTATAATTTAGCCACATCCTAGTAGTCCCTCATAAGGGCAGCAAAAGACACCTGCCTAGTCACTGGATGACTCCTTTGCCAATTTTCAGACTACTAAATGCCATCAAAGATACAAAAGAAACAAAACCCAGGGCTGTTAACAGCTGCCTCCTGTTTGTTAGCCTCATTCTCGGAGTGCACTGAATGCTTTTTGCTGAAAGTTCAAAAAAGACTTCTTTTCTTCCTGGAGGAGGAAGCACAGAAATGCCAGACCAAGCCATGGCAAAGTCGTGAGAGGCTGAAAAACAGTACCTTTCCTAGGAAGCATTAGGCACCTTCAGCTGTGCCAGTGCTTCAGCATTCAGGGTGATACTAGGCTGAGGCACAGCCTCTGATGCAAATATTTTTCCAGTGTTTTTTCTCAGAAAACTCTGAAAACTGGCTCAAGACCCAGAGCTGAAAAGCAAGGCAGCAAGTTGTTTCAATGATAGATCTACGTTTGGAGCTTCGACTACTTTCAGATAAAGCAAGTAGCGTATATGACAGTGAGTCCTGTCAAGTAACAAAGAAATCTTAAGCCCAAAACAAAAAAAGCACATTTTTTCTGTGCTATTTTTTTTCCCCTTCAAAGTTCTGTATTGATTTTATTAAGCTCTCCCAAGACAGATAATTGCAGCAAGGACACAGGATCCACTAAGATACACAGTTATTTTACAGGAGTATATCTACCATGCTCTTTTCTTCGCCTGCCCCCCCCACCCCCCCCAGCTCTCCCTCACCCTGTGTAGTCGCACATTTAACAGGTTTCAGTGTTGCTGTTTTGTTTGGCACTGGTGGATGGCAGTGGAGGGTGTGCTCGGTGAGATGGGGCACTCCAAAACTGCCACAGCTGATTGAACTGTGAAACTGGGCAGGCAGGAAAATAGGTGTTTCCTAATGCAAACAGAGTAGACACTCATATTGTAAAATTAGTTGAGCCCTAATATTGGGAAGAAATTTTTTATTACATGAGATTGCCACAGGTTTTGCAAATGACTAGGCACCTTGACAACTGGCTATCTTGTATCTAATATATTTTAAATTAAAAATCCAATGTGAAAATGTGCCCTGAAATTAATGACCATTGTATGCCCAGCAGTTTATCTTACCATTTGTAAGGCAATAAAAGAGGATCAGATAAACACAGGCATAACCTCTGCCACAATTGATAATGTAAAACATCCCTTGTATCATTTGTCTTTCCTTTAGGCAGTATACAAAAGACATAAAAATGAACAATTCATGCCTAAACAAAGAGGAGCTTGAAAGCAGTGCATGTCAGATGTTTACTCTAGGTCATTATTAGGGGGTTGAGTGGATCTGCTTATAAACACAGGCTACTTTGTGGGTAGGGAAATGTGAGAGATAAAGTGTTTTCAGAAACAAGACATCTCTTTTAAAGGCACAATGTTGCTTTTTCTGGTATGTACGGTAAGTTACAGATATTTTTTTTTTATGGGATATGAAACACCGTCTCATGAGCAGTGTAAAACATAATGTGCTGTAGAAACAATGCTTTTTCCCTCCACTTTGTGCAAATGCCATTTTTCGTTACACAGTGAATCTGAGCTTGCCTGGGATTGAAATGAGATCAGAAGAGCACCCTATGACAGATGGATATGCAAACCTCTGATGTGCTGAAGAAAGATCTACTTGAGACCACTGGGAGGTGTTCCTTTGGTAGCTTTCACTTGAATCTAAGTTTGAAACATGGGATCTTTCAAGAATGTCACATCTTTTTATGTTATCCATTTTAACCATTCTTACTCATTGCTGAGTTTACACCCAGTCCAACCAGAGGCAGCAGAAGAAAAAGCGCCTAAACAAACAGAAAGAGCCTTGGGGATTCAGTAATGGGTACAGAGCGTGCGTGCCGTAATCATTCTTTTGATTTGTGTTCAGATATGTTTTCTACTTGCCTTGCAAAGAATGCGTGCTTTCCCTCTGGATTGCAAATAATCTGAATCTGGATAAAACCATTACAAAGTGCCCTTCAAAACACTGAGCCTGCATTTGAAATGAATGTGTGATGAAAAAGCTCAACATGAGGATTAAAAAACTTTGGTTAAATGCAGAGGAGCCGGAGCATAGCAAACATCCTGCTATGGATTTTCTTTATTCTGTCCCTTTCCTGGCTTCTCAGGCCTTCCTATAAAGTGAGCTACCACCACTTATGAGCATGAAGATGCAGTTATCTGTCTAATTAACCAAACAAAGCCCCCACACACCAACATAACCCCTCCAGAGAGGAAATATACTTCCTGGCAGCCCCTGCCGCCCACTCCCGGGGGTCACTGCGCACTGTCCTTCCCATGCTGCAGTGCTTCCCAGGTCTTCCTGGGCAGCTTTTCCATTCTCCCTGTGGCACGTGCAGCTTTTTGCATGAATACCAAGCAAGGCACGTTGTGCAGTCACGTTGCTGTAAGTATACAAGCAGACTGAAATGAGGTGATTAACATGGTTGCTTGGCAAATATTCATTACTTCTTGACAGGTATTCTCGCTTAGTGATCTTAGAGTGAATGCAAGCATCCCAGTTAAAGGCACAGGAGATTGAAAGCAGAAACTGAACGGGTGGGTTCAAGACCCTCAATTGTTGTAGTAAATGCAGGTTGAGTGCATCTACAGATTGCATGGGCAAACCTTTAACCACAGCTGGTGAGTAGGACTTGGCAGTGGCACACAACTGGCACTACACAGCAAACAATTTTATCCTTGTTAAATTTATTCATTGGGTCTATAAAGCAACATTACAACCCTGCTTGCCCTGCTCCTGCTGGAGGCAAGAGAGGGGCTAGGCACCATGCTTGGAAGAGTCACCTTGGTGTCACAGTACCTCTGGAAACCCTCCCTCTTTTCAGCTTCCCAGTGCAAACAGCAGTGCCCAAGCCACATTAGCCATTGTGGGGGCCCAGTGGATGGGCTGCTCTGCACAGCTAGTCCATGGGCATAGCGCAATGGGCCTTCATGCCAAGAGCACCCCCTAGCCTCTCCAGATGGCTGCAAAGGAGGATCTCAAGTGTCCCCTTTGTAACTGCTGCTGTCAAGAAGTCCCAGGCTGAGGAAGGCTGGAAGTGTTATCAAGTACCTGTGAGGGAAGAGCAAGGTTAATGAGACAGCCCAACTGAGAAATAAAGACAAATGTGCAATACATTGCACATGGGGTTTTGTGAAGAGAAATATGCAATACATTGCACATGGTTTGTGAAGGACCCTACCACCAGCCATGGAAAAAGTACAAGTTTTGATTCTATGCCTAGCACTGGATTTGTTGTCCCAAGGGCTCCTAAGGAAACCAGTTCATACAATTTAAAGGGTTAGAAAAGGTCTTGTCCTGGGAAAACTGATCACATGTTAAAAAAAATAAGATTTACTTATAGATCTGTTTCTATTGCGTTTGTGATTTAGACAGGTATTTAGTCTAGAGTAACTTCCTGAGTTCATTCTCCAGTAAAGTCATTACCAACAGAGGCTGGTGACACATAAAACCTCTTAACCTTTTCTGCTAAGCTCTTTGTTTTGACTTCCTTGGCTGCTGATAACACCTTCAGCCTTCCTCAACCTGGGACTTCTCCTTGACTTCTCCCCTTGGCTCCCTCAGTAAGGCTATTCTGTTTCTCTCTCTGTCATTTGCTGAAGTTCATCTCCTGCTGTCCCTCAAGAGCCCACACTTTGTACTGTTTGTTCTTATGCTTGCAGTTATTCCTCTGTTACCAAGAGCTATGCTTGTCTATGATCAGGTTATACCTATATGACTGATAAAACTTGTAGAAAAGGCCTAAATCAGCTGGGTGCCCTGTTTCTTCCTGGTCCATTCTCACTCATAGTCACTCCCCACCCTCCCTCCTGTGGAAATCTCACTGGACAAAGTCTTACTCATGGCTTCTAAATATGATCTTCACCTTCCCTGAAAGAAATCTATTATTGCAGCTGAAATACACATAAAATATAGTCTTGCTTTGGCTCAGCCACAAGTCTCTGAAGCGACCTGGCGGAGGCCAGTGGGAGTGGCAGAGTCTTGGCAGAGGCACAGACAGCCCAGGACACAGCCCTGGAGGAGTTGTGCCAGAATGGGGATTTATGGTACACCAAAGCAAGACTTTGGGATTTGATGCCTCATCCAGTTCTCATTAACACGCACTAGGAGTCCTGTCACTAGCTCAGAGAGAAACTGGGCCAAGTCTTACACCCTTTTAAAGTTATTTAAAGTCTTGTCGCCATCAACATCCATTTGCCATGCTTCGAAATGTCAGGATTTAAAGTTGTTTTCCTCAGATGTTATTTAGTAGCTTTCCACAATATCCTCCATTTCATACCACATTAAATTGTACTATTCTATAAGGATGTATATTCTATAGGAACCATTGTCATATTCCCTTCTAATGCAATCAAACACAAAATTCAACAAGCTTTTAAAATTCTATCTGCTAAAAAATGAGCTAGTAATATGAAATTCCTCCCACATACTCCCACTCTAATGTTTCTCTAAAATCTATTTATCTTAGTCACGACCTTATGAGCATGAACAGAATGTGGCAAACATTTCTCAGTGTAAGAATGTGTCTAAACTTTGGAAGAAGTTGCTATAGCTGAAAAGGTATAATTTCCACACAGCATTCAGGTTATATACTGTGATAAAAAGAATACAGATGCCAGAAAAGTTGTTACTTTGTGGTTTACACTTTACTGGAATTTACTTCTCTCTGTTAATTTTGATGGAGTACTACAAGTTACTGAGTGCTCTCAGCCCCCACAGACATCAGTGGAAGCTGAACGTCGTCAGGCCTTGCTAGCAGACATTCAGTAACTCAAAGGACTAAGCCCTTTAAGAAATAAATAATTTCCAACTGACAAAACTGCTCACTTAGGGTAATTTTCTGCTGATACTGAAGCCAAGGGGAGTTTTTCATTATCTTCAAGAATAACAGGACAGTGTCTTCAGAAACTGGTAATAAATTAGTAAGGGACATAGAAAAGAAGTGTTCTTAAGTGTGTTTTGGCATTTCATGAAAAATCTGAATAACAATGAATAGAAAGGATTAAGAAGTATCCAAAATAAATTGGTTGGTTGGACATTGGCTGATTCTACTAGAATTGCTTGGATTTTTCTAGAGCATTCTTTATTTTTCTTGAGGGATGAACACTAAACAATAGACAGGCTTAGATGACAATAGCATTAAGGATTGGTTTGCATCCAAAACAAAAGCTGAACTGCCCAAGGAAAAGAAAAAGGCTGCCCACAGAAACGTTGGACCATCCCTGTGTATGTTTTGGGATAGATCCAAGAACAATATGTTCTGGAAAAAAGATGATGTGCCAAAGAAGTTCACCCCTGGTCAGGCATTCCCTAAACTCTAGAAATGTGTAATCTGAGATACCAAAAATATGTCACAGGCATGTTCAGTATTTACGGATGCCATTTAGCAAGCATGAGGTCAGAGGCAATGAACTTGCTAGATACTGTTGTTCCATGTTACTGCATATGATAAAAATTAACAGCCTTTTTTTCCACCCTAAATGGCAGTATTTATTATACTATATACCAATGCTGAACCAGGGAATGATGCCTACTTTGATCACATTTCTAGTACTAGTCTGGAAAGTGAGACAAGTTACCATGTTTCAAACTGAGAAACCTATTTAAAAATGCATTTCTTTTTAATTTATAGTTGTCACTTTGAAGAGTGTTCCACAGTTGGGTGGCCATATAGAAAGTAACATAATTCACACTCCATTTGGGGGAGCAATATACTGCAAGCACATTAAAATCTTTTCCGTTGACTTATGAGTCAGAGAAAGAAATGCAAGTCACACGCCTCTCACTTACCCAAAGTCTACAGCAGCATGACTCTGCTGAGTTCACTCCAAGACGTCTGTCCTGAGAAAAGGTGTTGGTTATAGATGAGCTGTGAAAGTGTATCTTGAGAGAGTTTAGAAAGACACATCCTAGGACTACAGATGTCCCTCCAGACTGAACAATTGGTACTCTAAAGCTTTGTTTTTGTAGGACAAAAACCTAGAAGTTTACTTGAAAAACAACCAAACAAGACCAATCCCTCCCCAAGAACATCCCAATGTTTAAGTTTCCTTCAGCCATCTATCATGCTGTAATCGTCATCCTCATGTCAATGTCTTTCTCGGCAAGAAAAAACTTGGGTAAGCAAATAAATTTTCGTTCCAGATATTAAGTCACAGCTCAAGAAGTCCAGTGAATGTTTCATCCAATAAAATTTTTACTTATTCTCTAGATATGGTTTTCAATCAGATCTATTTTTTTATTATTATTATTCCATTTCAGGGTATTGTGTCTGATTTTTCACAGATTTTGTAGATAAGCTAGACCTGGCATTAGGAAAACTTGTCAAGGTTGAAATCAGTAAGGCCAGGGGAGGAAGGAATATAATTAGGCTTAAAATGGAAATTCTGCTGGTTTTTTTTTGTGAAGTAGCTGCTGGCACTATGTGACATCTTTCTGCTCTCTCTAAACACACAAGTCCACCAGCCAGCAACCCATAGGGACTGCACGGGGGACACAGCTGTGCATCCTCTTCTGGGATGACCTTCCTTATAGCTTAGTCTCTCTGTTCCAGTCCTTCATTATCTTTCCCACTAGCAGGTTTTTCGTAGTGTCTCACCTGAATTTAAACTGCCTAAGACTTATCTTGGTCACCATGGATGTGGAAAACAAATCATCGCCTTCTGCAATTTTGTGTTGCTATGTTTGTTAGGGTTGATTCCTCCCTCTGTCCTCTGCAACGTAGGCTAAAATAACCCCAGATGGTTTGTTCACTTCTTCTCTAGACTTCTGGCCAGTTTTAGTGATCTCCTCTGGACTTTCTACTGTTGATCCACATGTTTTTCAAAAGACATCACCCAACATGGGACTCAGCCCTGCAGCTGTGCGGGCAGTTCAGGCTCACTGGGGCTGAAGAGATTGGAAGGATTTCTCACACGTCTTAAGTTTCTGTTTATATTACTATAACTTTTGCTGGTTTTGCAAGTATTTCCTCTTCCTCAGCTCATGATTCACGGTGGTCCTCTGATGGTTTCATGAAGAACCTGTATTTTGCCAGCTGGTCTCTATCTATGTTTATTTGATGAAGCCTTCCCAAGAACAGTACCTTGCATTTTACATTATTGACACTCTACTTTCTCAGAGCATCTTCCCCAGACAATTTTTAATTTTAGCTTTATCTTCCAAATTATCTGGTCAGTCCCAGTGAGGTGCCTTTTGAAAATTTAATAAGCATACTTTATTTTCCCCCATATACCTTGATATTGAAAATATTGAAGAGAACTGGACCAAGGACTGACTCTTACAGAACCTCACAACCTACAACTTGTTTTACTAGTACATCCTGGCTGTTTCTTGTCACCCAGATAATATTGCCCCCATCTTAGAAGCTGCCCCATCCAGGCTATTCTTAGGCAGGTTAGGAAAAAGTTATATGTAATAGCATGAAAATCTCCCTAAAATCAAAATATTGGATCACTCCTGTTTCTCTGTCTGAAAAGTGTTTATCAAGTCATGTTAGACTGACCAGTATTGTTTATTCTTGGCAAATCTATACTTGCTTCTACTCACCTTGTTTTCTCCTAGACGTTTTAAAATGGTTTGTGTTAATTATTTCAACTTTTTCCAGGAACTAAGAATAACTTAGGAGCTCCATAATCCTGAACTACTCTTTATTTTACCCCACTTCACAGAGGTAGGCACTTTGTTCTTTCCTGCTCTTTGACATCTCACTTTTCCACAGCAGGCTGTTAATAATACTACTAATAGCGCTGAGACTACATCCAATGGTCCCTTTATTACCCTGTGAATGAGGGTCACTGAGCCCACAAAGTGTGAAAACATCTGATTTACCTGCAAACGCCTTGAGCATTGCCTCATGGCAGTTCTTCATAGGGTGAAACCTGATGGAGTTATACTGGCTGAGGAAAACAGCGTCCTGCGACAGTCAACGTCGGTTTGCTCTGGTGATTGACAAATTGTCCTGCACAGGAGCCCTCTAATACTAACACTATCTGTAGTTTGATCATGATCAATAGATATTGTGATAGGCTTGTGAAAAGTACTGTTTGATTACTTTTACATGAAGGCAGTACAAAAATGTCTCTTACCTCAAAGTATCAAAATATGAGCTGAGAAGCTGGCAGATAAATTATTAGAATACAGTCTTTGCACTGATAAACTTTTGAACTTTCATTGAACTTGTATATTAAGAATAGGCAGTTTTTCCAAGAGGAAAATTCACTAGACAACCTACAATTTTTCTTTCACATATTTAAGGAAGATGTTCGATCTGGTATAGAAATAATAGTAATTTATGTCTCTGATAATTGAGAAGGATTATAGTTCTATACACAGAAAGAAGCAGCCATCACCTGTTCTCTGAGTCACAGTCCTATTAAAGAGGTAGATACCACCTTAACCAGATGAAACCTCAATATTTTGGCTTAGGAGACCAAGGAAGCTTCCATCTTCCTGTGAAATGAAAACATCACTATCAGCCTCTTGCTGTCTTGCTCCTGCCTTAAGACTTTGGCACAAAATTATTCAATCTTCCTTCTTCCTCATGCCCTTTTCCTTAAAATGAGACAGTCGTTTTTCCTCATGCATGCAGAAGCAGGCTCTAGGGACAGCTGTCCTAATAGTTACAAACCTTCCTTCTTCAGACTGGGCAAATTTGCAATTCTCTGTTCAGCATCCTGCTCTAAACAAACAGGTATAAACTAAAGGTTTATATATAATTCATGACACAGGTGAATTTTTTACTGCTGACCCTGCTGTAGGGGAAGACTGAATCCATTAAAAAGCGTTATCTGCTGTCAGTGTACAGGGCACAAATCATAAGATTTCCTGACCAAGTGTGTTTCATCCTACCTAAAGTACAACTCAAGGCAATGAGACAAGCAGGAGGACATACCTGAAGCACTGATTTGCAGACAAGCCACCTCATTCAGCCATTCAGGGCATGGAGGTCATGCCTTTTTGACTGTCATGGAGCAAGCCCCATCCCTTAGAATCCTGTAAGCCATGACATCTGCAGCTGGGTAGTGATGTTCAGGTGAAGGTGTCACATGTAGGTGGTGTGAGCATGGAGCACCTGTTCATGCCATGAAAAACAGCACAGATTCAGGAAAAACAGCCTGCAAGGAGTTCTGCTTTCTCTACTTCCCCTGGGTCCAGCTTACCTACACAACTCAGTGAGTTTAGATGGGATGGGGCGAATCTGAAGGAAAGTGATTACTTTCCAGCCCTCCAGATTTTCATTGGCCTTTTTTGGGGAAGGAGGTGGTGAATGATCCCATCTGCTCCCAGGCTGGCCACATCGAGATCTTCCCATCTCTGCTGAAGCACTGTGACTGAGCTCTGCTCCTGCAGCTTCCCCACTCTTCCCTCTGGTCTGTTGCTTTCTCATGCTTCAAACATAAGCCTCCTACCCTGGATGCTCTGGAGCAGCCTTCCATGCATCTCTCTCCTATCTCATCAGGAACATATCCTTTTCCACCCTAATCTTTCTTTCTGGTCTGGTTATTCAGTAATTCCCACCTGTGACCTCAATCCAGACCCTTTCAAAATGGAAATCTCCTGCTAATTTAAACAGGCTTTGAATCAATTCTATATTAACTATTTTTAGGGTGCTGAGGACTACCTTACTTAAAGAAGTCCTCTGCAACAGCTGTTGCATACATTGCTTTCTCCTGTACTTATAAATGAAAATTTCTGTAGTTATTGTCTTTCCTCTGTTCTACTAACTTACAGAAGTGAGCGTTGCACTGGTTTCTGTGAGGTCAGAGGTGTGGAATGATATTAATCTGGCCAAACACAGATATCTGCACATGGATTAGCCATCCTAAGGACCCTTGGCAGAGAAAGAAGAGAAATCAGCAGTGCCAACGTGGGAGTGCATGTATCCTAAAGCAGATGTGGGGTTGATGAACTGACAACTCCTGTGATGAAGCCCATCTCTGATGAAGGTGCTCCCAAGATGATGATCTTCCAGACAGAGAGCCTTATGTTGGTGTCCCAGGAGGATCTCTCTGAGTACTGATCTGCCTTTTCCAGGGTATTTTAACTTTATTTTCCAGGGTATTATTGTAACTCAGTAATCTGCAAGTTATAAAACAGCATGCGGACATAAAACCAGTCTGTTGCGAGAAGACAGACCCATGGGTATCTCAATGCTCCCTCCAGTGCTGCAGAAGGGGTTCACAGCTCTGGTGCTCCCTGGGCATTTCTTGAAAAGGCTCATGTCAGGGAGCCAACTTGGCATGGACGCCAGCAGGCTTGCAACAGCCCACTTCTACCTGAGCAAGTACTCTGACACACTGAAACTGTGTGGCTGCCTGCAAACCACCTGCGAGGAATGGTCCTTGAACAGTGTTTGGGGTCCAGACCCCTGTCAGCCACCCTGGGCTGGGGTCATCGTGAGGACTTTGCCATGCAGATGATCCTGTCCCAGCTCCTGGGAACACTCCCAGGCATAGCTTTTTTTACCCCATCATCTGCAGTAATGTTTTTCCTCTTCTCAAAGCTTCATGCCCACTTACTGCCAACTGCTCCACCCTTGATCTCCCCAAAAGTGGCAGCTTTAACAGTTTAATGTCCTCTTTGTTGCTGGTCAGGAGACAAGTTGCAAGCTGTACGGAATATTCTCCAACAAATAATTTTCCCGCTGCTAGCTCTGCAGGCAAGAGTCACACTGACAGTACCTTTCCCATTGCTTTTCATGCCATTTGTTTTGCTTCTAACAGTCTCCTGGCAAGGTTAATGGTTAAAGTCACTCATGCAAACTGAGGCTTTCCTGCTATGGATAGAAGCTTGTACAGATAACTTCTTCCTTCTTCGTTCAGTCATGAGTTTAAACTTGGACATACATTTCCTGTCTAGCAAAGTTTGTCCAAAATGTTCCTGTAGGATTGTTTTTCGTTGGAAAACACAGAGCAGTTGGAACCCAAGCCCTCAGCAAGGATGTGAGTGTATGTGCCACCTGAAAGACAACGCAAGGGAAAAGTCAAACCCAAAGAGAAAACTCTCACCTCTTCAAAATGAAACAATTTTGGTCTTATTGAAATTAAATTCTATAGAATGAAGTTGAAATAAAATGTTCTTTTCATTTTTCTTAAATTTGATTCTTGAAGCCAAGTCAAACAAAAATATCTGAAATCCTGGCTTTGTCCCCTGGCTGCAGCTCTGTTTACTGTGTTCCTGCCTCTTGGGCAGTGGACAATGAATGTCTGGCTATTCCTTGCATGGCAGCTGATGTGCAGAGATGCTCAGGAACAGCAAGGTGGCAATCTCCTGGGCACAAGTGTGAGGAATTTTTTTATCATCTTATCTGTAAAGAGACTGAAGTGAGGCAAGTCCATTAGGGTTGATTTCCCAGCATAAAAAATGTTACCACGAGGAAGTTGTTCCTGTATGGCACCTGCCTCACGAATCATCACTCACCAAAGACACACTGCAGCTGCCCTCACCTAGTCCCCTCATTTTATATGAGTCTCTTTCTTCTTTCTCCCCCTTCCCTGACTCTTCACTCTGAGGAAATCAGGATTAAGATATTTCTTTCTGCCTTTTTTGAAGTATCCCAAAACCTCAGACCCAAAAGTCTTCTCCCTATAGCAATATTGGGTACTTTAATTGCAATATGTACTTTACATGCAAATTTTAGTGATTAGGTTAAAATTAGTTTCTCTAGGAATGTGAGAGGCAGTGTCCCCTGAAACAAAAATAATTTCTTTGAAGCAAATCGATAGCGCATGGGAAAGCATTTTTAAATTGGGCACCTACCTTATTGTATATGCTAGCAAACTTATGTACAGAAGTTTCAAGACAAAGGTATACTGGAGAGAGTGATAATAATGGGTAAAACCAGCATGTGAGACTGTGACAGCAACTTTTTTTTATCAGACTGTGTGGAAAATAAATTAAAATCCTAAAAAATATAGAACTCAAACCAAGCGGTTCTCACTCAAACTGCGCAGTCATCAGCAGTTTTGGATCATAGCAGAGACTGTCGGTAGTGGTTTCATTTTGTAACAAAAAGTTGGTGAATTTCTAGCTCTTAGGAGACAGCAAAGAAGAGACAGAAAAGCAAAGAAGATGCTAAAATAAAAAAGAATTGCCTTTTTTTCTCCAGAAGATGGTTCTAGCTCAATTTTGCAAATCCATGAGTTGAGGCCAAAAATACAGGAATTTTTGTGTTACCTTGGATGAGATCAGTGCATCCTGGAGATGCAGAACGCTAAATAAGACATCGACAACTCACTTGGCTTCCTTACATAATGCCAAACGAAACTGGGTGAATCAGGCACCGAGCTGGGAGGCTCTTTTCTGTTCTCAGCTCTGCCCATACCTGGCCTCACTGCCTTTGGCAAGTTCTTCACATCAGAAGTTTCATCTGAAAGCAAGGGTGGTTAGGACCAATGTTTTTAAATACAGGGTCCAACAGTTATGCATTTAATTTTAAGTGATATTAAATCTGTGGCATCCGAGAAAGAGAATAGCTCTGAATATTAGATCATTTATTCAGAAGTTTGAGTGTGGATTTATACAATGAGCTTATACTCGCTGGTGTGGAAGTGCATACCTCTATCTTCCTATCTGCAAAACAGGGAGAGCGTATGAAATAACCAGTTATGCAGCATGCACTCTAAAAACACATACCCTACCTACTCCTTCTACAGGGCTACAAACAAGCTATAGAATATTGTTGCCTGAAACAACTGGCCTGGGAATCTTTCCCATCTGTGCATTCTTTAGCCAGCCTGAACAGTCTGATGATGCTCACCAGAAAAATCCTGCCGTCGTGCATCTCCTGGTTTGGACAAGTCCTCATCCTTGCATGGCATCATGAGTTGAGATGGGCACATGTATGGAACCCAGACGAATGTGTCCCATTTCACAAGCTCCACTGAAGCATATGGAGGACATGGTAATACGATCCATGAGATGTAGCAAAAGTCTCCAAAATCTAGGGAAGAAAAATATCTCCTCAGGACTGATTCACCCTGCAGTTACAGCAAGGGCTTCTGAAAAGCCTCACTTACCTGCCATATGATTTGCTATTACAGACTTATGCAGACATATATTTAGCTTAGCTTTTATAGAATTAGCCTGTTCAATGCCCTTTTTCCACTCTGTTTTAACGCAACATGTGCAGAGGGCAGTAATTTTTCCCTGTTTTAGGCAGAATGACAGAAAAGGAGACATGGTGTTCTCCAGAAGCCAGGCTGTAGGAAGTGAGGTACCTAGTATGAAAGATGGATTAGGAATGCTCCAACAAAAAATATTTTCATCAAGATCCAGGAAAGACCTCATGATCTGCTGACTTATGTCATCTCTAGCAGTTTGGAAGGTTCTTGTTTGAGGTCCTACTCTGGTAAGCTTTTTCTTATTTATAGGAGAGAAACAGCTCCAGCATGAGAAACTGAGAGAACAGTATTTGTGATACAGCTTCAGAGATCTGGAAAAGTTTTACAAAAAAATAGTAGTTGTGAGCAAGTAAATAGCACAGATGACACTGGCAAGAAAAGGAGCAAAATATCTGCCTTTGTTAAGCTTAGAGAGTATAAGGAAAAGTCAAATGTCTTCAAATAATGTGGCATGATGATCTCCAGCTTAAGGTGCTCAGGGGATGGGCTGAGTCATTAGCATTATCCCTAGGGATTCCCTGAGTGACGGGTGAGGAATCAGAAGGCCCAAAATTATGTGAACCTTGAACAGGGGGACAAGGGCAGGGGAGACAGTGCTACTTGATTTCAGCATCCCTGAAAAACATTGCAATGCAAGGTTTATAAAGGGGGGATGATTCAGGCTCTTTTACCTTGCATTGGAGAAGTTTTTGAATGTTCTCATAAAGACCAGAACAGATCCTGAGAGCAAAAAGCTAAATGTGTCCCCGACTTGCACATCATGGAAAGCCACTAATAATTCTGCTGTGATTTGGTCACAGCTGCCTGGGTTTGTTTCTATCCTGTCTGTGTTTTTTGTTGGGTACATGTAGGAAAGCTGCTACACCAGAGGACACGCTGGAGAGGCAATGCTCCGGAAAGCTCCCTGTGTAAGCCATTATCAGCATCCCTGCCACACACCTGACTCTTGGGAGTGAGATTGTGCACGAGCGTAACAGAGCTGCACCACGTGGCATACGTGTTCAATCAAGACAACTCACATATTGTGAGTATTAAATATTTAAAACAAATAACACAGGAAGAAGGTGCACCTCATGAATTATTCACAGTAATTTGGTGTTTCGAAAAGTGAATATTTGATAAACTGTGACTTGTGCATGGACAATTTGTAATCAGAAAGAGAGGCAAATCATCAATACATTACTCATTACAAATTATTTGTTCATTTCCAGTATCAGGTTATCTGAGCTGTTTACTCACGCTTACAGCTTCTCTCCGCAGCCCTCCCTAATGTTCTGTCAGATTGCGCTGTGCACCCGAGGGAGCCCAGGGACCCTGTCGCTCACCTGAGGTCCTTGTGTGTGGCAGAGCCATGGAGCCATCCCAGCACAGCTGCCTCTCACCCCTCCCCACTGCACAGGCCATGCAGATCTGTTCTCCCAGGGCTGAACAGGGTTTGGGAGCTGAGGAAGCGTGGGGCAATAGTACGGTGCAACTTGAGGAGGAGGGAATATAAGAGGAACTCCTTTCCTCACCCTCCCCTACTCCTCCACAGGGAGAAAGCAGCCCCAGCTTGCACCCAGCTTAGCAGCATGAGGTGAAACGAGTGACTTTGCGGTTTCAGGCTATTTGCAGGGTCAGGCTCCCCTGCAAGCCAGTGTTTCACTGGTGGTGATACAGGCTGGACTGTCCGGGCCCCAGCCCTGCTCGCAGCAGCAGAGCGGGTAGTCAGGTCTGTTCCTTCTCCCCCTTGGTTATTATCCATGATTACTACACACAGAACCTGCTGGATTTTTTTAAAGAAAGAACCTTCGAAATGCACCCTTTTTTTCTTCATCCATTTTCTTTTTTCTTCAGTGGCAAAATGAAAAAAGAGAGAACTGCAGAAGGGAAAGAGATACTGGAAGAGACCAAATCTGACATTCCAGTTCCTCCTTCTGCCTCTAAAACAGCCCATGTTCTTGCAAAGATTTTTGATAGACCTGTATCGAACAATGGGATTGACTTAAGAAACCCTTCCAAACTTGTGAAATGGAAATTAAGGCAGTAATTTTCTGCAAAAATATCTTAGCACTTTTGGATCAACACAGATTATTTCTGCCAAAGCAGGGTTCAAAATGATCCCTAGAGTACATAGAAGAAAACCAGACAAGTCATGTCATGATACCAGTCATAGTATCCTCATGTTTTGCTGCTTTCATGTTGGGAAATTGCTTTATCTCCACTCATCTCTGTCTCAGCTCTGCCAGCTTCTGAACTATGACAGAACATTGTTGTTTCCTCTGCAATTATTTAGACTTCCTAGTAGCCTCTTGCAATGGATGGCAGCAAGCTTTTTGGAAACCCAAAACCATATAATTTACCAGTTCTATATCTGATCTCATCCCTATAAGAAGTTGTGCTATTGTATCTAAAGGTATAATTTTATATTGCATAAAGGTGCATTAGCTTAATTCAGCTGATATAAAGTTGCATCATTTGTCATTCATTAATATGTAGACACCCATTATCAGCTGAAACCTTGCTTATCTTGGTCCATCTTGCACTGGTGAATTTACAGGTACAAGTTAAATGCATATAACACATTTGAAGACTTCCTTAAAAAAATGAACATACAGAAGTGTCATCATTTTAACTAAAAGCAAATTCTGTGTGGTGCTGTATACAAGCCTAAGGGATGGGTTGCAACATTTCTTTTTACAGAGGACACAAGGAGTACAGATCTTGCAGCAGGAGCTAGTAAGCATATCACATTTTAAAATGCTAGCTGCTCAAGCCATGGCTCTTCATAGTGTTTCATTTCAGGAAATATTTCATTTCCATTCTCATTGAGAGCAAGCAGAGATGAGAAGAGAGCCTGGGAAACTGACACCCATGAGGATCTAGAAAGCCAGTTGCTGGCAAAAATTTTCTGGAAATTTGGAGAATGAGCCCAGCTCTTTGTCTTTTGTACATACCATTGTAGGGCACTTATTTCTGTAACTGTCATTTTTTCTTCTACCAGGTAATCTGTACATCCTGGTGCTGTGCATTACCTACTGTGTGATGAGTAGTGGTTTGTGTGAACTTCAATAGTTACATGTCCCAAATGAATACACCTAAGTTAAAGCTGTTCTCCATCAATTCTGGTGTTGCTTAGGCTCAATACCTGTAAAAGGCTGTACTTCTCCATATACACGCTTCTGTCTCATGGGTCTGTAGGAGAAGAAAACTTCACTGCAGCAAAGATGTAACACCAAATTTGCGTGGGAGCCAGGGCATCAGCATGGCTACAGCGAGAGTAAGTAGAGGTTTCAGTACAGACCATCTAGTAAGCTTTCCTCCCTCATCTGCTGGGCCCCACCAAGAGGGATGTAACAGGGGTGCATTCAGGCTATCTGACCTGCAGGCATGGAGTCACCAGTCAACCATCTGGTGGTTATCTACCACACCCCAACTGACCACAGCTTGACCACTAGACATCTCTGCCCTCATTGCCAGTGTTTCCCTGCACAGAAATTAAAAAAAGCTGAAAGTGACTGACCTAAAATTATAGACAAGCATTACAAATAAAACAACTTGATCCATACTCACGCTGCAACCCTGAAATATTGTTTCATCTTCCATACCTGGAGGTATGCAAGGTGGGAGAGCATTCTGCTACCCTTCTCTCAGGCTGTCATCCCAGCTCTTCTTCTGCGGCAGCCACAGCAGTGGAAGAGGAGCTGGGAACACAGCTCGAGACGAGGGGAACGGGCTGGTTCCCAGCCTTCACCTTCTGGAGGCTCTCATGCACCCACAATGGCCAGTGCAACTCCAGTCCCAGGGATGCTCTTGGAAATTGCCTCAGCTGGGATTTCTTTATAAGGAACAGGCATTACATACAGAGATGCTCTCAGCAACAGCTTAAAATAGTTATGTGCAATACCTGTGACATAATGACAGGCTGGTAGCTGCCAGCAAATTAACTAAAATAGCCTGATAAATACACCCATGTTAAGAAGTATATGAACGCTTCAACCTCAAAGACTTACAGGAAAGAAAAGTACCCATTCAGAAATAATGGTGCAGTAGCTGTTCTGTTTCTGAATTAATATTCTCCATCAGAAGCTATACAGAAGCTGTTCTACCCTTCTTCGGTACCAGCATATGTGCCAAAACAATGTGGTTGGTGATGAATATTGTTTGCCCTTGGTACAGGATTTAAACAGGAATAGATACAGAAAGGGATGTAAGACAGGATGTATTCAGAGGATGACAACTGTAAATTTTTAGGACTGAATGTTAGAAAACATATAATATGAAAAAAGGCAGTCATCTTAAATTTGGCAGGTATGCAGACATTTCTTTCCATACTAATATTTTCTAGAAAGATAGGAGAGCATATTTAAGAGCTGTCTCTGAATTTCCCAAGGCAATGTCTGTTTTCTCTTTCTATCTCTTAGATCCTATGGGGCAAAGAATACCTTTGTCTGCTTAGCCCTCTGTCACCATTAAACAAACTGTATGAGGACAGTACCAATAATACACGGAAAGAGCTTTTGTCTTAATAGGATCAGAACTGAAATTAAACTATTCACACAAATAAACAAAATACAAGCTGTCTTCAAAATCAAAAATATATCTAGCAGGACTGCAAATTGCAGATATTTCCAGACTTCCATGCTTTAAATGTAAGTCCTTGTCTAGCATCTATGGGTGTTGGGGATCTGATACAGGCACTCAGCTGACCACTGCAGCAGCTAACGACATTATGAGTCCATTGGCTGTTTGCTGTCACTCCCTTCTGAGCAACACACCTTGCATAGCAGGGCTGGAAGAAAGAAACCTGTGACTCAATGCACTTCTTTCAGCAGGTTAAGCAAGCACACGAGTATGTGCCCTGGAGCAGCTAAGGTAGGAGGACATGCTCTTCCTACCCACTCTGCTACTGAGAAGCTAACTTCCAGCAAGAAAGCCAAAAAGACAACTGCAGTAGTAACTTCCTAGACCTCTGCAGCAATATTTTCCAGAGCTTGTCTTTCAGAGTCTTAATGCTGTAGATTAATTTCCTAGGTGCCTTTGTTAGAGGATAATGAACCATTATTTATGTCAAGATTATGTGATTTCAAAAGTCAGAGAGATCACCAGAAAACTAAAAAGGTTATATTTTATTTGCACAATTGGTACAATAAAATAGTAAAATTATCATTTATTTGCCATTTTGATGACAGTATTTTTTGAATGTGGCATGGTATAATGATGACTGTATATTTCATATAATCTGCCATGTAACACAGAAAGGCAGTCTATTTGGGGGTGAATTTGAGCCAGCATTCTGCATACAGAATACAGAAATATTATAATGTTCCTAATGTTATCTAATTATAACCACTTCTGACATCTCTTTTTGTGTTAGTAGTGTCATTGTGTGACACTTAAGCAAGGAAAAAGACTGTAAGATTAAGCTGAGCAGTTCTTACCTTATTGAGCACCCAATGATGTCTATGATGTGACATCAGGAGCAATTATTATGCTAGTAATTTATTTATTTATTTATACAGCAGTTCCCTGAAGAGCTTGTTGGATGCTCTATTGGATAAATCATCTTCTTGTTTGTTAGATAGTTGAAATTTGGCTGGACATACACATCCACTTTGAAAGACATGGAATGGAAGAAAGGCAGGAGAGAGGCAATCTCCCCTTTGGGTTTTGACATACAAGGATCAGAAAATCAGATTTAAAGAAAAAAAAAAAAAAGGAAACAATGTGGCAATAGACCAAGGCTCCTCAATGGATGGCTAGTATGGAGAAATGAAATACATGAATAAGAGTGTGAACATTGGTCAGAGAGGCATTATCATCTGTGAAAGGACTGAATTTGTCTAAACTGTTGGATGAGGTCGTTGAGAAACAAATGAGCAGCTTGTGTAACTTTGACTTATATCAAAAAGTATCAAATTCCAAACTTCTCCTAGAATAGTACTTGTTGTCAACTACAGGGTTGCATTTAGAAATGGATGAATATCTCTATAAAGTTATTATAGAGATAAATACTACCAGGGATGTATCACTGTTGTGTCATTGACCTCTCAGATACAGATTAAGAAGCAAATGCAACAACTAATGGTACAGCTTACTTATTCTTGGACATGATAGCTGACAAATGTCTTGCCAAATAACCATCGAATTTCCTAGAGATAATACTATGTCAGACATGGATTATTAGGTACTCAGAAAAGTATAGAACAATCAAATATAAGCATAGAACAATCAAACATAGAAGACAAATTGGACTGACTTCATGAGAAGAAGTCGTAGCAGAGGTGGAGGATTAAGCACATGTGGAGATTGATCCACCAGTCACCAGGAGTGTGCACCACTGGAGCAAGTGCATTGGAGCTGCACTTGCAGAGGTAGCCTTGTGCCTGCTCTGCTGCTAAACAGAGGTATCTACAGCTGCATGTTCAGCACATTTCCTCAATTCACTTAAATAATTGAACACCGTGTTAGTGCACACAGTATGCAGTGAGGATGACTCTGCCACCCCCTTTCCATATAAGCAAAACTTTCATTCCTCTCCTGACATGGAAGTCTCTTATCATCTAGTCTGATGTAGTTAAATTGACATATCTTGTTAAGTCTTACCTAGCAGCTGGAACTAAATTGGAATGTGTTAAAGAGATAATGGCTAGCAATATTGTTTCCTCAATTTGCACAGTGATTTACTTAAAAACAGAATAAACCTGGTTCTGCAAACCTGCAACTTTCAATTGCCAGACCATTTCTGTACTTTAATTCTTCAAAGAAAAAATTGTCACTTGCATAACGCTTCTGAGTGGGGGGAAATACAGTTTCAATTTTCATATGTTGTAGCATTGTAAGGAAAGACCTCCTTTCTTGTCGTGTTGTATCCTGTCCCAGCATCAATAAATATTTTATGCATTTAATGCATTTATCAACTCTGCTGTATAAAAAGTGCAGAAGAACCTATGCAGTGGTGTCAAAGACATCTCATGTATTGAGGGAGTCTGAGCAACCCCTTGGGTGCTTCTCCACCTTGAAATTTAATTTTATGTCTTATCCATCAACTAAGCAAGAAGTGACAACAGTTGTCTGCTCTCCAAGGTAACCATGCACCAGTTTGGCTGGTGGAAACGCAATTCTTTCAGCAGATAGACACTGTGCGTTTTCTCACACTGTGAATTCTCCCAGGTTACTCTTATCAAGAAAATATGAGAAAATTATTAAGGATGCAGTATCTTATTTAATGATCCAAACTCTCCTTTAGTTGAATTGGTCCAGAGAAATTTGGTCCTTACAAATAATGCCTTGCACTTAGAAATTGCTCCAGTCATTTTCTTTTCTTTAACATTAAGATTTTTAGGAGCATGTGAGTCAGATACCTCAGTATGATATTCCATAGGACTAAACTATCTATTTTATGAACCTCACTGAAGAATCCTATTTTGGATTCGTATGCTGGAAATTCTTGTATTTAAAAAAAACTCATATTATTTTTCTCTATTTTTACAAGAGAGCATATATACACCCTCACACGCATGCGCACACATGGACACACAAGACACAGGATTTAGTATTGTGTTAATTAAATCCACTAGTATCACTCAGGTGGAAGGCATGATCAATACAGATGAGGATCACAATGTCATCTCAGAAGCAGTGAACGACATTGGGGATGACCACAATACATAAGGATTAAATTTATAGTCAGAATGAAGGTCATCTGCTGAGAGACCAAAGAAAGACAGGAACTTTGGCCAGAAAACAATCTAAGGTTTTGTTGGCTGGGAACAAAACACCAGAGAAAAAGAAAGGTCCTTTTGGTATCAGAAAATCAGGGACTGAACTGAACCACCAGCAAGGTGCATGTCTCTGTGAATGTGACAGAAAGGAGCTCAATGTCTTTAGCAGAGCAAATGAAGGTTAAGGGAGATTGTCACCCATGTTTACAGACAGAAGGATAAGGAAACGCTATTTAAGCAAAGGGACAATGCTGGGTGAAGAACATATATATATGTATGTAAGATTGACAGGAATAGGTGTAAGATGGAAATAAGAAGGAGTCTTCCCCAGGGGAGTGAGGTGGTTAAACAACCTTCTCATAAGAATAATGGGGGCAAGAAACCAAATATTACAAGATGGAGCTATTTATTATACAGAAACATCAACCACGCTGCAATTCAGCAAAATTATGCAACGCTGGCAAGTGCAATAGAGACCTGAAACTGGTATAATAAAGGTATTGTACATCAAGAAAGAAGCTGTAAAGATCTGTGAGTAAAATTGTAAGACCATTTATTGTTCTAACCTGAGGAAGGTTACCTAGAGGTTTAATCTTGAGTTTTAATTTGAAAAAGATAGTTGGGACTTTCTCATTCTTAGATCCTCTTCTATTGAGCATCCTCTGTAATGTCTGTTGGTGTCTTTTAGGGTCTGGTTGTTTTACTGATAGCAATGTTTTACTTTTCTTGCTTCCAGTTAGTCTTCTGTCCACATGGAGCAGGGGAGCTAAGAATAGGAAATCGGCATTTAAGCTGTATTGTTTTTAATTATTATTTTTAAGATCAACCTGTAAGTAGCTTTTCATATTGTATGTATCATATATTAAAAACAGATAATGTTAGTTTTACTCCTCCACTTTTTCTACTAGTATATCTAATGGCATTTCCACTGTTAGGAACTGAATCCATGACTTTGTATCTCCTAACTGACTCAGACCCATTTTGTCCTTTTTTCTCTCTTCTCTTTTCTTTTGGATCTAGCATAACTTCCTTGTTACTTGTAGCAATCCCTTGCCTCGGGCTATTTAATTCAACACAGGTTCAAAATCCTTGAGCTCTTCTATAGCCATATTTTGGCCCTGAAGCTCAAGGTTTTGAAAGGGACTCAGACTGGCAAAAGTCCTTCAAGCTACCCTTGCTCTCATAGCAACCCACAAACTTCATAGAGGGCTAAGTGCGATGCAAAAGGTCTCTGCAGAGTCCCCATGCACAAGATGAAGAGGTAACAGGATGGAAATCTTCCACTCTCCCAAGCAGAAGGAGAAGCCGAGCCCACTGTCTGATTTTCATAGCCACCGACGTGCCCTCTCCTGCAGTCAGGGAGGTTGGCAAGCATTCGTTATGGTATAACGATCCTGCAAGGCGCTGCCTGATTCTTCCGCACTGCTGTGTTTTTCTGTGCTTCCTTCTCCTCTGAGGAATCATTTGTTTTAATTTATTTAATAGCAGGAATCAAGAAGATGTGCTTATTTAACCTAGGCTTAGCCCAGACTCTGCAATCATTAGCAAACTCTTAAACAAACTCGGGTGAAGGCCTTTGGGTGCTGTGTCTTGTAAAGCTTCACCTCTATCTGCACAGCAACCTGCCATCACCCATCTTCAATTTTCACAAAATAAATACCCAGTGGGAGATAGTAAGAAGAGGCAAGAGAAAAAGAAAGAGGAGGCCCTAAGTGAGAATATGGTAAAGCTGACTTACCTCAGAAGAAATGCAAGAGTAGTACAGGCTGTTGATTAGTTTCTACAGAGATTGCTGTCATTGGGTTTTAATTTTAACCTGCCACACACTTTTGCTTTTTATATGTCCTGAGGCTCTGCAGCTAGAAAGTGTCATTTTGCCGCAAATATTCGTCAGAGGTTGGTGAAAAGACTATTGTACTAATTAGCTTTACTGGGTCATATTACACAGTGAAACCCAGGTCACTGGGGACAAAGAACCCTGAGAGGTGACCTTTGTTTACCTGAATAAGGACTAACCTCATAGACAGTAAAACTGGTGTTTAATATCCAATCTCAAAAACTATTTAGGTGTGCAACTGCTCTTTGCATGCAGTCACTGGGAACTTCTGACAACGTACTTCAGATTACCAGGCCGTAGCGGTTTTTTTGCCCCATGAAGTATCACTTGATTTATTTCTCAGACACAACAATGAACAGTGAGCATCTTTTCCACATCTCTTCAGCTCAGGAGCATACCTTCCCTTTCATCTCAATGTGCTTGCTACTGTCTGAGACTGCTCCCGTTGTCTCTGCTCCCTGTTGGGGAACGCACAGGAATAGAGAAACTGGGTGCTAAGGAGGGGTGGCTTTGCCTTCCCAATCAAATGACTAGATTCCGGTTATTTTTATATGATTTATACGTGTTGTTTAAGGTGCAGGTAGGTAGAATGACAGGGACTTCCTCGTTAAAGGAAATTGGAATAAATAATAAATACAACATTATGAAAATAACCCAGGGGAAGAAGGAAGATCTAGGAGCTGCCTGCCAGCCTGTTTCAACCCTTCCTGCCTGTGGAAAACAAATAGCAGAAGGACTGCAGCTCAGAAAACCCTACGTCCTCTGGGAGCCCAGCAGCCTGTATGTCAGAGGGGCTCCCACGGCTGGCGGCGGCTCCCCGTCCCTTGCAGCCTGACAGCGGGCTGTGGCTTTCAGCGCGGCTTCATTATGAATATCCTCATTACCCACTAACTTGGTGTTTCCATCCTCCTTGCCTCAGTGGCAGCGAGGCTTTCTTGTGGGATGCCGGATCTCGTCTCCGCTCCCCTCTTGGTGGGGACGAGAGGCAAGAGGGTGGGATTTGGGCTGCCTGGGGATAAACGGGCCCTGCTGGCATGGGGGCAGTGGGGTCCCACAGCGTTGCACCCCTCTCCACCAAGCAGAGTCCAGCAGTCCCCGGCATGGCTTCCCAGATGGCTCCAGCACTGTTAAGTTGCTTCATGCAATGTCATCATCATCCCCAGGTAAACTCTGATGTCTTCTTTATCAGGTTTAGCTGGAAAAAAAAAACATTTAATTAAAAAAGCAAAACACAAGACCTAAATGTTATTTATGCCCCTAATTATCTCATTCTAGTGGGTATTTTAGTCCCTGTCTGGTCAGAACATTAATTATCTTCATAAATACAGCAAAAGTTAAATAATAAGCACCCAGGGCTACAGAACCACTGCAATGATCAAGCTTAAATGAACATATAAATTTTATTAATATATGCTTTATACAACTCCACGTATTATAAATCAAACAAGAAAACTATTTCCATCTTCTAAGGTTGCAATGAAAAAGCTTTAACGTTATTGAGGATAATTTTTATTAAGTTTAAAACTCCTTTTTTGCAGTAATGAGACTGTTATGGGGATAATTTAATCTGGTTTGTCATGAGGCACCTCAGCTTGTTAAATAAGTTAATAAATGGCTATGCATTAATCAAAGTGACAAAGCTACGAAGAGCTGAGGATGGGAGACAATTCTGGTGATAGTATTAATTAGTATTTCATTAAAAACTTAGGGGCCATAAATAAAAAAATCATGGGAGAGACGTTTATGCAAATTGCTTTGAAAGTGTGTTGGAGTTCTATTTGCTTTAGGGAAAAAACCTTCGTTCCTTCCACCCTTCCTTCCTTTCTCTTTTTAATTTCTTTCCACACTGTACACAGCAGAGTTGCAGTGACATCACATGGATAGAAATGCGCTTATATTGGTTTTAATTTTTTCCAATTAGAGGGCTCTGCACTTGAATCGTGCTTTTCACTCTCTGGCTCGAAGGAAGTTTGTTTTGAGATTTCTGATTTCTAGACAAGCAGAAAGAAAGAAAAACCCAAAGGGAGAAAAGGGTGGGGGGTTCTATTTCTGCCGTTTTACTCAAGATATGCGTCACTTTTCTCTGAGGAAGAATTGATGTCATAACGATGCCACTGCAATTCTCTGTACACAGCAACCTCTTCTGTTCACAAGCGTGAGCGGGGCTGGAACCCTGTTCATTCGTTAGCTCACGTTACAGAACAGAAGCAGTTTATAATTACAGCTCTTTTACCACTTCTCCCCACAAGGTGCCCATTTCAAAATGTGCAATTCCTGCTATCAAAAGAGATAGTATATCACTCGGTTACATATTTCAGGCTGTTTTCCTGAGGAGTAGATTTTATTATTTGTTGCATTTACACAGGAAAGTTACCCACAATAAAACTGCTTTTTCTATTCACCAGTCTGTCTCTGTCATGGCTCATTTATGTGCGAACATGACTGACTGAAGCCAACATTATCCACAACCGACAAGTGCGAGACCTAGAGTTCAATCAGCCCCTTCCTTAAGATAATGCCAAGGGCCGGCTGTTTGAAGTAGTGGGACAATAAAGTGGAGAGAGACAATCAGGGTCAAATTGATCCAATTCGCTGTGTATAAAAGGGATTCTGCCTAATAACACACAGCTCTTTTTGCTCTCCAAACACATTAGACCTTAGACAGGGACCTGGCCTTCAAAGAAATGTGTGACTGACACAAAAATGCTGAAGTTTTAAGGTAGTTTCTTTAGCCATTTCCTTTCAAGGCCTTTTAATAAGAATATAGTGCAAACCCCAGATAAAATGCACCTGGTACCTAGGATTTTTTGGTTATTGTTAATGGGATGTTTAGACTGAAGAGCCCAGTGATGACACAGAGTTCATTCTCCTTTTCCTTTTGTTTTATATTTGTTTAACAAATCATTTGCATCTGTTAATAAAATTAAACCTGAGAAACGAATAAGAGGCAGCTCCTTTCAGTGACACTCCCAATTCCCATTGCCAATATAGCGAACTGAGTTCCTGAATACATTTCTTTATATTAAGTCTCCACAGAATACAGCAGTTAACACAAATATTCCTTCAAAATTACCAGCTGCTTCTGCACTGCAATACATATCAGGTCTGGAATTTAATAAGATATTTTACTGAACTTCCAGAACATAAAGAGCTGAGTAGTAGTCACTAAAGGCTCAAGAGAAATTTTGGTACCTGCAAACATTAAGATACCAAACTTTTACATATTTCACTTCTTCCATCCCCTAATTAATAAGCCCCTGGAGTTGCATGTGAACATCTATCTTTTTATTTTTTCATGGATGGAGACAGATCCTCATATTTTAGTAATCAGAAAAGGTTTTTTTACCTCTGTCTCTCATTTCCCAGCTACCACCCACTTAGCATATTGAATGACCCACAAAACCAGGTTTATTACCCTCCATTTCCAGTACAAACCCAAAAGTGGGAGGCCAAGTCTGCTGTGTGGGCTATGAGCTGTGTGTTGGTTGGTTCTATGGTAATTTTAATATTTTTTTAATTTTTTTATTGAACTCAGTAAAGACGATATCACATGCAGTACTAACTTTTTTTTTTTTTTTTTGCAGGTGCTGGTCCACTTGGGGTCTTGCAGCCCTGGCCAGTCCCTGCTGGGCAGCATGTCCACAGAGTTCGTAGATTGGCAAACATCTGCCATGACTCTCATTTGCTTCACTTCCCACCTTCACCCATGACTGAATGCAGAGTCCAGAGTGCTCTGGAGGAGAAAAATGAGGAGGGGAGAGGAAAAAAGCTGGGCTGCCTAGCTCTCTTTTCAGGCCTGCCTTGGCACCCCTCCACACATTCTGGTTTATCCCCAGTGTGGCAAAATACAGGTTAATACAGTGTGGGCAGCAGAAATGAGGTCAAATGAGGATTTTGGTGCACTTTACTAAGCCACAAACGCCCCTGAGGGTGTTGGGCTGCAACTGACAGGAGTAGGTGTGCTTTGGTGGTAGGCGTTCTTTGCAGACATGCTATTTTGGAAATTTCGCTCACTCTTTTATGACTTTTTTTGTAAGTATAGATACTCAGTGATGGTGCTTCCTCGAAAAGATATGGTGCCTCTGTGTGCTTCTCAGTGGACAAGGAATTGACCTCTATCATATGCTTGCTCAGTTAATGAAAGTACTTGTATGACGTGAGTAATCAATAGCAGGACACGGGGCTTGGTCCTGTAGCTCTGTAGGTAGCAAGAAAATTTCTGTGTCCTGGACTCAGTTTGACCCTTTCCATCACACCAAACACCAGAGTGTGCAGCCTCCAGGAGGAGGCATGTTGATCATGGTCACCACTGCTGGTGGGTAGTCACAAAAGCCAGTGTGACTGTGTTTGGACATGGAAAAGCTCCTGCGGGGGGGTTATACCAACAGGTAGCACAGCTGCACTACTCTGAACAACACCAGGAGAAACCCATTTCTCCCTGTTGATGAAGGAAGGAAACATCACGAACTCGGGCCAGCTCTTATAAATAGCAGCCAGCCAATAGTGTTTGGCAAAAAAAATAATAATTAGGATAAAGATTACATCTATGTAGGTGATAAGCATTAACTATTGCCAACACCATCTAAAGGATTTTTTTATGCCATATTAGCAGAGCCCAATATATTGGAAAAATGCTGTTGTGCCATTTGTCTTGATAATAATGCAGCTAAGCTTTCCTATAGAGCAGCATAAGCTTTGAGGATTACACAGAATACACCACATAAACACAATGCAATACTTACAAATTTTATCAAATCACATATCCAAGGACTTGGTCTGTACATTATAGTACTCTCAGTTAGAGAGGGTCCATGATTTAGGATCTGGGCATAAGCACTGCACTGTTGAGGGGTCTGTATTTCTGAGTAGCAGATCCTCAGGGCTGCTCTTTTCTTAAGAAGTACAATGATTGCCCAGGTAGCATCTCATTGTGTCATTAGCAGGTCTTCTTAAATTAGCTGCAAGAATTATGTGAAGAATTAGGTGCTTAACAAATCTAGCCCTATTTCACTTTTTGTGGAACATTCATTATCAAACTGAATTCACAGCTCATGTCTTTCCAACAACACGGGGAAATGAAGAAAAATGAAAATAGATCACTAAGCTACCTTTGGGATACTACTTGGGAAGTTTGCAGCAGGCATTATATGACACAGTTGCCTTCAAAAGTAGAGAACTGGATGTGACAGTACAGCAAGTACCTCCCAATCCTAAGTGCCTATGAATTTATGTTCTCAGAACAGCTCTAATTATAATACTATAAGATTTTATACAGACAAAAAAATTATACCTTTCCTGAGCTTTATGTATCCGCACTGATGGCTAGTCACAAAATTCTAATTACCTCTCTATTTCCAGAAAACATCTCAGTATACACTGGAATTTGGCGAGCTTGCATGGCTTTAAAATTGTATTGGGGAACGAATGCCTCATGTACAAGGCATGTAATTGCATATGAAAGTGCATGCTCTTTTCATTTATTAGTGCCTGCTTTGATGTGTTTAAGTTTGATTTTCATGGGCATGGGAGGATGAAAGCAAAATCTGGAATGCTCCAAAAAAAGCTAAAGCAAGAACCAAGGTAGTCTCTCAAGTCCTGCACTTCTGTTCAGGCAAGTGATGGAACCACATCTGGATACAAAACCAAGCCAAACCTTTCTGCAGCTTCTCCAAAGTTTAAGTTAACCAGCGCTCATTAACTTCACCAGGCAGAAGATCTGATACAGTGACCTCCAGGCCTTCAGAAGGAAAGTGGAAACATCGGCATGCATTGCCCTCGCCCCATAGCTGAGACATGGGCGGTTTACATCAGGAGCTGACCTGAGGAGCATTTCAACATGGGCATCCCTCTGCACATTGATGCTGAGGAAGTTGAAATACTCAAAATGGATCATTTAACTTTCTCTCATTAATGTTTTCGCATTTTCCAGGTTTTAACTGGTGAACTCGCATAGCACTTCTTAGAAATATGCAGAAGGCAAAGTCTGCACATGTGGCTCCATGGAGTGGGGGGATGTAGACAGTGGGCACGGAGGTGGCAAGACTTTGTCACACATCTGAAAGCTCTGTGTGCCCAGTTATGCACCTTCTTACTCCATTACACTTCCACATATGTGTATCTACATCACAGCTTAGAAAAGTCAGCCCTTAACTCTCCCCTACCAATTGTGTATATAGTCATGGGCTAAAGTGATCTAACATCAATCACTACACTGAGCTATCATGCGTCTTTACTGATTTTGCCTGGTCTAATTATTACTTGTATTGTGAACACAGTGAACAGTGTTTGAAGGTCAGACAAGAGCACAGAGAGACTACAGAGTCCCAAACCTCAGCTTGCTTTGATAATTTGCTGATATAAAATATCTCCCCACTATCATGTTAAAAGATATGCTGAGCTTTTTATATATCCACTTTTCCTTACATCTTTTCAATTTTATTTTTACATGATCCTTTTCTATACGTGTTCTTGAATTTGCTCTCCACTTCCTGAGCATGCACAGAGGTGGGAGGGGGAGTTTGCATGAACTCACTAAAATGAATTTCAGACTCCTGCTCCTTTCCATATCACTGCGTTCTGCAGCGTGCAGCTTGATGTACTGCCAGACAAGACAAAACAGAGAGGAAAACACTGCAAGTGACTGGTGACACCCTCGATGAAAAAATCTGCATTGGAATAGAAAAATAACAGGAGAAAAATACAGGGGAAAATGGGGAGGGGAGGTGGGTTCCAGAAATTACCCCAAATTGCCTTTTCTGGAGACAGGAGAGCTCTTCAAGAGGCCATTAGTAGCTTGGAGAAAAACAAGTACGTTTTGAAGGTAAGAAACAGCGTGTAGGGTAAGCCTGCCCCCCAGAAGCTGGGTGGAGGTTCAGGGAGCTGCGGGGAGGGAGCAAAGTTCTCCACCCAGGAGCCCAGTGATCGCCACCACCCACACATGCATGGGAAGGAGGCTCTGGCAGATTGCAGGGAGCACCACATGCTGGGGGTGAGCTGGGAGCCCTGCCTGACTCCAGTCCTTCCCCTGCCCACCGCCACAGCAGGGGAGTTTGATACAGCATGCATTTCAAATCACTACAATGATGTGTGGTCAACCACTATTTCAGGGTATGTCCGTGGTGCAGTCACCAGTAGCCAAACCTGTGTCCACAGTGCTGTAGATGGTTTCTGCCTCCATTGGTGCAAGCAGCCAGCTTGGGAAGAAGAGAGATACCCTGAAGTAGATTCCTGACAGAAGTATTTTACATTTCTGAAGGGCTCATTAGTGAAGAAATGAGAGAGCAAACCATTATTCCTTTGAAGACAAATAAAGCTTTTCTAAACCACATCAAATGGAGATGGGCTTGAGCAACACTGTTTGCACTTTCTAATTTTGTGTAAACTTCCAAGGTGTCTTGCTCTGGGCCCCTCTCTCCTAATAGGTGGTCTGAGGTCCAGACACTCCCCTTCATTTTGAAGGATAATCTATTAAAGAAGAGCTAGGAACTTCTTCCTTTTCTAAATATTATTCTGAACTCCATTTCTTAAGTTTCTTCATCTATAAAATGGGAATATTATTTTCTTCACAACCTGTTAGGGTTGATTAATGGATGACTGTGCATGTATTTAGCTATACAGTGTGAGGTCTTATTACATTAAATTTAATCCTGTCCCATTTTCAGGCTATGGAAAGTGCCTCTTTTTTTCTACCAGAGTTACCAAAGGTGGACAAATAGAGATCATCCTAGTGTAAGTGAGGATGTCTGTGTTTAGTTCAGCAGGGTTATGGTACACCTCAGCTACAGCCTTCTGGAAGGTCTTATACCTACCTCCGTATGTAAAAGTTGCATGTAAGTGATAGGGCTGAGATCAGTAGGAATCCAATGAAATAATTCCAAAACCCAATAGCTTTCATAAAGAATAATCTCCTTTCTATGTATTTTAACAATCCTATGAAATTCTGCAGTAACACTGTATATTTCTAACATATTCTACATGGTGGTTGGTTAGAAAAAACTGGGTGGGTAGCTTATAATTTTCTGTGCAATTCCAGAGTGCTTTGCCAAACACACTCACCAGATCAGCACCAAAAAGCAATAATTTTGATGCTGGATGTGGGATATGGGAATTGATTCAGAAAAATGAGAATTTGACTGTACCGAACTGGGGACTCTGTCTATATACTAATTCCATTTGATTTTGTGTGTTTACATGGGTATGATGTTAGCTACGAGACTTGCCTGCCTCGTTTCTGTCTTTATCTCCTTGTGGATGACAATTCTGGCAAGCAGTGGCACTGAGCTGACTGTGGAGGGTCATTAAGAATTGACAGTACAGTGAGATACTGACCTATGGGTACAGTTATTTATCTTAAGTGAGCTAAATCCCACCATATATATAAATTAAATACATCATGTAAGGGCAGATAGGGGCAACTGTGATCATCTAACCTGACCACTTCAGTTACACAGGCCATAGGACTTCCCTGAATTAATTAATAACACTTTTTCATAGAAGAATATGCTTTATTCCCCAAATCAGAGCCCAAGCATGCTGGAGATGGTGCCTTTCTAAGGGACATACCCAATCCACAGTGCCTCACCTGTGCGAAAGGGTCCTGTGCCCCCTCCCAGGAGAGGCAGGAGAAGCCCAAATCTGCTCTGAACCATGGCTGCCTGCAGGCTCAGGGGGGAGGTGGGACCTCCCTGTGTCCTCCCTGGGCAGCAGGAGGGATGGGCTTAGAAATCCCAGAGAAGCCTTGGAGGGCTTTCCTTAATAAGCTGAACTTTTTCTGGAGAAATTCTGAATCTTTAAGGTTTGGCTGAACTCTGAACTCTGTCTTATCTGCCCGCACTGGGGGACACTGAGCTTACGCTGATTCACATGATAAGAAAGATTTCTCTTTCATGTGTGATATGGAACGCTACTACCCCTCTCTTCCAGAGGAATGAATGCAATAAGACAAAGCTTATAACCATTTACAACAGCCTAAGGGCAAGCCATTTCTATTTTCAGGAGAAATCACTGCTTCTTGCAGGACTGCATGAACTGCCTAGTATTTCATTTAAATACTGTACATGTCCATTGAGAAGGTGGCCATACAGGTGCTGCAGAAGAACATTCTTTTTCAAAATATTTTGTGCTGGTGAGAGGAGCCACTCTACTATTTAGGGAAATGCAGGGGGTCTTCCAGCATATTGATGCTTTTCCTGAGACTGTCACGAAGGCTTTGAATACCGTGGCAGAATTTTATCGATATGGACAAGACAAGTAGATTGAGACATCTGTCTATTTCTCTTATAAATATTCAAGAGAGCTGATGTTGCCAGGTCACTGTACTAAGGGTCTGAGCCAGATTTGGACCCTGGAAAGCTGAAGTACACAAAGGGAAAAAACTCTTATGCTTTGGGAAGCATGTTTTGGAGGTATAAGCTGTCTTGGCCGCTGAGTCTAGCTGAGTCACAGGTGGGCTTTTCACAGAGGATTCCCAAATAATTCATCTCTCTTCTGATTCACGGTGGTGTGCTTACACATGTGATCTTTACTTAGCTGGGCAATGTATGCTACTCCCTCCTCTGTGGGCTCAGCCTTGTCCCATTGCCAACCCCACCATAACCCTTTCTCACTGTCCTGAATGAGTGAGTCACCCTGACAAGTGCTGCCATGGCCAAACCAATACCTGCCACCTCTCGAGATATAGCTCAGATGAAATATGTTACCGTGAAGTTACCCATGGTACCCAGCCCGCTGCAGCCGGGGTCTGGCAGTGCTGCGGGGGAGCTGCATGTCAACTCATAGTAGCACAACACTATGAGTTTTGGGGTTTTTTTTGCTGCAAATATTGACAAAAATACACCTTTTCTTCTTCAATAAAATAGTTCTTGGTAGACTCTTAGCAAATATGAATGATGATTGACAGTCTGGCATTGAGTAAGGGATTGTCTCTTACTGTATAAGATGAACACATATTCCACTGTTTCTAGGAACATTTCTTAAGGTTCTGACTTACACCTTTATAGAAGCTGTCCTCATGCCAGATCTTCTCTCAGCATTACTTAAACTAAAGTCTCCTCTGAATCCAGCTCCCATGGAAAACAAGGCTGGAAGGAACATAGAGGACGGACCCTGCTGCCCCAGGCAATGGCATCAAGCATACTGTTTCATAAACAGATTAAGCAAAATGTAAAAACAGGTTTATGTCCCCAACAGTATGAGCAGGAGATGTTAAAACACCACACTCTTATGGTCAAAAGAAATTTGTTGCTAATTCCTCGCTCAAATTTTTCCAGGGATGGTTATTAGGCAGTTGTTTTTAAGTTAATATTTTCTGTTAGCTGTAACTCTCTCTTTTCCCTCTTGACATTAAACCGCTATGCTTCCCAAACTATTTACAGGTAGTGGCCTTGTCCCTTTCTCTGCCAGTGAAGGGAAGAAGCTGGGAGCCTGTCTCCTAGGGCAGGCTACCATTGCTGTGGCAGTCCTCAGAACCTCCCTCTGCCCAGCTCCTATGTGAGTACCTTCACTAAACGCAGGAGACCAGACCTATATACACATTTCCAGATGGGATCTCTTCAGTACTGCACCCTCTGGCATGTACAAGGTATTTCCCTAACTCTGATGATGCCATCTAAGGTTGCATTTTTTTCACAGGTGCATTATATTTACAGCTACTTTACACTCAACAGAGGGTCTCAGGACTTTTTTCTGTTGCCATTCAACATCCTTATAGCAGAAATGTTTGTTCCCTGGTGAATGAGTGACCCTCTGTATGCAGCAGCAAATCCCACACCACATCTGTTAGTCCCATCCACAATTTAATCTGTTCCTGCCTCTGAGATTCTCCAACCCCCTTTAGTGCCAGCAATGCTTCCTACACCTCCAGCAGCCACCACCCAGCCCATTGTCCTATTTCATTCCTCATTTGGACAAAGAATGTCTTCACAAAAATAGCATGAGGAAGCCTAAATGGCTGACTGCATTTTTACACTGCTTTTCATTCCTGTTTGCAGCCTTTCCACCAGCACACAGCTCCTCTATCTCCTCCTCTGCCACATTAACATGCATTCCATCCCTCCCCATGTCCCCAGTGTGAGCAGACCTTTGTCACCAAAGTGATGACTATTATCACAGCTTGGAATTTGTATTTTTACTGTATGATCAAAGTCCATAAGCAACCTCACAGAAAACACTTAGCATATATGAGATCTAGGGAAAAACATCTTTCTCCTATGCAATAGGAAGAAAAATGCCAAAAATTTATACCCAGCCTCTCTGCCTCCTCAGATTTATATTTCAAATATGTATTTAAAAAAAAAAAAACAACTGAAGAATGTCCGCTGCTGAAGCCATTAAGCCACATTCATCTGGGAAGTTAAGTTCCCCAAAAGTTATGAGCTCACTAGGAATGAAGTAGCCTTGCAGATGTGGACTGATGTTCAGCCCGAGTGCCCCAGAGGCTCAGACATTCCCTGACGCCTGCTGGGACCCACGGCCACTCCTTCAGTGACACCACACACACCCCTTCATCACACGTGAAAACGACGCTGGAAAGAGCCAGATCTCTTTTGGCACCTGTATCCATCCAGACAGGCACAGCCATACTAGCTGTACCTCAGGCTGCTGAGAATCAGGGCTTCCTTCCAGGATCAGTTTCTCCTTCCCAGATGACAGTGGCAGGTGCGTGCTGTCTGTCTCTTTGCTGAACAAGCCAGCAGTGGGCTCCAGGCAAGATGCCCATCTCCCCAGGGACCCACCTGCTGCACACTTGCTGTTGTGGGGTAGGTAGACAACCAAGTCAGGGGCTTGGTGCCATTAGATATAGCTGTATGACTGTATGCAGCAGAATGCCTGCTGCCATGTACCCTGAGGTACCAAGTGGGGCCTTCATTAGTTTACAAGGGATTGCTGTTGCAAAACATGTCAGCATCAGTGCTCTCCTCGGCACAGTTTCATTCCTTCTTTCTTCTTTGATGTGTCTCGAAGCCTAACATGGAAAAAATCAAAGAGGAAATTGTCATACACTGTAAGAGCAGGAGGGCTTTTGGGCTGTGTAGTCTCCTTCTCTGAATAACATAGACTATTATGTTTCCTCCAGATGCTGTTTCAAGTCTGGAGTCTGGACCCATACATCCAAGTGCCGGGCACCTGCAAACCAGGTACCAAGACCAGGGGGTTCCTGATGTCCTCTGTGCCCTACGGCCTAGGACCAATCAGCTGTGCGGCTCTTTGCCACACTCTGCAGCTGCTACTGCCGATTGAGTCGTTCCTCTGTACCTGAATCCCAGCTCTTGTGACCAGTGTGAACCTGAGCTTGCAAGACAGACCGAACTTCCCAGGCACTGGATGACCTTCTCCAAGTCCTGTGGCAGCACCGGCCATTCCTGAGCCATACCTCTGTCATCTTGAAGCGAGTTCTTGTATACGTGGCAAACGGTCACGGTGCTGTAATTTCCCTTCTGGGCTCTTGTAGTTATTGTTGTGCATGTCCTGTTTTTCATAATTATGTGATAGCTGGGTCAGTGGGAACCCCAGTCATTGACAGCAGAGTGGAATATAGCAGGCCGGACACAAAAGGAATCCAGTAATGAGATTTGTGCATTCAAGGTTTAATTGTTTAGCATTCTTTGTCCAGTGCTCGTATTATTTTCTTCTGTTACACAATGGTTATCTTCATAAAATAGATTAGATTTCTATCAGACAAAAATTACTTAGTCTATAATTAACCACGAAAATGTATATATTATCTCCATATTCACATGTACACAGGCACAACAAATGGCTTCACAAAAAGGACATGAAGCACACTATGTTTTCCATTACATGTGCCACTGAAAATACTACAGGAAAATGTATTCCCATGGTACTATGCATGAAATGAAAGATAATGGCATAGAAAAGAAAAATGAACAAAAAACACCTGCTGAGCTATGTTAAAACACAAGAAGTAAGGGATGAATACCGGCCAAAATAAAATTCTGAAAGTAAAAACTTACAGAACAATTTAGACAAATTTTACCCCATTGGTATGTTTTTAGCATGAAAACCTGAAAAAAATGCATGATAAAAAAGATTGTTGTGTAGCAAGATCAACTAGAGCCCCAGTTGCTACCATAATTGCGGAGCAGTTATGTACAAAATGAAATAGAGAGGACACCCCTGTATCCCATATGCTCCAATATTCAAACTATCAGCCTGCTTACGATTACAGCGCTTGGGAAAAAACCAAAAAGCCTTGCAGAAGGAAAGAGGAAAAAAATCTGCCTAGATATTTTTCTCCTGTTGTGCATGGCTCATTTGAATGATGGTGTATTGTGGTTCGTAGCAGAGGATTTTGTGCCTGGAATAATGAATTGTCTCCTAGCATAAAATACCTATGCTCACCTTCAGTATCCATTGAGAAAAAGACATTAAACACTGTAGTGATATACTGCAGCAGCAGAGATTTTCATATTAATCATATCACGTGATGCCAAAGGCCCTGCTGGCATCGTCTGTGATGCTGCTGTAGAGCTACTGAGTTTTTCATTGTCAGTGTTGATAACTTTTTACTGAATTCAAATGTAAATTCTATAAATAAATCCCAGATTAAAATATTTCAGGAAATCCTCTCTCCTTTAGAAAAAGAAAGTTGATATTTAAGTCTTAAACAAGCTGTTTTCTTCCTAAGATCTTCACATACGGTATGCAAACAGCTTACCACAGGCTAAGCTGAGATGTGAACAAACAGGATGCTGCTGGCTGCTTGGATAGCCACCCATGGGGATGCTCTTACTCCAGGGCAGATGTACACCAGAGTCTCTCTCCCTGCTCAGGGAAAGAGTTGCTCCACATACACCATGGGCAAGAGCATACTCACAGTCTGTAATCAAGAAACAGCTGACGTGGTCTATCTGCGTGCCCAAAATTACTTCACAAGAACTTTGTACTGGAACCATATACCAGGCAGAGATTTACCCTGGCGCCACGGGGGATTTAATTTCTCCTTTTGTTCCCTGTCTACTACCCTTTTTTCCCTCCTCCCCCATCAATGTGCTGGTCTTTCCAGTATGAGACTGTATCTTCTTTCTAATTCTCTAGTTTCAGACACGCACTGAAGGTGAGTGCAATACTGGCACTATACGAGGCCTGTGCAGTTGCAGGGGAGGAAGAGATGGACAGTGAAGGTACTAACACCTCTTCCTGGCTGAAGATGTGTGCCACCAGCCTTTCCCCCCCATCACAATCCATCGTGCAAGGGCACCCCTGCTATATCATTCAAAACAAGGTGTGCTCACATCAACCCACACAACTTTACAATCTGTTCACATAAGGAGTTACATTAACCCCAGTGTATCAATAGATATCTAATATACACAATATACATTTTTAAAAGCAGAGATGAAGAGAAATCACTTAGAGCAGTCACATCCTTCCCTGACATTGCAGGGCTGTTCCTTACAGTCTGGAGCTGAAAAGCACCAAATTATGGGCTTCACACACATTCTTGGCATATTGTTCTACTTTCACAGGCAGGAAATATTTTTCTAATCTTCTTCTAAATTTACTCAAGCTGCTGTTCCCACACTGCTGATAACAAATCTTTGGAAACCAGTACTCTGCAATAACTGCTTTGTGGATTACCCCCTCCAAACTGCAGGCCTGGATTGTGGTGATGGAGAGATCCTGCCTTTGAAGTGTGCCAGTGCTGTGGGTACGTTAGTGTCACAATCAATGCTGAGACTGGCTGCTTGCTCAGACGTACGTGGGCAAGGCAGTTCGACAGTAGTTTGACTTGGGTACAGCCAGCAGGATGTTACAGCAACACGAAGCTCAACGTAGGCAGAAATCTTGACCGAGAGTGCGGGTAAATGGTTTGCATGGTGAGGCTCACAGCTAACCTGGTTAGAGCTCCTGGTTGCTGCCATCCAAAGCCAGCGCAGATATATTCAAAGCTAGAGATGCAGTGAAGAAATGCCCTTAGTAATGAGGAGACCCTGTTCCAAATTTGACAGTGAGATTTTTCTGGTGAGAAAAAGGATGGTGTTGAGAAAAATAGAGAAAAAAAAAGGTTTGATTACTTCAGTTTTAAAAAAGCAATGAAACGTTGCATTGTTTTGAAGTTTCACTCTTGTTTTCCCTCCTTTCTAATATATCACAACTGTTTTGAACTAGAAGATAGAATACAGTTACAAAAGGCAGAAAAATTTTCTCTGCAACTTTTGCCATTTAGGAAACAGATATTTTTCTGTTCTTTATTCACTTTGTTTTGATGTGTATTTGATCAAAAAATGCTTTTGAAAATGAAAGTAGACTTTTGGAGGGTTGATATTAAAGATTCCCTGCCTAGTCTAACATTTCCATGGTTGTTAACCCTGACAGAATGTTTCATTAATGGTTGTCCTTCAACAAGCTAAAATGCAGGTAAAATTCTGCTTCGCATGAACTCTGCCAGTCTTTTTCCATGTTGAAGGTACAAAGAAAGGATAGACCATACTTCCGTAGATTTTCTTAAATAAACTGAAATAACTTTAAAATCACTTTTTTTTCCCTCAAGATTAAAATTATTCATCTCCTACCAAACAAAACTTAATGCTGAGATGTTGTGAAAGAACACTTTTGGTTAGGAAACAAATTTCGGGGGTAGAGGGGTGAGATATGTTTCTGCGCCTTTCTAGAAGACTCATGGGTTGTTTCTGATTTTCTGTGGCTTTCCTGAAGAGTGTTGTTGTAGCTCTGTTCAGTCCCAGGCTGAGCTACTCCAAGCAAGGACAACTGCCAGAGCTGCTGAGGATACCACATTTTCCAAGAGGACCTGTTGTCCTCAGTTTCAGTGACAGAGCAGCTGGGACCTCTCCAGAACTGGCGATGGCAGCTCTGGCCCAGATTCCTGGGACAATAGCCTCAGAGACCTACATTTCAAGGCAGAAGTATGTCTTTTTCCAAAATCTCAAGCTGCTCCCTTCAGACCCCTTTCTCCCTCCATAATAACCCAAACTCCCTTCCCACAGCTACAGCTCCTCAAACGAGATAATACAGGCCAGAACTGCTTCACTCCCAAACCCCACAGGTGGAGGTCATACCTATTCTATAATGCCAAATCAGAATACAGTTGACAGACACAGCTTCTTCACCAAACCACTTTGTGGCCAGTTCTTCATTTTGACATGCCTCTTACAGGCATGCCTGTAAAAGAAGGCATGATGGCACTGCAGCCTGTGACAACGGGCATTCAGATAACAGCCATGCTCTCTCACAGTGGTAAGAAGTCAGAGGTTTGAGGGGGGTAGATGTTCCCATACAACTTCATGATTCTAGTAAAAACACAACCTCATCTAGATTTCTGAAGTGTTTTGAATAAAACTTATGTTGCTAATGGATGTACAGCTGCAGTACTTTGGCTGTCTGTAAAGATTACTGTAAAATTAAGTGTGGTTCATGTTCCATCACAACATCCCAAAACTTCAGGCGTTTGCACAAGGAGAACGCGGATACTCCAAAACTCTTGTGATTTCAGATCACCAAAACCTGAGAAAAAACAGAACTTCAGCAACCTGCCTCTTGTATTTTTCCAATAAAAATAAAAGCATGTATCAATGCTGAATGCCAGCAGATTGTGCAGGCTGAATATCTGAAAGGAAGGCCTTTTGTACAGACCTGGACTTCAGAGCTTTTTGGAAGCAGTAACTCAGTAGGGTAGTCAATAAGACTTGTAAATCCATTTACTGCATCTTTTAGATCAATTTCTTTCTGACTTCTTGTACAACATTTAAAACCTGATGAAGCCCCAAGACATTCTTCTCCTGTGGTGCCTTTAGAATAAACCACTCAATCATCAGAAAACATTGCGTATTTTCCTTCACAGCCACAAACTGTGACTGGTATTTTAAGCACTATTAAAGCTAAGGAGCTGAATGTTGGAAATATAGCAGTAAGCAGATCTTTCACAAGTTTCTTCCTTTCTCTCCATACTGTTGGTTTTGGCTTACCTTCAAATGAATGACTGATTCAATTTCTCATTACTGTTCTTTCTCCCACTGTCAGGTCTTCATTGGCTGTGTGGACAAAATTAAAAACACAATCAAAAATCAATAAAAGCACGTGCAACTTTTTACTACAATTTACTCACCTGTGTTTGGCTTTATGAAAAGTTATGCCTTGGCAAAACATCTTACCATGATCTAGTTTTCTTGTTTCAATATAAATCCACTGTAATTCCCTTCTGCCCTTCAATAACTTTCCTAAGGTTTGCCTTGCATCAAGTAGGAACATTTCAAAAACAACAGGGAAATTTGCTACAACAGCTATAAACTTTAGCCCCTCTCCTCTAGATCATAACGTAGGAAATAAAATTCCAGGATGGTGCTGGTCGTGAGCTATTTTTACCCATATGATCACTTTGATGGGTACCTTACGGGAAGAAAGAGTTATTGTTCTGCTCTATTTCAATATGTGCTGCAGCTCAGAATAAAACAACCAAATGCATGCAAAGCTGTTACATCCCCAAGTTGATATAAATAAGTACCTATCTTGCCTGCAAAAATCGGTTCAGATTATAACCTGTTCCTGCCATTAATTCAACGCTAAGCTACACACAAAGGTCTCAATGCATATCTGATGTTAAGTGGGGGAACAGGCTATAGTCTGAGTACCCACAGTTCATTCAGCCACGGCTGGGATCACCGTGTGCTGCAAACCCCAGACCAGTGTCACGCAGGTGGTGCCCAGCACCACAGCTGGTGCTCCGCTTATCACAGTCAGCTCTGGAGGAGTCAATGTGGAAAATGAAAATTAGTCAGAAGGCGACTTTGCAGTGAAGGTGTAGACTCTGGGTGAAGCTTACATAGTCTTAAAACTGCTTCGTCACTTTGAATGATACCTACCAGCCACTACAGATTGATGGACTTGGATTACTGTTGCTAGCACACAATAAATTCATGTTACATAGACCCACAGGTTTTCTGAACAGCTGCTGCTGTTCTTCACTAGAGCTCGGTCAGCTTCCCCTATTGAACAATGCATTTAATTTGGTCCCTCCTATTATATCTACACAAAGATTTCAGTGTTTTCATTATTTAGAATTACTCACTGAATAATGCATGGGAACATCTTGCAGACTGTGTACTTACTTGTGGATGCTGTGCCACAGTTATTGCTTGCTCACTAGTTGGACTGTGTGATTGGTCACCAAAGCCAAACAGTATTTTTTCTGCTCTCCTTGTAGCCCCCCCCCAGACCAAGACACATTTTCAAGTTGCGTGTTTTAAAAATGAGAATAATCAGTCATATGCACTTTTTCACCAATACCTATAACATTTCCAATTCCTTTGTCGAAATGATGAGTGTCCTGAAGCCAGGCGGATGGACAGATGGACGGACAAAACCAAATCCAAAACTCAAGAAAACCTGATTTTGTAACCTCCTAGCCTGGTAGCTGGTAAGAGAAGGTAGTTCTGACCTGAGGTCTTTTTCTGGAGAAACCCTCTGAACCGCAGCACAGGCAATGGCAGAGGGTAGCACTGGTGTGGTGAAAAACATCTTCCAAGCAGCAAAGCCTGCTCACCCAGCACCAAGGCAGTCACTACACTCTGGGTTCTGAGGGGATGGAGAGAACCCAGGGTACAGCCCTGATCCAGGCACCAGGGAGGAGGAGGAACAGAGGAGGACAGCTGGCTTCATGTCTTCTGCTGACTGGCTCCAGGTTGCTGCCTACTTGGTATGGGGAATTTGGGGGTTACCCTTTGGAGTTGCGTTACCCTTCCCATCGATGGGTCCTGTTTCGACCTCTGAACCACCCTGCTGGTGTTGGACACCTGAATTTTTAGACAGTGCAAGGTCTACAAGGGAAGCTCCAAGCAGATGCTCTGAATCTGGCCTCTTGTTCCTATTTTCAATTATTTCTCTCTCACTAACCCTGGAAATTATTCTCATGTGTCAGTCCTCACCGCCAGAGGGGAGGTGCAGTACATTGCAGGGCCTCCAGAAGAGCTGACAGAAGCTTCACTTCCCTCCAGCTCTCTGTGTGCCATGGCCCTGAGCACGCTGAAGGCATGGGGACAGGGCAGGGGACAGGGGAGGACCTCTGAGGCCAGGCCTAAGGGAGGGTGTGAGATGGTCCATCATATTTTCAGTGAAAAAGTTAACTTTTTAACAGATACATTTTCAAACTAGGTGAAAGGTCTTCCAGAGCTGCCTTAGAAACAAAAATGCCAGAGGTGAGGAAAGGCCAGGGAGAAGCTGCGAAGGTAGAAGTTTTATAGGGAGGAAAGAGTATAAACAATATTTGATGGGTACATTTTTAATATAAAAGCAACAAACCAGTGAAATGGGTCAAGAAACAAGACCTGTGCAAAAACCCGTGTTTCTAATGAGTGTTATTGATTTTGTAGGTGCCAGAGTTTTAGCCTCAAAAAATGGTGGTAGTTTCTGCACTATATCCTGTGCTTTGTTACCCAAAACACCCAACTATAAGAGATGGTAAGAGAGAGAGAGAGACTGAAAAAACAGTTTGCATATTTTCAACTGGTGTGCTTGGCTCATTTGAACTAAGGTATAACATGGTGTAAGATTTTTCTGTCTTGAATAACTGAACTCACACCCATTCGCCATTACCTGCCTTCACCTGCAGTGTCCATTGAACAAGAAATATTGACTATGAGGACAACACTGTGCAGCAGGAGATGGTGTCAGAGGAGTGGAGCTACCTAGTGAACCGCCCTTGCAGCTAATCCATCTCCCTAGAGATGTCTCAATGTATTTTCCGCTATCATTCAGTAGGTTTGTTTTCATAGTCACGTCTTTGTCTTGCGGCAGTGTCTTTCTGCCACTCTGTCTTACTCCATCCTCTTTTCCTGCTTCCTCTTGGTTTACACCATTCCTTCTGCTCTTTAGGTTTCTCTTCTCCTATTGTCCTTCAGAAGAAAGGGAAGTCTCATGTAGAGAAAGGCTCATTTCTTCCTCAGAGGCGATGGGATGAGTCACCCCTTGACCATGCTGCCCTCCAGCACTGGATCCTCCCTTATCTCTGGAGAATCAGGGGAATAAATTGGGTTTCCTTGGTTAAATACACACTTAACAACATCACTCAGATGCTGCAAGGGTTAACTGATATTTGTACGGACCCTACAAGTGCTGTGTAAGGTAAGCATGGTAATAACTGATCCTCTTCTCCAGGGGTGTTGCTGAGCAAGGAGCCACAGGAGGGAGTGGCTGGCATGGCTGAGGCCCCAGCCCAGACAAGCACCCCAGCAAGACCGAGGAGTGAAGGGCAAAAGATGCATCCCCAAATGCTCCTCATCCTGCCACGGGGACAGGGGAAGAAATCCCTTCTCCGGCAGCTGGGAACAGTAGGACAGTCACAACTTCTGCTAGTGAAGCTGCAGTGACTTTTTACAATGCTTTTCAAGCTCTTTTTGATAGCACACAGCCCAGGTCCCCTTTTAGCTGGAGGACTCCCACCCAGCGACCTCCCACCCTCCTAGAATGCTCGAATGCATTAGTTTGAGCACGATCCTCCTGCTTTGCTGGAAGCAAAACATCTCGTGCGTCAGCATGAAGACATGAGTGCCCATTAAGGCAATTAGACAGCCTAGGTGCTCTCCTGCTTCGTGAGGGATGTCAGCACTGAGGAGCTGCTTGAGTAGCACAGTCTCCTGCCACGTCTACTTTGTTTCATATGACTTAGGAAAGTCCTTGAACATAGCCCCTGTAAACAGAGGTGCAGATACTTTTGAATTGCCGCCTGCACTTGGTGGCACACCACAAGCACACGCTAATGTTCTCAAGTTCAGGCCCCTCAAGGCTTGCATTTGAAGACAGCTCCTTGTATGTGCCTATTTTCCATCTGTAGCACAAAAAACACCACCTATTGAAAAGCACAGCCAACAGCAATAAACACTGAAATTAATAAAACTTGGAAACTGAAGCAGCAGGCTCCAGCCTAATCGCTGAACGCGACATGCTGTTGAACGGCAGGCTTAGTTCAGATGAGCTGCCTTGGGTCATTTGCTCTGAGAATTAGTGGGGCTGGGAGCGTCGCTGAGGTAACGATCATTGCTTCTGGGGAAGAGCCCTGTGCTGACGGCTCCCCTCCACCCAGGCAGAGGAAATGGAGGTTGCTGCAGTGGACCTTTTGGGCAGAGGCGTAAAAAGGCACTCCAGTACTCTTGTCCACATCAGGCCTCTGCCTAAGGCCACCTCACCACACTTTGTGTCCCTATTACACAAGGCTGGCTGCTTGAGGATGTCACCGATCTGTAGCTGACTCAAACGTCCTCCCTTTCTGAGGATCGGCAAAGTCAAATGCAACATCAAGTTCATTTTCCAGCCCTTGACTCAAAGCAGGCCTTTCCCTCAAGTTGTGTGAATAATGGAATAATTCGGTTTGTTGGTGACACCAAGAACACGTTTTTTGTTATGAGTCAACCTAAAGGAGTTTATCTGCTTTTTGGCAGGGGAGGCTTCATTGTGGATTAAAATTCTTAATTTGACCCCAAAACAAGATGTTTCATCATTTCATTCTTGGATGGGGGAGGAGAACTGTGTCTTTTTCTCAAAATTAAGAAAAAAAGGCAGAGGGGGAGTTGAGAAAGCTTAGGATGGATGTCTTAACATGAAACAAATAAAGTTCCTTTATGAATCATTTTGTTTCCCAATTTTAATGCAGTTCCCTATTCAGCATGAGAAGAAAATGACTCTTTCTATGATTTATTCTCACATGAAATTCATAGGGTTTTAAAATGTGCCTGATTTTGAAAAGTTTCCTGTGTTGCTAGCTATCTTCATAGCACAGGTAAGGTATTCAATAAGAAAGCCCAGTTCTAGCAAAGACTGCTGACCACGGGCAGGGAGATAAATCCTGGCACAGCACGGTTTGCAACCTCAGAATAGCACATGCAATGCTGGACGGGGGTGAGGAGGTGGAAAGAGAAGGAAAGAGAATGGGGAAGTCTGAGGAAACACAGGATGTGCAAGAGGCACCAGCAGAGTGATTCAGCGTGATTTTCCAGTAACCATGAAGTTAAAGAGGAGGCCAAGGGGCAACACCCACATACAAACTCCAGACTCCTGAAACGTTCAGGCAGGGGAGTGGTGGTGGTGGGACTCAGGTCACAGATTTGGGGTTGATTTGTTCATCTCTAAGCAGCATGGCCATTTGAAGAATCCATGAACCCTCTTCCTGCCTTGCTGTCTCAAGCATCCTTATTTCCCCTTTTAAGGAGAGATGCTCAACTATATGTATTTATACACCTAATAAAAAAATGTGATTAGCCTAAAAAAAAAAATCTAAACTTGTTATAGCAAATGATTAACAATAATAAACACACTACATTATTGCATTCCTTTTAATGGCATACATACAAGCAAGGAATGAGTACAGGATGTACCCCTGCTTGCCTCACTCCTGGACATGAGCTAAGAGCAGGCAGCAGGTTTCACAGGCTTAGCCAAAACAACCAAGGTGCCCAAGACAGACCTGAGGCTGGCTGGTCACCAAACAAAGTGCACCACAGCTGTCTAGACCATAAATGACACTGTAAACACAAGAATTACACCATTAGGGTGTTAGAAATCTGAGCACTCGGACAAAATTTCAGCATGAGGCTGAATAGCTGCATCCATCTAAAGAGTGTTTCTATCTTCCAGTCCCTCAAAAGCTGCTTTAGCAGCATAACACAGTGGGAAAAGGCTACTTGCTGACTAGGCAAGAAATATTCTTTGAGCCTGTGGTAAGGATCTGGCCTCGTGTAGGACCTCAAGCAAATTACAGGGCAGAAACGGAGGATGGAGTTGGAACTGGGGCTAGGAATGAATTGCAACACAGTACTGCCAAACAGTGCTGCTAATCAGAGGTGTCCAGGGCTGAGAGATTGCGATTCAGGCTGGGGGACACTCCTTCCCTGCTAGCACAAACCAGGAGGAGTTCAGCAGGTAGGTGGCTGAAACACGTTCAATCCTGTCCCTGAGCCTGCAGCGATATGAGCTGTTCCTCCAAAAAGTATTCCTAAATTCTGTCCTACCTCCTTGACCAAAGTCAAAGCTGGTTTCCCAAAGTCCTATTTGCATCACCCTCGTTAAGAGATTCTGTGCACGTCATCATGTTCTTAACATGATACAGATCTATGGCCTTAAGTGAAGACTAGAGCAGCTGCAGAATATTTAATGTTGCAGAGGAAGTATAAATTTTAGGTAATAAGAAATATTTCTTCATCCTATTTCAGTAGAGTAAATAAGAAAATGGCCCGCAAACTAAAGATTAGAACAAAATGTGCCAAAAGCACGTTCTCAAAAAATTGTCATGTTAGTAAATTATCTTTATTTCAAAGCAGTAGGGGAAACATCATCATCCTTCTTCCATTGCGTACAAAGACTCCCTGTTTGGGATCAATGAATAGGCATGTGCAGCCAACCTTCTTGCAATTGCCTGCAGGTTATGAATTTGGAAGTTGGTGGAAAATTTCAGATTGAGCCTGAACGTTCACTCGCATCTGGACTTTAATGTAACAGCCTAAAGGGAGTGTTGCTCTAAATTTTAAATCACACTGAACTTGATGAAAGGCTTGACATGATCTACAGGAAAAGGTCAGAAAAGCTGTAAATGTTTATTTCAATGAGATTAAACCAGTGCTTTCAATCTTGCTTTTACACTTCCATCTATGTACACATCCATCCACGGTCTCTGCAGAACCTTTCTAGTGCTTTTCTGTCCTAAGAAGTCTTCAGCACACATGCACTGAAAGGCAATGTATGTGGTATATAGCCCTGTAAGAGACCAGGGTAGTGGAATTTGCGGGCAACAGCATTGCAATTGCTAACTCTGTCAGCTCATCGGTAGAAAAACTAGCTGGGCAAAAAACAGGAAGGTTGGGCTGATTCAGGAACATTAACTCCTTTTGCAGGAAGGCTAAGGGCTGGCCTAGCTGACAGCAACGCATAATGAAAGGTGCCTTCACTGTTGAAAGATGATGATGGACCACATAGCTTCATGTAGATTGTGTAAGAGACTGTCCAAAGGGGACAAGCAGCTGGGAAGCCATCATAGTGTGTTACAAGTACCTATCATTTGGAGAGGGAAAAAAAAAAAAAAGAGGAAAATAAGACTAGACAAGACAGGCCAAATCATTATACTATTCTTGCAGAGATGTCAGTACGTGCTGAGGTACTCGTGAAGGGTGCCAGAGACTTCAATGGCAACGGACAAAAGAGGAACATTTTATCAACTGTTTGGGCTAGTCGCCTGCATGCATTGCAAAACACAGATGTGTCTGCCTTGCAGCACGCTTAGGAAAAACTCACTAGGCATTCCTGATCTTCAGCTGTGCCTACTCTGGGCTATAAGCAGCATTGCCAAGCTGTGTTTGAACTCTGCTTAAATGGCTGACAATTTCTATGGCCAAACTGCTAGAGCGTGAACTCAGTGCCATGCACTATGTAGGAATTTGGAACCGTTGTGTCTAAAGTCAGCTGAAGTGCGCACTTACATTCTTGAAGCTGGCTGCTAAAATTATCTTGCATAGGGGAAAAAACAAAAATAATGAAGGGGGTGTGAAAGTAAGGTCTAATATTAATGATATGTTCCAGCACATGAAAAAATGAGATAATTAAAAAAAGAAAGGAACTTGGTTTTTAAACTGCAAGAGTATTGTATGCCACTTCAACACACAAAAGCTGAGATTAACCCTGGTCTGTTTGACACAGCCATTTTATAACTGCATGGAGCTACTTGACACTGACATGTGGTTCCTGTTCTTCTGCCTTAGGATATCACTTACAGCACTATTCCATATTATTTGCTGGGTGCACTTTCTTGACATTTGAATAACTGAACTAAGTTGTACTTGCACTGGTAAACTACCAGCTTTGGATTTTTCCCCTGCTTACCATGCACAAAGTCTGATCTGCTGCCTTTTGTGTGTATCGATGCTTATTTCCAAGGCAAATTCAGATATGTGATCATTTAGAGGAAAAGCACTATCTAAGGACAAAACACAAGAATTTAGATGAATTTTAGAGTTGTTACATAACATACAGCTACAGACTACCTTTCTAGCACCGCTTATTTTTGTCTGAGCCCAACTGTTTACAGTGGCTTGAGTGCTATTTAAAAGACCATAGAACGCATACTTAGAGAGCATGGGCTTTCTGGTGTTTGGACCCTTGACAGGTGAATTCCTGATTTAGTTTTCTCTATATCCTCTTCCTCTTATTTCCATCCATGCTCTAATGCATGGAATTCCTGGTCTACAAAGCAAAGCAAGTAACCTCCAATGCAGCAGCAGGAAGAAACCAGTGAGTGTTTATGCCACAAATGTCAGGTTGCGTAGGATCAAGTCCAGACACGAATGGCTGCATACATACCATTTGTTGAAGCGGTGCTGCCTCTCAGGAGTATTTGCTGATTTCCAGTTTAGGAAGCTGCACTGCTGCTCATTTAGACTTGCATGCAGAAATGAAGTTTATAGGTAATATTTGGAAAACAGTTACTCAAATTGGCTCACTACATTTCCATAACGACTACTGCATATATGTAATAACTATTTTTTAAGCCATTGAGTATTTTGTTCCATCTGGCCACTTTCTATGAAATGGTTCTGTTTGTACTGGCTACTGAAAGTAAATGATGGCAATATTTTCCCAGGTCAAAAGCAAAACTCATACAATGCCCACTATGATCACTGTGAATTAATAGGCCTCTCCTGCTGCAACAAAAGGTCTGCAAAGCTGAGGTGCTGTAGCTAATACCATTCATCATCTGGGGCACCTCCAGTAAAAAGAGGATGGGTGTAGGGTGAAAGAGAGCAGAAGTCTCATCATAATGTCTTCAGTTTCTGTGAGTTTGAATGATTTTTAAATAAAGGTAGCTTTTCTTAGTATTATGATACTGGACAAGGCTAAAATCTCTTGACTTCAAAGAATGAATAGTTTCCTATCTCAAGCATTTAATGCCAAATGTTTGCCAGGGTTTTTATCTTAGTCCAAACATTTACAGTGGCTCTAATGCTATGTAAAAGACTGTAGCAAGACATCCCCAGGGGTTTATATTACTATTTGGCTTTATACTTCTTTCACTACTTCCAATAAATCATGAACTTCTTCAGATGTGTCAGAGGGCATTCCATTTCCTCAACTGCAAATGACAAATGATGAATAATACACATTGCTGACTTTTTTCCCACCCCAAATTCCTATCTAGCTCTCTAGTGACTCCAACTGTTCCATTTGGTCTGTTTTTACAAATGCATCCCGCACAACGGCTGTGAATTTCTCGGATTTCATATATAAAGATCATTCTCTTTTAGTGCTATACATATGTCTGCATTGTATTCAGCTCATTTACTGTAATTGTGAATTTAGCAGTTTTTCCTTCCCACTTGAATGTACAGAAATATGTGGAAATAATGGAAATATTATATGGAAATAATTATTCATAGTTCTGTTGAACTTAGGCACCAAACTAATCATCCAAGTGAGCATGTAGCAAGCCTGCTTTGTGTAGCCTGTGATGAAAAGTATGCCTCCACTCTTGCTATCCAAGCTAAGTAAAGTTAGCGCAAATATGCCTTTAAAAGCTGCAGTCACACATTGCAAAAGTTACAACTTATGTTTGGTTGGTAGCTATAACTGAAATATTCTTGCTCACTCCCCATATTAAAAGAATGTCGGTGGAGGAGGTGCTTGCATTTTGGGGATGACTGGTTGGAATAACAGGAGGCATGTATGTCAACAGAGTCAAAGAGAGGAGTTATTCGTTCTCTTGCACTCAACAGTGGCTATGATGCAAAAATAAGTTATGAAGCCAGTTAGACTGCCCTAGTCCTAACACAAGTTTCAGCAGCTTGTGCTGGCTTTGGTATTTCTAGGCATGGTTTACATAATTTGTGAATTAGTTCAACAAAGCATACCTACGTGTTCTTCCAGCCACGCAGCCCTGGGTGCTTCAGGAGCTGGTGTTGTCAACTTCCTGCTGTGGGAGAAATCTCTTGGGTGAAATCAACCTCCTTTCCCTGTGAGACCCTTGGCTGTTGCGTCATGTATGGAGTGGGCATAACACCTGTGAGTAACAGGCACCTGGCTCAGTCCTGTCCTGGAAACTCTTAGGAGCTAAATGTCACGCTGATGGTTCTCTTTTAAAATAGGTACTCCTAAAATATCACCTAAGAACTGAACATACTTCAGCAAAAATGGCATGCAATAACCCACAGGCATCCTCCAATCTGTCATTATCTGGTTCAGTAGGTATTGCCAAAGCCCACCTCTGCTTGCTGAGAAGACATTTGTAGCACTACCCATGCAGTGCTCTTTGGTGAGGAGCAGAGGTGAGGATAACTGTTGGGAACAGTCTCTTCTGCACATGACTTTAACCAGAAAACTTTTGAATAGGGAATGACAGTACACGTTTCACGACAATAGATTTTAAAACATTTTTAACCAATAGACAAGGTTCCTCCATTCCTCTTAAGTTTCTTGTTTACAATGTCATATTTAGTACTGAATATAACCAGCTTTACCTGTAAAAAATCTGCCAATAGAGCCTATGATGAAGGAAAATTTCCTTTCCAGCCATTCTCTTTAGGAGCCATGTTGAGACACTTTTCCGACATGTCGCAAACATCCTGCTGCCTGGAAGGTACCTGTAGGCACTCAAGCCTGGGAAATTCCCAAAGCTTAAACCTGAACAGGTCACTGCCCTGGCTGGCTGCCTTCTGCCATGTCCTGTAGATTACAGAGGGCTGCTCTGGAAAAACAAAACAAAATACCTGATTACTTTTGCTAATTAAAAAGTGCCTACCAAGCAAACCATAGCATTCGATTACCATCATTTTCAGAAGAGGCTGCTCAATAGCATTTAATTCACACAGTCAGTTCTGGTATGAGCTGACAGGAGCATGCAACTTGCCATAGTTTAGGAAGAAGAGAATAAACTTGATCTTTCCGGAAAGGTACATAGGAGAGGAAAGACTGATTCAAGATCAGCTGAAGAAATTGCCTCAGCTAAGTAGGCCATATTTGAGGCAATTGATTTTAATGTGATCCTATCAGGAACTGTTTAGAAGACCAGCTAGTCACACTGTATGGTTTCATCTAAAGCATTACTTAGTTTTGTTGAGCCCGGGCTGTTTTTAAACCGAATTCCCAAACTGTATTTTAACAATGGACCTCAGAAGGGCACAGTCTGGGAATATGGTTACAGCACAGGTGGTTCCTATCAATATTACCCAAGTCCTGCTGTAAACATGATGGGATACCAATGTTTTGTAACTATATCCATCATTACAGCAGTTTCTACAGAGCAATTAAGATCAAAACAAAAGCTCATTGACTCACTTGCATTTAAGGATTCCATTATCTTTATTATAGAAATCCCTGAATGCAGCTTATTTCCCATTACATATTTAAGTCCATGTTGTCACTGACACTCTTTAATTCTCTCAAGATCTGAAAGCACTTTTTCTCTATGCTTATTAATTTTACATGGTACTTAATAATAAGATCCAACTCATCCACTGTCCCACTGTTGAGGAACCAAAATGCATGGATGAAAAACCTAGTGCTAACAGCAATGCTATTCAGATAAGGCTGTCTTTATCCAGCTGTGTCAGAAAGCTAAACAGCCTGCTGCTCCTTATCCCTCCAATTTTGTTCTTCTCTGTGAAAGACAGTAAACAATCCCGCAAGTATTGCCAACTTATAACTTAATTTTCCTTCCAATTACTACATAAATTATGTATTGCAGTTTATATCTGAGGTTCATATGCTACCACACTGACACTACCTGAGTAGTGGAGATGTAGATTGATTAGCCAGAATATACTGCACAGCAGCAGCCATTCTCCTTTCTTGGAAAGGTACCAGGCTTGGGAAGGAAAGGAGTCATCAGGGAAATGCCATATAGTTTTGACTGGCAGGATTCTGCCTGTGCCGATTCCTATGCCTATGCTGGAGACACAGGCAAGGCAAGGAAACACAGCCCCTTGCTGGGGTCTTCAGATACTAGCATAATATAAACATTTACCCTTGTCTGACAACTTCAATTCAGGAATTATTAATTATCATAGGAAGCCACAAAGCAGCTCGCAATGAGTGATTTATTCAGGTAACATAGCCACTGCTGTATTTGTGATTAGTCTAATACAAACAGTAGGTTTCTCGTGATTATTTGCAGTTCTGAGGTTTACTGAAGTAAACTCCCATCAGTCACACAAGTACGGCCTTGCTTAAAGACTGAATTTGTTGCACAGGTTTTGTTTTTTGTTGCCACCTGGGTCACATGCTGTGGGTCCACGTTGGGGTAATATTTTACTTAAGAATAGGACCCTAACCTGAGAGAACCATCTCTTTCTGGTACTGATGCAGAGGGAAGGCAGGTTAGAGGGAAAACTGAGTCTTTGGAAGGAAAACCTGATAAATAAGCTCATGGAGCTTCAGGATATTGAGTTCAATGTTCTGCTGCTCTCTTGCAGAAGGAATGACATTAGATGCACCTGCATGAACCGCAGACTTTCCGGAAGCTGGTGCCTTTGCAGTGGCTCTGTAGGTCACTTCACAGGCTGTGTGCTCTCTCCTAACGTATGCACCAAAGAATCCCTCATGCACATAAATGCAAAATTGTAGCTGGAAATATTGCAGCTGAGCCCCTTCCTCACTTGTTGAAAGGACAGAGCTGCCACCGTCATGAGCTGAGGGCACCGGTGTTCTTCCCACCCTGTGCTGTGCAGTACTGAGCCTGCAGCCCACCTCTCTGGCCTGAGGTTTTGAAGAAGGTTGCTGTGCTCCCCACTCTGCCTGTTGACTGACATGGCACCTGCCTCCCCTCAGCCTTCTAGCGCACACTGGAAATTAGGAAGTTTCTGGGACATTTGCGAGAGGAATTTGCTCAAGATACAAAAGGAATTCCACAACTCCAGCAGAGGGGAAAAGCAGTCAATCAGCTAGTTCTATCAGACTGCCTGATTTCTGCTGCCCCCAGTTGTAATAACCACTGGTCACACCACAGCTCAGAAGACAGCAAGGACATCACTCCTACAAACAGTATGAGCCACCTTGTTTTCTCTATCATGGGGATTTTTCAGCTTCTTCCCGTCAACACCCAGTTGAGCGTTTCACCCCAAAGAAACCTGGCCCCCTTTTCACTTCCCTGTGAAAGCATGGCCCCAGACGCCGACCCTGCAATACTCCCTGCCTTGTCTTTGAGCCTCCTCAGACATACTGTACAATTTTTCACCCTACAGTCAACATAGTTTCATCCCACATGGTTTACTCAGGGCAGGAGGCTTTTCTCCAGCTGCAGCGGGCTGCTGGCACGCACCAGGAGACCCCGTGCCAGGCAACACTTTGTTCCATGGGGAACAACAAAGAAATGCAACAACAAAAAAACACAACCACAGAAAATATGTGCTGTCACTAAACCTAATGCAAGAGAAAGCGAAGACCGTGGTAGCAAGCCCCAGGAAACTCTCCAGCAACGTCCAACAGAATAGCAGCACTGCTGTGTTTAACATCTCCATTCCCTGCTTACCCTGCTTTCCTCTGTGAGGATGTTCTTCCCAGGACCACAGCACAAGTCCAAACCGTATCACCACATTCAGGCTTACCAATCCACTTTGCCGTATCAAGCACGGCAGGCAAGCTCCATGCCCCTGAGCTACCCCACGATGCTGCACAGCTGTGCAGCACAGCTGCCTTGCTCTGGCCCCAAGGTGGCTATCTCTCACCTAGCAGCAAGGAAGGATCCCCTCTGAAAGCACTCGCAAGAGCTTGGGTGAAAGGTTTTAGCTACAGCTAATGCTAAATGCTGCAGCATGCTTCTATCTACTGTTGCCTATAGGAAAGTCAGAAGCCAATTAAAATCTGTAACAAAATAATTAAGAATAAAGTTACCACAAGAAGGTAAGTTTCTCCTGGAAGGATTTTAACAAAAGCGGGAGTTTGGTGATTGCAGCCAGCACACAAAAAACTAGAACAGTTGCTCCATATTGGGATTTATTTCAGGAAATAAAATGTAGGGAAGAAGCTGGAATGCCTTTATGCGCTGTATCACACACACATAGGTAAAATTACACGTTCTGAAAAGGGCTGTGGTTCCCATATTGCAATTGGAAAAGCTTTTAGATATCAAACACACTATTTTGCTACAAGCTGGCACCATCTGAAGCGTTAGATATAATGCAGGGCTTCTTAGATGCCATTGAAGACTCATATGGTTTAAAAAGCAGAAATGACAAGCTTCAATTCAGGCAGAAGCCAGTATATCCTCTTCCAGAACAACAGATATATCTTTTAAAACCTCTATGGGATTTATTATAGTGGTGCCTATTAGCATCAACATATTTAAGGATGTGTCAGTATTTCCATTATAAACCCCTATTTTAAAGTGTTTTATAACTCAGCTGTAAACATATGGCACTTGGCAGAGACAGACACAATTCATCTGTTTCTATCCCAGGACTTTAAAAAGTGTGCATGCACACACACACACATATACAAGCAATTGCGGGATCTTAGTCTTTAATGCAGTTCTGTAGCCCAAAATGATCTAAATCAAAAGAATAATTTGTCTTCAGCCTCTGACACAGCTTTTTCACTGCTCTCCTGTTGTAGCCAGTTATAATTTGTTTTTCAAACCTTAAAAGCCACTGCTCTTATACCATACCCACTTCTCCTGAGGGTTATGATGTTACTACTATGGGAGTTTCACCTAGGGAGGGAACCTCCCTCATCCTCCCCTTGCACATTTCTGCAGCAGGCCTATAATGAGCTATTTGGTAAACAATCAGCAGTCTGAAAACCACCTTTAGCAGGTGCTTACAAAGGCTACCTTTGAATAGGAGAATTCTTTTTTTTAAACACTGGGCTGTGGAGAGCTTTGATGCATTTACAAAACATCAGCAAGTGAACCAGAGCAGCCAAGAAGCAATTTGTTTAAGTTTTAATTTTCACTCCTGTCCAGCTTTTTATTTTAAGCTGTTAAAAAGAAAACAAAGGAAATTAAAGGAAAAGCTTCTCCAGCTTTTTATTTTAAGCTGTTAAAAAGAAAACAAAGGAAATTAAAGGAAAAGCTTCTTCATTTAAGAAAGCCTGGCTGTTCCCTCCCCAGCCTCCCTAGTGTACTCACTCACGTCCATTTCTGAATCTCCGAGGAGCACTCTGTCTCCCAAAGGTCTCTCCAAGCAGAGCAGGACAGGCTTCTCCTGGGACCCATCGGTGGAGCTTTGCAGGGAGGGGTGCAAGTGGGGAGTCACCCCCAGCAGCTCTGGGCAGATGCCCCCAGGGGTGACGTACTTTGTGCAGACAGTGCAGCTCCCACCAGCTGCTAAAAGAGCAGGCTGTGCTCTCCACTGTGCTTCTAAGTCCTCTTTTTAAGGAGGACTTCAAGGAAAGTGAGAAGTACCATTGACCTCACAGAGACTATTCCCACACAGAAACTCAGCTGTCTGCTCCTGCATCTTGCTAATCCAGAGCCCTAAATCAATAAGGCGGTTCCAGACTTACATCTGGTCTTCATGTTAGGGATCCCTGAGGTCTGCTGTGGGAACAGCTACTCATCCCGTATATAGCACAAGAATTTGTTGAATAAAACTGAAGCCAGATGTATTTAGTCTTTCGGAATTACAGCATCCAGAGACCTGTGCCTTGTATGTATTTTCTGTAGCATCAAGAGGGCTCTGCAGTTGTGTGGCCCATCGTGAAATAAATGCAGCAAGCTGAAAACCACCAGTCTGGAAAAGCCAGGCATCAAGGACCCACTGAAAAAGCCAAGGAATATTCTTTATAGCAGAATTCCAAAACTCTATCATTTCTGAATTTAATCACAAATGCACAGTGTGGCAGTTCAATAAGCAGTTTAATTCCTCACAAGTCTTACATACAGAAAATAACCAGAATTGCTGGCAAGTTGAAACATCTGCAGAAAGCCAAGAGCTGCACAAAAGAGCATTCACTTCAAACAAAGGCACAGAGGCAGCAGTCACTCAGGCTCATGGATGGGATGGGATGGGATGACTCAACACAGGGAGGCTCTAAGGAAGACCTGTGATCTCTCTCAGTTGCTTGCCCTGCACAGGGCTCACCCTGCTGCCTTAGTCCTTACCACTATTTGTCCAGTAGAGAAGCATTTAGTACTAGGGAAAGACAAAACAAGCCGTTTCTCCAGGGCTACCTATGCTCATGGTGTATCAAGCCCTGTAGTTGTGGCCAGAAACAAACATGTTCCCTGGTTGTTTTGCCCCACTTGCTGTCCTCTGGCCCAGCCATAGCACATCCTTGCAGGATATACATGCTCCTTGCAAAGACCGAAGCTACGGATACCAGCTAGCAAGCCAGCCTGTTCTGTGCATCGGTCCACAAGCGCTGGTGGACCTGTGGTTAATAGCCATGTTTGGGCTTGGACAACCCCCTTGTCCTCACACCATGAGGTCAGTCTATGTTTGCTCCCGCTGAACACGCTCACCTGTAAGCAGACACTTGAATAGCAGCAAGGACGATACCCCTGTGAAATTACTGGCAAGTTCAGGCTCTGAACTCAGCAGATGCTAAAGTCAGGCTTCTGCTCAGAGCTATCAGTGCAGCTGCACTTCTCAAGCACCAGTCCAAGTGCTAGAAATGTCTTTCATTTTATTTCCCATCAGTAGAAAACAGAGACTCAGCATTGCTGCCGGTAACAGATAACCTAGATGTATTGTAAGTAAAGCAGAGTGAGCAACAAGATAGCACAGGGAGATTGCCAATGTGGCAAGTGTGCCAGAAATACATGTTATTCTCCGGTTCACAGGACAAAACAGGTGCGTAAAGTAGCATTTTCACACTGGACTAAATAGAGTCAAGTGCCATTTTAGTGCATCCAATTAGATCTCCCCCACACACCCCCAAACTAAACAGACCATCTGGGTACTAAACAACAGGCAACTAAAAGACCAAATCATCCTGTCAGGTTTGTCTGGACTTTTCTAGGAGTGGAGAACTTACGCCTTGGCAGTGAGTATGCTTAGTGATGTACTCCAAACTCCTGTCAGTAATTACCGTTTTCCTGATTTGATTCCTTCTGATGAAAGACCAAATGTTGGAAAATCTTTGCCTTTTACAAAGAAATTGCTTCTTTTGTTAGCTTCTGGCTTTTATGGACTGTATTTCCTTTGTAAGGAAGTCAATACACTCACAAAACGAATTACATCAAACTCTGAATAGCATTGTATCACTTCCTCATGAGCCATGGCCACTCAGATGAAAACAGTATATATAGTCCCTAGTTATCTCTGAGAGGCAGGAACTGACCAGTGTAAGGCTCCAGGTTTCCAGACAAAACCAAACCAAACCTGGCCAGACTCTATTTGCTACATTACGGTAATGCAGCCCAGCATGAGGAACATAGTATAATGCTGTATAGACCTTGTGAGTGGTGAAATGGAAAAAGAGAATTGCTGAGGTATGGAAAAAGTCCTGGATCGTTCCAGATGCAACATTTGGATACAGCGACAGTTGGGAAAAATGCAGGCTGTGAACCCAAAGCCAAGTTCAATAGTTAATCTTTCTCATATGGAATAACCTTCCCTTAGATGACCGAGAGGTTCAGAGCAGCTTGAAAACTCTGTAACTACAGTTTCCCTCTGCAATCACCTCTCCGTAAGGCAATGCTGAATTTTCTTTTTCAGTATTTAGCTATCATCTCACACCAAAATTTCCCAACATGCCTATGAGGCTTCTCACTTGCCCATTATATGATTTAGACATAGTACATGAAAGACCTCCTAAATGACTATGTAGCAACCAAGCAATACTGCTTACAACAGACTATCAAAAGTCTTGTAGTGCTTAGTGTTTTTAATTTAGACCCTGGATTCTTGAGAATGGTTGAAGCTCAGCTTTCAAAATCAGAAGTCCCCAGACCTTGCAGCAGACAGGAGTGGAGACAGCCTCCTCGAGGATGTAAAAATTGCAGTGCACTGGAGAAGAAAGTATGCATTGGGTCAGACATTTGTATTGACGCAGCAGAATGGTGGAACAAAGACATCCTGAGTAACCAGGCAGAGCCTTCCCATGGTTACTGCTGCATCCACACCATACCTGGAAATCAGCCATCAGGTGGCTAGAGAAAAAAGGCTTCTAAACTCAGGACCTCCTTACCCTCTCCCCTACCAAAACCAGCCAGAGAGGGGTGATGGTTGTCACAGCGTGGTCAGTAAGAGCTGCCTTTCACAGCTCTGTCTTCACAGTGAGGCAGGCAGAGCGTGACTGTGAAGAAACTACTATTCAAGTACATTTGTGCGTTTCAGCAACAAGTTAGCAGGACAATCATGTCTTCCACTTTGGTGGTTATTTCGGGACATTTTTCCTTACCATACTGATCTACTAAACATGTTTAAAATGTCAATTAGAGGCACAAAAGAAATCATGTTTTCTTCAGAAACCATGATTTCCACTCATTTAAGCGAACAACTGCTGTCAAGCATTACACAACTAGGATCTTGCTAGGAAAGCGTCTCATGCAGTTTTCCCTGTTGCAACTTTAGCCTCCTGAATTGGTTTGGTTGTGCTGCTAAGGGTTCCTTAACATATAGACAAGATGGCTCAAGCAAGGCCAACCTTTGTCCCAGACTCCCTGTTTTTGGAGGGGACAGAGGGCTTCAGTGATACCATTTGTAATGCATCTGATAAGAGGTGAGTTGCAGTCTGCCTGACTCATTTCCCTGTGCATTGGAAAAACTAGGCGATAAACAAAGCATTACAAATAGTCATTGTGCTGTTTAATGAGATTCAGGTCATCTGGAGTTGGAGGCCACAAACCCCAAATGATTTTTCCTGCCCACTGACCGGGCAGAATTTGGCACTACATCTCTCACCACTGTTGTTCTTATAACTAACAGGCTTCCCAAAGGTGTCTGCCAAGATTAGCCTTGATGTAATTCCAGTAACTTCACCAGAGGAATATTTAGCTCTGTCCTTAATCACCCTTGTCCATTTTTCGACTTTTCAGAATCCTTCTATGAACAGTGATTTGCCTTTGATTCCTGGGACGCCAAACCAAGCCTTCTCTGTGGTTGGACAAGCAATTCCAAGGTCAGAGTGGTGGGAAGGCAGATAGTGTCTATTCTGCACGTCAGCTGTGGCTGCTGCCTTAGGTCTCAGCTCACCAGCCCCTACAGCAAGAGTTACTGAACAGCTCACCCGTCTCATTCACTGCTCCACAGGTACTTCCAACACCATGGATCACAGTTACCAATAGCTCCATTGCTCATTTTACATCATCAGACCACAAGAACATCATCTTCCAGGTAAGCAATATTCCAAATACAAAGCTCTTGAAATTACACATACAAAAAGACAAAGGCTAAAGAGGGGAAAAAAAAAGTTATAACAATAAACTGCAGTTAGCACAAAACTCAGTAAAAGGCTACTCCCTGGCTGGCTCCTGGGGAAGTTCATAATTGTGGTACATTCTAGTCATAATTGCTGTCTACAGCAAGAGCTATAGAAATCTGTCAAGGTTGGTTGTAGCTTGTGCTTTGTAGTCAATACATGTTAATAGGAATCTTTGATCCTATGACCTTGCAGATGTCTGCAAATATAGCAGCAGATATAATTTTCTTTTTAAGGCAGGTTCTTTTCCTCAGAGCATGCAATGCTCTACTTTTACTGACTTTAGGGATACTGATACTACCTGTAAGGATGGATCTCAAACATGTCAGCTGACAGCTAGGTGCTACTTGATGCCAACAACCCAGGGTCTTAGCGGAGGTAAGACTCCTGTCTTCCCATGGGCTGTATGGAATGTACACTTCTACAAGGGAGGCAAACCTTAGCAACCTCTTCTCTCAAGTAAAGCTATCCCTGACACTTTGTTGTCTCTCCAATTAAGAATCTTACAAAGCTTTTAATCTCACATTCAGTGTAGTTTGTAACATGCTGTAACACCCCTAAATCTCTACTACCCATTGCATTGTCATGAGGCAAGGGTTAGACATGTGCTCCTTGCTTCCCCACCTATCCTTCCAAAAATTATAGTTTCAAGGGGATAAGCACTTAAAAGGATGGAAAATGTTTGTCTATGAACACTTTATCTCTAGCCAGAACTGCAGAGCAAGAGAATACCTGAGAGTATCATCCTTTCCAATTCTGTAAAGGTATCAGCAATATTGCTATTTTTCCAAATTATATCCTGCATTAAAAGTAGATGAATTACCAGGACTTTTGTTTTTAAAGCAGAAATGGAAGGCTGGATGATTTTTCAGTAAAAATTTGTATTTTAATTAAATTGAAAGCATTTCAGTAAAATAAATTTACTCCTAGCGCAAATCTGCTCTACGGAACTACAAATCTAAATTGGCACAACTCAGAAAGCGAAATTTCCCCTCTGTATAAGCAGCACCCCAATTTTGATGCACTTATATAACTTATACCTACTTATATAAAAAACTTAACTGGTACTAGTCAAACCTGAAAAAAAATTGTAGCTCAAACTAATTTGGCAGAACACTAAAGCATTATTAAAAAGTGACTTTCACAGAGACTTTTGAAAGCTTGCAGCAGGAAACTTTGTATAGATATACAAAGAAAGTGATGGAACACGGGTTTTCTATAGAAAAGAAATTTACTGATGCAAAGCAGTCAGAGTATCTTGTATCCTTAAAAATACTCGGAAGCCAATTTTACTTTTCGATAGTTTAAAAAAAAAAAAAAGTCCTCCAGAATTTCATTTGTACTGCAACAACTGTCAATTGGTCATCCAAAGCGCTGATTGCACCTATTAGCAGATGCACTGTCTTGAAAGAGCTCCATCTGTTCTAGTAGACAACCACAGTGAAATACAGTTCCAGTCTTCTTGTTGCAGCTCTAGCCTCAGAACGTTACCTACAATTTCTCTCAATTAATCTAATTAATCCCTTATCAAGTACATGCAATCCAGATTTAACTCCACTGCCATAGCAGTAAAAGCAAAAGATTTTGAGAACAAGACGTGAAGAATTCCAAGGGAAGTGGTCTTGGATTTCAGTTGCACCTTGACGTCTGAGGCTCCCGTATGTGCCTTTTTCATGCTGAAAAGTTGTACAGTTTTCTCTAATGGGAAAACTGCATGTGGAAATGAAGTAAGTGTTGAAACACTAAAAAGCTAAATGAAGGTAATGTAATTTGGGTAAGGAAAATCTCTCTGGCTTCTGTTCTGGCAGAATCAATAAAGAAAAATCTGAAAACAAACTTATGAGCAAAAGTCAGTTTCTTGGGATGCAAGACAGTCTCATAACACAGAAATAATATTACATCTTTCAGGATTTCACTCAACTCACCAAAAGAACAGAAGATTCAATAGTAACCTAAGATATTGAAGAATCATGCTCAGTTCACTTCACTACTGAATAGCAATCCTGGATTTAAAAACAGTTCTCATTTAAAGGAGTGTTGAAAAGCACTCAAACACTTGGACACAATGATAGCAGTGGTGTTCAGTTGTGTATCTCAAATATATGGCTCTGAAGAGAAGATAAGGAATTTGAGACTGTATTTTGACTCTGCTTCCTTATGCTTCAGAATTAATTGCAATATGTAGTTTTAGAAATCATAAAATATTTGATTGGTTTTCACCAAAAGAGCCCTCAAGCTTTTCTTTTGTGGAATCCCATTCCTGGGTTCTTCCTATGTCTACAAAACAAGAGCAGTATGTATCTAGACATAGAATCATAGAATTGTTTAGGTTGGAAAAGACCTTTAAGATGATCAAGTCCAACCATTAACCTAGCACTGCCAAGTCCACCACTAAACCATGGCCCTAAGCACTACATCTACACATCTTCTAAATACCTCCAGGGATGAGGACTCGACCACTTCCCTGGGCAGCCTGGTCCAATGCCTGACTACCCTTTCAGTGAAGAAGTTTTTCCTAATATCCAACCCAAGACTGCCCTGATGCAACTTGAGGCCATTTCTCCTTGTCCTATCGCTTGTTACTTGGGAGAAGAGGCCAACCCCCACCTCGCTACAACCTCCTTTCAGGTAGTTGTAGAGAGCAATAAGGTCTCCCCTCAGCTTCCTCTTCTCCAAACTAAACAACCCCAGATCCCTCAGCCTCTCCTCATAAGACCTGTTCTCTAGACCCTTCACCAACTTTGTTGCCCTCCTCTGGACACGCTCCAGCACCTCGATGTCCTCCTTGTAGTGCGGGGCCCAAAACTGAACACAGTACTCGAGGTGCAGCCTCACCAGTGCCGAGTACAGGGGGACGATCACCTCCCTGGTCCTGCTGGCCACACTATTTCTGATACAATCCAGGATGCTATTGGCCCTCTTGGCCACCTGAGCACTCTGCTGGCTCATGTTCAGCCAGCTGTCGATCAACACCTGCAGGTCCTTTTCCACCAGGCAGCTCTGCAGCCACTCTTCCCCAAGCCTGTAGCACTGCATGGGGTTGTTGTGAACCAAGTGCAGGACCTGGCACTTGGCCTTGTTGAATCTCATGCAGTTGGCCTCAGCCCATCGATCCAGCCTGTCCAGATCCCTCTGTAGGGCCTTCTACCCTCCAGCAGATCAACATTCCCACCCAACTTGGTGTCATCTGCAAACTTACTGAGGGTGCACTCGATCCCCTCATCCAGATCATCAATGAAGATGTTGAACAGGACCGGCCCCAACACTGAGCCCTGAGGGACACCACTCATGACTGGCCTCCAACTGGGTTTGACTCCATTTACCACCACTCTCTGGGCTCAGCCATCCAGCCAGTTTTTTTACCCAGCAAAGAGTATACTTGTCCAAGCCATAAGCAGCCATTTTCTCCAGGAGAATGCTGTGGGAAACCTTGTCAAAGGTCTTACTGAAGTCCAGATAGACAACATTCACATGACAAAAATATGTTTGCTAGAGAGATTGGCCAAGCCTCTGCTGGTACTTGAGGGCTTTTAACATGGTCTGAACTGCACTGCACAGCACCACTGCGGACACAGAAGAGCTTTTACTGTCATGAAAACAAGTCAAATAAACTTCCATCAGTTCTGAAAGAAGAATAAGCCATTGTGCTCCTCAAAAACAGGTGGCAACCATCAGGACTGCATGTAATTCTAAAGCCTGATCTTCAAATAGGCTTCAGTTTTGCAATCTACATAATCCACAATATCCTTAATACTGAATTATTTGTAAGAAGCAAAAAAAAAAAACCAAAACCAAAACAAAACCAAACCACCACACAAACCCTATTACAGAATGGAGTATCCTTAATTCCTTACTGTCTGTAGCAGAAAATTCATCTAGGACAAAGTAACTAAGCAAACATGAAATTGAGGATTCAATACTTGGAAGGGACAGAAGTCACAGATGCTACAGAAGGTTAGTACTATTAGGTCAGGACAACTCAGCTGTTAGGAAGGCTTCGTAAAGACTCATATTTTACATGACAAGTTGTACAAAGATTCAGACCTTTTCCTCCTTAATCTTCCAGTGACGCAAGCCTCACTGTCAGAATTCATGGGTACGTTGGCATCTCTTGATAGTTGCTTACTGCATGCTAATTCTCTTTTCAGCTGAAGATACTAAAAACAAAAAAAAAGTGAAGGTGTTCAGATTACGTAGTCAAATATGACATCACATAACATGATAAAGACGTTAGTAAAGCAGGAAGCTCCTCTTCAGTTTTCAACCATGCCGTATCCCATTCTTCACTGAGGGCTGGAAAACTCACACAACTCCTGCAAGGGCAAGGGCTCCAAGAAAGCAGAAATGTTGGCTGTCAGCTGGAAAGCAAGAACTCCATGCTCAGTGGAGTGAGCTGCATGGTTCAAAATACACAAAATACTTTAGAGAAGTCAATCCAAGAACAGCAAGAACTGTCCTTTTATATATTTGCAACACATCTCAACTCTCATGGCCACCCAAATAATCCAGAGTGGGAACATACCCCCGCACACTCTACCATCCTACCAGGGCAGTATGTCAAAGCTTACTGTTCATTGTATGGACCACATATCTACGCTTATAGGCAGTATTTGGTCCCTTCTCTGATGCACCAGCTCTTCTTCTACCAGCAACTGTGAACACTGGCACTCCTCAGCAGATTTTTGAGGAACAAAACATTTATTTCCTGGGCTTGGTGGTCATATTGCTTACCACCATAATGCACCAAAGTTGCAAGCAAAGTTGCATTTAAGATCTGTGAACTATCTGTACACAATTCAACTCCAGCAACAGACACCATAAAGGAGGCAGAATCAACTTTCAAAAAACTAATTTTAATCAAAACAAAAAAATTGTTGATCATTAACAAGTTTATAAAACAGTGATTTAGTTACATAAATAAATTGATATCAGTGTATCAAATCTTAATTACTTTCAACTTCATGAGCATGTTTACATGGGTGATGAAGTACAACCTTTTTACCTATTATAATAAATAAAATGGAGAGCATGAAATAGTTTTTCTAAACAAAAATACCTACAAACATACCTCTAGCATGTTCTCTAATGAAGGGAACAAGAGACACTGGACAACTTTTGCACCAAAACATAAAAACTGCTTTAAAAAGCACAAGGATACAGAACCATCAGCTAAAGTAAAGACACTATACTGTAACCAAAGTTGGTATTTAATAATATAATGAACAGTTTGGTAGTTAGATCTCCAGTTTGGTTATTTTAAAGCATTAAGACAAGGCAAGATAGAAGGCTGCTTTTGTTTGAGTAATTCTAGAGAAAATAAAATATATTAAAAAAACAAACTGAAAAGTAGAACAGTCATACCTACACAACTTTCTGTCCTGCACAAAGTCAAAATACCTATGCAGAATATATATATATAATATATATATATATGTTATTTGTGCACAAAGGTTAGCTTATTATTAGCTCACTGCAAAGGCGTAATGTATCATGTCAATCATTTTGAAAACATTTTGCGTTTTGTGTCAAAAAGGATATTTCTTTAAGTCTTCTAGGCTAGGAGGCACAAACCCCAATTCTGGCATACTGTATTCTTAATGCTAAGGCTTGCTGCTCTGGCTGTGTATTTTTTGTTGTCCTTCTTTACTATAGTGCCTGTTACAAGCATGTGTGTATGTGTGTATACATATATATGTATACACGGGTTGTATAAATATATATATATAAAATTTTCCCCAATAGGTTATCAGTCCAACCATGCATTCCAAAAGGTGGCTCTGCATAGATGCCCAGCATATAGTTCACCACCTGAGCCAACCCTGAAGCAAGGCGCACTTTAGTCCTTCTGATAGGTTTTCTTTTTTGTTTAAAACCAAGCTACTGCAGCTTCAAGTATTTTGCATTACATAGATTTTTTTATAAATTAGTTAATGTTATATTTTTCAATATTCAGACATATACTATAATATATATACAGTACAATAAATGCTCTCATTCTTTTTTTAATTTTTTTGATAAATCCCTGAGAATGTATGTTGACAGTCGCTAAGTTTCCACATGCACAAGCATTGTGTGCCATGCTTCTGGATGAACAGCACTGCAAAGCCACGTGGTCAGCCTTTTAACTATTAGTATTTCATTTGTTGGTTTGTTTAAATACGCTGAAATGTAAGGATGAGTTACAAAGGAGTAAAGCTGAATCCATTCGAGGTACTTATCACAGGATGGAGGTGTTTTGTTTGGTTTTTAAAGCCATTGCAATATATGTTTGTTTTTTGAGGCTGTGAACGTATACAGAAAGAACAGGAGAGCAATGTGGGCTTTTGCCACTTGACAACATATACTCAGTGTAAACCAAACCTTTTTTAACCTCTCTCTCATACAAAACAGAAAAAAGGAAAAAAAAATAAACACACAAACTTTCACAACATGACAGTTTAGTTTGCAAACTCAATATAACTATACACATATAATACCGGTGTGGCTCTGTTTCTTTAAGTTAAAAAGGATACAAAGGCAGGCTCAAGTAAAAACAAACCACCCCTCCCACCCCCCCAATCCCCCCATTCACACATTTTCGTCAACCAAACCGCTCACGAACCAGCATCATCAGTTTCTTTTTGCCTTTGTAGATTTGTTTTAGGTTGTCAATGAACTGTGTAAACTGGATGTGACCATCATGAGCCATTAAGAAGGTCTCTCGGGCCTTGCTGAGGAACTCTATAAACTCGCTATAGTGTCGCGGGCTGATGTGAGTGAGACGTGAGTGAGTTGTATTAATGTAGGCTCCGATCGTGGCATCCAAGAGTTGCCGCAAAGGGGCTTTGTCCAGTGACATGAGCTTACCAGAGTTCCTCCTTCCATGAAGTCCCACCATGCCAGGAGTGGTCAAAGTACACCTACGCAAAATGTCTGACAGTACTGTTGCACATTTGACACTTTTGACCACCAGAGGTATTATAGCTGCTAGCTCATTTTTCCCAAGGGAGTGGCTGAGCGCACATGCCCACAGAACGTCATTAATGGCAGGGTGTGTGTCCTGATTGTAACTCAGGTTGAGATGTGTCATGGCCAAAGTGGCCAGCTTGTATGCCCGCATGGGGTAACCACGGTGCTCCATGTATCGTGCTATAGTAAAAAGCTGTGAGTAGCTCATGCCGGTTGTAGCAGCATCTAGAACGATTTGGTAAGCGGTCTCAAAAGCTATGTGATCCTTTTCACATAAGGTCAGTGCAGAGAGGGCACAGTTTTGAGGATCCTTCATGGCACACTGTAGAGCAAGCGTCCTAGCACTGCCGGCCAACTTCTCCTGCTGATGGCAGTCCAGATGCAGACGGACGATGGTGCTGTTGGACATCACTGTTGTAGCAACAATACTAGTGGCTTCTGTTGGAGTGAAAAGTGTAAACCAGTTTTGCATGATACTATCCAGTGCATAAACACCTGGAGAAAGAAAGAAAGGATCAGCCACAACTGATAAAACCTAGCAGATACAGATGTTCAGCAAGAGATTACATTTGCCGAAGTCTAAAAGGTTGTCAGTACATTCAAGGGGATGCACTTCAGCAAGAAGGACTAAACCAGATAGCATGGCTGGAAAAGGACATTAAAATGAAGGCCACTGTGCAAACTCTTTAGCAATCACCGAAATGCAGAGAATAACAAAAAAAAGCCCGCAAGATAAGCTTTAATCTCCCAGTGTGACAACTGAGCTGTTTTACTTGTTATTTAAGACAATTTGGATAACAAGTTCTGGCTCATTTGGTCTCATCACATCACTCAAAAGCAGCCCTCACACTGAACACTTTTAAAAAAGGCAATTTTAACTTCTTTTCTCCCTGTGCATCTCAAGGCACAGTAGTGCATGCACAAAAGAATATACAGTATGCTAAATGGCTTTCTTAATAGAACACCATGGCACACCTTAACAGAACACACTACGCACACCTTAAAAAAAAAAAAAAATCCTAACCCCCACCTCCTCCCAACAGGCTTTTCAGATACATCTTGTATCAAATTCATAAGCGCCTGAACATCAAGATCCTTATTAAAGAAATACTCTGAGCAATATGAATATGGGTATTATCTGAAATAGATATTTTCCTTAGTGTCACTTTATTCCTGGCATGTGTGTGTTTGTGTGTGTGTGCTGGGCAGGGGGAGGAAGGGGGAAACAGTGACTAATGGGTTCCATAAATTGAACCTTATAGCCAACTAGAGTGCCTTATTATTGCTAGAGGTAGTTTACACACATCTGTGAGCCCACCTAAACCACACCCAGAGGTCCTCATTTTCTCTGTAGGACTCTGATGCTTCCTGTGCACCCCTTCACTCATCTACAACAATTCAGCATAGCCAGAGAATACCAGATCTTCATTTAAATAAACAGATTCCTTGCTTTACCATCTTGATTAAGTCTCAAGAGTACTTTGCATGACATTATAGGTTCTTTATGTGATACTTCTATTAGAATATGTAAACTAATTTAAAGCAGTATTAAACCCAGCATTTTATTTGCCGATATGCAACCACACAAAATAACACCCAGGCCCTAATATCTGTGAGATAGTGTCAGCAATAATTATCTTAGCAAAGATATAAAAGCAATAAAACAAGAGCATTGAATGAAAATTTGCAGACACAAACCACTTTCTAGCTGAGGGCATACAAAAGCAAGCTGTATTTTTGCATGCTACTGACAACATTAATTTCCCAGTTAAGCATAAAGCAAACAATAAACTAATCCAGAGAATAAGCAGCAGCAATCCTCTGAAATTCTGAAACTCAAGCAGCATCTATGCAATACAATCCAACTCAGATGTATGAAAAAGGAATAAATACAGCAGGGAAACATGCTTTCCAGAAATACCTTCAGTGACAATTAAAACTGCTCCCTTATTGTAAGTACTTATATTGTCCCCACTACCACAGCTGCTGATTATATATTTTTTTTTTTTTTACAGCTACACATTAATGCACTCCACTTTCAGATTCTGTATCCTCATCTTGCAGATGGTAAACTGGAATACAGAAGCTAAGGGACACCTCATCAAGACACAGAGGAAATCTATGGCAAAGACCAGAAATGAACAGAACATCCTGCTGAGTGCACTATTCTCCCGCTGCTGTCCTCTTAGCATAAGACTGGTTCTGTTCCCACCTTATTTTCACCTTACCTGGTTAACGACGAGTGCACTGGTATTTGGTTTGCTTTACAGTGCAGAGGACAGGCCTGACAAGGTCACAGCCACATAACAAAGAAGCATTACACTCTAAGCTTGGATTTACCCAGGGGCTTAAAAAAAAAAAACAAACCCAAACCTAATAATGAGAACCCCTTCAGGACATCCTGTCTGCCACACAGCAGGAGGCATCCTCAGCATTCCATTCACCTGTTTTCTGGTTCCTCTTCCCACAGCTGACCAGCTCTCTCACCTGCCTTTCAGAGCCCCGCTTGGCCTTTCAGAGCAAGCAAAGTTGTAGCACAGTGCAACAGCCCATAACAACGAGCCTTTTCTCTACTGCAGCCTCAAACCCAAACCCATCATGGAGGCAACAAGGGGAAATCTGGGGCATTTCCCAAAGGTTTTGCACATGCCCGCCTTACAGGGGAATGAAGTCACACTGCATTGCTCAACTATTGTCTCACTTGGTCTGTGCCTAAAAACAACCACTCATCATTGCCATAATGTATTCTCACCAAAGGAGTTTTATAGATGAATAGAAAGTGGGAGACATTTGCAGAACGTGGGTGTTGACAAGCAAGATCAAGCCCTCTAAGATTAGCTGACAAGAGAAGCATCTCAGAACATACCTACTTCTGTTGCACATGTTACCAACCACCTCACCATTTCCCGCCGTCGCCAATTCAGTGTTGATAGCGTCATCCGCATCACCTGTTAAAACAACACAAACAAAATACACAATTAATCCTATTGCAAACCAAGGCAATATACCAATGATTAGGGATTTTAAGTTACTCAAATACACTAAGGTTCAAAATGGCAGCCTCTTGCCCTCTCCACTCTGCTACCTCTTTTTTAGCTGATACGTCAAAGGATTTGAAAAATATTGCTCAGCTACCTTAGAATAGCATACAGAGAGTAATTTCAACTGCAGATACTTCAAGGCTAGAGAAGAGACCATCTTATCCGTGGGGAAGAAAAAAAAAACACCCCACAACTCCCCTAACAACAAAAAAGCCCGATGAATTACCAACTATTCAAATTAAATTATATCATGTCTCCTCCCTCTATGCACAGTAGTCTTTAAAGTGGAAATGTGTCAACACTTGTTGGGCAAACTAACCCCTTTAATCTTTCCCTCATCTGCATTTCTTTTCATTGACTTCAACAACACAGACATGAGTTAGTGTACTGAGATTTCACTGGCTGCTTATTCTGCAAAGATATATATACAATTCCAGATATACCCAGGTATTATTAAAAAGTCCACAGCAATTATTTCTCTCTCTGAACAAGGAGTCCCTGCAAAGAAGTTCCATTGTAAAATGATCAGAATCCTAGAAAAAGGACTTTAAGCTTTGATTATAGTGCCCATATTTTAGATCACTTGTGGTTATTGCCTATGCTGTTTCTCAAAACACAGGCAAATATGTTTATTCAGTAAAACAAACAGTGCAGGGAAATTGCATGTAAAGTTTGCTTCAGCTACCTGGACACACCCCACAGATATCTAGATGAAGAAAGCAAGTAGTTTTCTACTACTTGATCATACATAGTGATCATGTGATCATACATAGTGATCATACATAGTGATCATACTACGGTATTACTATTTGTAGCAATGAAATAAAGAGCATAATAGGTCAATCAGAGCTCTCAGCGATGATCTTTACATATTAAACTCAACAAATGCACTCACAAAACAGGTTGGAGTCAGCAGCATTTGTAAGAGGGTTCTCAACCGATATCCCCTCCCAATCCTAAGGTGACTTCAAAGTGGCATGTAGCCCTCTGTCATGTTTGTTACTCCTGCCACCTCCTTTAGTCCTATGCTGTACATACGATAATTAAGAAGGTGGAAAGACTGCTGAGGAGCACAAATGCACAGATCGTCTTTAAGAAGTCTAGTTATAAGAAACCATGACTGGTTCCAAGCTGGCCTCCAAACATTCCCACCTTGAGACCCTGGTGACTGTACATCACCCGAAGTTACAGGATAACGTCAGCTTTGTTGGCCTCAGACATTGTGGTATCATTTTAACTAAATAGTAATCTAAGTGCTAGATTGGAGAATAGAATTTTGAAAGAAAGCAAACTGATCTGTAAGGAGCAGCCCAATGCATTTCAAAATATGGCTAAGGTAAATCATGGAACTAGCCTTTGCCTGAAGTCTTTCTGGAAGAAAAACAGGCAGCCCCAAGTCAAAATGCACTGGAGGGCAATTGTCTGTCCCATTTTGTCCATCAAAGGGAAGGAGTCTAGGTGACTTCCTGTATTGATGCACACACAAATTGGACGCTAACACTCTTCCAATATCCACGATGAATTTTCAGCTTCCCCCAAACAGAGTGAATCCAAGAGAAAATACAGGGTTATGGACCAAATTCTGCTACTGGTGAGGGAGGAAATAAGGTTAAAAAAAAAAAAAAAAAGAAAACCGAAACAGTGTGAATGATGACTTCTCTGAAAGTCTTCTTTGATGACTTCCCTCACTGTGGTGCTCTGTAAAAGGATCAGCAGGCAGAAGAGCCTCCAGCACATGCAGTAGGCATAATAGTACTTCCAGTGTAGACAGTCCTAACTTGAGAGCAAAAAACAATACCATATCTAGTTTCTTGACGAACTATTCTGGAATTAGGTTCCTTTTATTTGATTAAACTGACAAGATGAGAACAGCAAGAGAGGCACCCTTTATTGACGATAAAAAACCCAAGGATTTCAAATAAAGCATGTATTGATGTCCTGACCAAGGAGGAGATGAAGTTAATTCATACTGTAGCACACGTAGATAAAGAACTATTTCAATTCTGCTCAATACATTCTTGAGCTACCTCTTCCTAAAAGGAAGTTCCACATCTGTCCAAGATCTACCCAAGATCTGTGTTATCAACTGCAGAGAGCTTCTCAACAAGTCAGGAAGTGTGAAAATGACAAGACACCCCTGGGAATTACATAGCTTATCTGAAAGCCAAGCTCTCTTCCACACAGAATAACCCTGACTTTGTCTTGATAGATCTTTATAAGAATTTCTTATAGAGTAACAGAAGTTCTCACCACCCGTAAGAGATACAAGAAATGGCCAACCAACTATTTGCTCCCAGACCAATGCAAAACCTCTTCATCATGCACATTGGAAGGAGGTTTATTTATTTATTCATTCATAGGTTTTGGGGGAAAGGACACCACTTGCCAAATACACATGGAGTGATCACCTGCACTAACTCGCTCAGCAGTTCTGCCAGCAGTACCTGTTTGCATGTGTGCAGTAATACTTACTTGCACTCATGTAGCATACAACAGGCAAACAGAGGAATAGAAGCCCCTCCTCTACCTGCAGATCTTACAGCATCTGTGACGGTTCTGAAGGACAGAATACACCTGAGATGCTCCATGCCCATTTGGCCATGCTGATGACCTCTTTCCACAGCCACTTTAAAAGCCCTCCCTCTGCTGAGTCACATAACACATGCTGCCATTGGAAACAGGGAGAAAGAACCCAGGAGTCTATACACTACTCCCAAATCTAGAACAGTATAAGAGGCTTTTCTGCCACAGAGATCCCAGTGAGAGAATTGTGAAATTGTTGGTGTCATCTCCTCAGCCCAACATGTCATTGCTGTAGCTGAGGCAGAACAATACACCTGCGAGGACACTGCTGTTTAGTTTACCATGTGAGGGGAGAAGGAGTTTTCTAAGGCACATGTCATAAATAGTCAGATACCAGATAGTGAATGCAGACAATCTAATTGCCATTAAGTCAGGGGGGCAGGGAAGGAGGAAGCATCTGTAGACCACTAGAGACAGCGCTGACACTAAGGTTTTTGCAGGAAAAGCGTTAGTATAGAAACCTACACAGCTGTGAGTTACTACCAAAAAACTGCTATGCATCTTCCTTCTGGAAAGCAAACTACCTTTAAGATTCTTAAAACACCTTTGTAAGCTTGGGACAGAACAGTGGACAAGTTCTACACCAGTTTGTTCTGAACCCTACAACTGAGGAGAAAGTATGGGTTCATGGTATTTCTTTCACTAGATCTCACTGAAGACGTTCTGATGACACCATCAACCACAAAGGGGTATCCATGAATACAGTGATATCCAAAGTGTGCTACTACCACTGAATGATACTTTATGAATGCTTGAGGTGACACACAGGTCTATCATAAGGATCTTTCTCTCTCTCAAGTAAGCAAACATTTGAGGCAGAAAGATGTGAAAAAAGAAGCAGATTTCCACAGCAACCTTTGGAATATGAAAGGCTAACAAAGTATACAGAATTTCAGCTTTCTGATTAAAGACTTTAAGCTTCTAAACATCTAGAATAAGCAAATAGTACCCTTCTTTGGCATGAGAAGTAACTGGGATAATATCCTTTCCCCAGAAGTCTTTGGAGCTTTGTCTATTGAAGCAAAGTAAAAATGATTTTCTGATATTTGCATGTTTTTTTTTAAGAAATCTCTGAAGAGGGATGAAGAGATTTATTTTTGTTGAAAGGAACTGTGTAAACTCCAAGATTCATCAGTGTCAGACAGTATTACTACAGATACCAAAAACTTAGCTGTCTCCTTTTAGCTTGCAAAATCTCTCCTAAAAGCCTGAAAACCTTTCTGAGGTTCTTCTACACCTCAAGCTGAGTTTGATGCATCTGGCCATCCCACAGCTGGTAAAGTACAGGATTTTGATGAAGGAAGCGAGAGTGCTGCTGTTAGCACAGTCTGCCTTAGAAACAGGTCATTATGGTTGACCTTGGCTTTCTCTAGTGATTCAACAAGCATCTACCAAATCTCATTTAAGGGAAAGGAAGGGAAGAAATGGTAAGAAACCCCGCAAGGCCGTGCAGAAAATGCAGTGCATTTCTGGCAAGCAGAATAATTTTGCTTTCTTGCCAGTCCCACACATACTCCTGAACCCATTGCACTTGTCCTCTCTCACCCCTGCACAGAGGAGTGCCCTGCAGCCAGCCGCTCCCAGCTCTCTCTTCCACCCAAACAGCATAAAGGGGCTGAACAGACCCTTAGTCTGTGTTTACTGGTTCATTAAGCTTTATATCAGAAAACAGAACTTAAAAACTTCAGACAGAGCCTGAAGAGGGCATGGTCCACAGTGCTTAGAAGCTATATCCATTGACGCTGGGTCAAATTCCTTTCTTCTACTGTAGTAATAATGAACGAGGGAGATACCTGAAGGCCCAACTCCAGAGAAACTTTCAGAAGAGTGATGTCTGGCAAGCTGTCCATGAGTGTTGCTATTTTAAATGCATCCTGGGCAAGTTTGAAGATGTGTGACGAGGAGTGGATATTTTTCTGGATGGATTCTAACACTGTTTCCAGCCTCCGAACATCACCTGCAAGGTGCAAAGAGAATCACCAAAATGGAACAAGCTCCTAAAACATCCAGAGACGTATTATAAATGAGCCTGCCATTGCTATGCAATAGTATGTTGTTTCAATTATACTCACTTTGTTTTTAGAAACCTTCCATAATTAAATCATGTACGAATGAAAGACATAAGACAGCACAAACTCTTCTAGTGCCTGATGGTGTTAGTGCAATGCATCACCAAAAGTCATCCTGATTAGTGAATTTTAGAAGTGATTTGTCCACTCCTGGGTCGCACAGTCTATGCCGTGTGTCAGAAGAACAAAAAGCTGTCTCATAAGCCTCAAATCAAGTTCATCTGTCTACCTAGCTAGCTTAACTACTTTGCTAGAAAACTAAGTGACAGGTTTAAGCCAGTTCAGTTTGTTGTACTCATTTCAAGCTCCTGTCAGACTGCAATTTGGATTCCTGAACACAAGTTTTATAATCTGTTTACTCCATGCAATATTAAAAGCATACATTTAGTTCAGTACATAACTGACAGCAACGTACCTTTGGCTGCTGTTAGCATGGTTGATGCCAGCTCACACTGCTGGGATTCGATGTGACTTAGGGTGAACCAGCGGGGATACCGGTTTGGAACAACTGATGCAATGTGGTGTGGGCGGGACATGTCTCCCGAAGGAGCTGTAGATTCCAATACTAGCAACCTGAAATAAGGAAGAAGTCCTCATTCATTAAATCATTATTACATTAGGTTACTCATGAGCAAAACTAAAGCTGTAAGAACACTTGACCTTGTTTATGAAATGTGCCTTTTTGGTTATAAAAAAAAAAGATGGGAAAACCACTTCTCTTCTTGGGGAATCTTAAAAGTCCATTTGCCAAACCTGCCTACATCAGTGGGCATCTGCAGGAATTCACAGGACACTTAAGCCACCCATTAGTAAAGACAGCAGAGACTTTCTGCATCATGCATACAGCTGAAGCTTTTCTCCCTGCCTTGTTTCAGTCTTTGAACCACAGCCCTCTGGAAGGAAAGGGGAGTAGTTCTCCACTGTACTGAGGACATGTAAATTTTTTTCAGTATTTGGAACATACTTTCTTCACTTAAAAATGCTCAAAGTAAGGGAGAGGGATATTCAACAAGTCATTCAGATTTTGACCTTGCAATAAATTCAGATATGAATTTATGCCCAAAGAGGACATTTTACTGTTCAACTATGACTACTTTTTAAAGTCCTTAAACTTTAGTCTGCCTACTTCATAAAATGTACCATAATCTGATGTTAGGGTCCCAAACAGCAGTGACAGAGGAACTTCCCTTTAAAGTTACTTTTCAGACTCCATTTTCTAATCCTGAAGCAAAAATTTCTTTGAGCATGTGTCAATCCACCAAGGAGAATTCTTATTTAGAAAATTGAAATTAATGTGTTTATTGTTGACTACTACAATACAAGTGACAGCCCACAACAAAGACTCAACTGATGGTCCTTATAATACAATAGATACAACCAGTACACTAGATACTATATAAATGCCAGTGTCAGAAGTAGCAGTGAACAAAAATATGCATTTTTATTCAATACAAATAAGCATAGTTTCAGGACATGAACAGTTAACAAGACATCGAGTGATAGTAATAAGACAATGTCCAGAAGAAAAGCCTTTCCAGTGCATCAGGGTTAACATCCGAGTTCTGTTTCTACCAGCTTTCATATGCAAGTGATTTTCTAGCAGGAAGTAATCATTTGTCAATAAAATTGCAACTCCTGAATACTGAAAATCCAATGCATTGTGATTTTCTGTGATAGAATATTTCTTACGGAATGAGCTCATTTAAACGTAAGTTACAATTTCTTGCACTTAAATAAATACCTAAGTTCTTTAAGTAACTGGAGTGCATGTCTTTTTTTCACAGTAAGACAGTTTTAAGTTCCATCAGTTTTCTGTATGTTCCTGAAGCATAAGAAAGTATCCTTAAGAATTCCCTGAGAAAGGTAATTCTGAATATACAGGAGAGTATCTAGCAGGCACATATAAATAGAACACACCATGTAAATAACTATCAGCACGTTATACTAACATTTTCAGACACATGTATGTGCATGCTAATATGAAAAAAAAAAGACTTCCCTTTTGACTTGTATCAAGAGTCAAATCTCTTCCCTAGTACCACTGAGACACTTCATTATATAGCTTTATATAGATAAAAATAAAATACATATAAACTCTTCAGCTGATTTTTTCCAAGCATAGACAGAGGGTGGGGGGAGAGATGCCCTATTAGACGGTTTCAATAAACAGTAAAAATCCCAACTACCTAATGCAAAAAAGGATTATTAGGTTATGAGTAAACAGACAAAGAGCATGAAAGAAAGAGGCTGTTTTGGGGAAATCTTTTGTCACTTCTGATTTCATTGCCAGCTTCTATGTTCTTTTGCTGTGAAAAGAAATGCTGTTGTGAATTGGTGGCTTTCATGCCATTTTGGCAAGATTAGGGAACATCAGAACGAGCACAAGCCGATTTAGCATTCTTCACTCCCCCCACCCCCCTGCTTTCAAACATCAATTATTTAGCCAGGTTTTAGCAAAGCTACCTTGTGATTAAACATCACCATTAAAGTCTGGCACCCAAAGCCTGGGTGAAATTCAGGCTGAACAAGGGATCAGCCAAACTAAGCCAAACATTCAAGTTCAGATTCCAAGTGAGCAGTCACCTAGGTCACTGCAGATCCACATTCTCCAAGGCTCTGTTCCATATGTTTCTGTGCTGCAAGCAGAGAACTGTAGACGGAAGCAACCATCAAGGATAGCACAACTCTGTCCTTGCAGACCTGAGGTGTATGCATGAAAACCTTTATGGTCTCAGCTTCCATTGATTTCATACTGAGTGTTCCACACACTAAAATAGGATTCAAACAAATGAAACAGCAACAGATGATTTTGAATACAGGGAGGTAAAATACTCCAGAGCTGCCATCATGGGTCATTGACCTGTGTAGACTTGTGTGTAGACTGACACTAAACACTATGTCTGGAGAGCAACTAGCTGCAGTCTTGGGAAGTTAACTGCTTTAATAAATATTGAAGTGAAGAAAGAAATATGCTCCACTTCTAAAAGCATGAGCAACCGCACAGACTTCTATGCAGCACCTTTACTTAGTTCCACATGAGATTTTCATCCTTGCCACAGCCATTTCGTCCCTGCCATGGAAGAAAAGATGCTCAAGTTTTCCTCTTCTGATCCATTCAACCTCAAAACCATGAGACAGACATTCAGTCTTCATGTTTGCTTTTTTCTTCCCCCATCAAGGCAGTATTAAGTTACTTTTCAATTTGGTTTGTATTAGGAATCCTTTATACACTGAACTATCGCTTTGGTGCAAATGCAAAGAGTAACCAACCTTCTTCAGAATTTGAGCAGTGCTGAGGAATGCAGACAGACATGGAATAGAAAGTGTCTAAATCTGCCATCACCACAGTTCAAGACAGCAGTCCACGCTTCTGAAGAGCGACAAATATGAAAATACAGAAAGACTGATTATTGTCTAGGGGTGAACTCTAATCTGCCTTATAAAGTGATGACAAAATGGCTATGGAGAACAGCCCTGATTACGCTGAATGTCTCCTGTGATTTTACCAGATGGAAGCAAACAGACAACTCTTTCTTATACTGGTCTGTTTGAAAAGTAACTTCTTTGGCTGAGATGACAGCTTCATACCAAAAGATGGCTGGAGCTACCCATGACTAACTGGAGATTTCATCATTTGGATCTTTCAGTGTCTTGCTTGTTTTTCCAGTTGAGAAAGGAAACTTCCAGAAAAAAAATTCAGGTACGACTGGCTTCTGGGGAAAGCCCAAATCCTTGTTCAAAAGGAATGGCATTCTGCGTCACGTTCACTGAAGCGTTCAGTGCACTGTGCAAAGCTGCTCATGGATGTCTATTCCAGCCTTTCAGCACGGTTTCAGTAGTTTAGTTTAAGGAGGAAAACTCCACACAAACAATCTCTGAGAAACACTTTAAGGTAGTAACTGAAAATGAATACAAGGACACAAGTCTAGTTTATAAAATTGACGTTTTTTTCTAACAACAAAAAAAAAAAACCAAAACAAACCAACAAAAAACCCACCCACATCTCATACTACCTTGCTGATTTGATATGACCAGGGTTATTGATGCACTTAACATGTGATAAGAGTGGTGTACCTCGATGGCCCAGACAGCCTTCTGATCATATGTTTGAATGTTCTCAATAGTTCATCAGTAATGCACTTTTGTCTTCTCAATCTATTTCCTAAAATGCTAATCATAAGCAGCAAGTATGCAAGGTCACTCTTCATATTTCTTAGACTCTTTCCTTAACATGCATTACTAGACATTCTTGGAGGCAAAAAAAACAGGCTAAGCAGACCTTTGGCCTGGCCTGATAGTAGCTATGTTTTGTTCTTATGCATGCCCTCCCGTTTAGTCCTTTGAACAGAATTATTTTCTCCCCATTTCGTATTTTGGAGAAACTAGCTCCAGAATACACACCTCCAAACCACTAGGACACAACCTGTCTGATGACGCTAAATACTACTTATGTGGATAGTGTGTCCTTCAATCACTGTGCAATCATTCTGATAATAATGACAGGAAAAGCCAACACTTTGTGTTTTTTTTTTAATAAAAGAAATCTGTGACTTGATTGCTCTTAGTATTCAGTTGTGGCTATTCTTTGTCAACCATCAACTACAAGGTTCTTGACAGCAACCAGACAATCCAGATGGGACCAGTTTCTTCCCTGCATTGTATGTGGACAACAAATTTATCGCTGATCATTTAGGCCCTTAAATTCCTTCAGAAGGCTTTTCTTAGCCACCATTACCAATCTGAGCTGCACTGAGATAAAGCCAGCACACACTGAGCACTCCCTGAGAAACATCTTTTTCCTGATTACTGAAGACAAATAGGATGCAAGTCAGTCATTTTGTTGTCACATGACATACTCCATTGAAATCCCAACATTCATGCAGAAATGGGCAAGACAGCTTCATTATGAAGCACAAGAAAAATGTACTGGCTCAGACCACACCATATGGTTTCAAATCTATCACTGAGAGTTAATTTATAAAGCAGGGAAGTGGAACAAATAGTTATACCGAACAGGCTAAGCAGCAGATGATCCTGAGCCTGCTGGTGAGATACCTCTTTCTTCATTTCATCACCAATACCATCACACACACAACCACATGGGTGAGAGAACGCACATGCTAAAGCTGTCATTGTTTAACACAAAATCACGTGCCCCATGAGTGGGATTCTAGAAGGATTTGTAACAGAGAACGCTGTTTTACAGTTGTAGATAAACACTAATTGTACATTTACAAATTATTATACTGTACTTACTACAGACACCCATTGCTTTTAGAGGTGACAAAACTAAAATAATTTCTCCTTAAAGGCAGAATGCTTCTTTTAGGAAAAAAAAAAAACAAAACCAAAAAGACTCTGTCTTGATTACCAAGCTTCTTTCCCTTTTCCCAACCGCTACTTGTGCTCTTGCTAGATGACTCATGAATACATACCGCATGGCTCTCAGTGCAGTTTTGTATGCCAATTCAGCATCATGAGGTAGGAGAGAGGTGAAGAGATACTTGGCAAATGTGTGCATTGGAACGCTCTCTCGATGGATAACTTCGCCTAAGCCACTATATGGTCCAGCTGCCGGAAAGAGAAAGAGAATGTCAGTCTTTACATACTGCTAAAATGCAACTTCTGGACCTTTGAAAACATTCACTATACCTTCAGTTAGAATTGGTATTCAGTGACAGAGTTTGCTGTACAAAAGGTAAAGTTATATTGCTATTTTCTGTGAAATGTTACACATATATCACATATATACAGTGTATTACAAGTATATTAAATACCATATATTCTTTGAGACAACAAGACAGATTGCAAATAGTATAGTACCAAGCACTCTACCAGTGCACATACAAATGACAGAATGGTTCCAGTGCTGCATGGGGCTCATTCAGCAAGCCTATGGTATGCAAAAGTAGAAAGTGATAATCCTAGCTTTGCCTCCATGTAGTTACATTGTGCACATGAATGCCTATGCACCCTGCGGTTGCGTGACTGCTTTATCACAAATCCACCAGAAAACAAACAAACAAACAACAAAACAAAACCAAGAGTGGTTACAGTGGAAAAATGTGTATCTTCAATTGAAGTTACATGACCAACCACCACAGTATCACCTGATCCCTATTAATGTCTCACCTGATATTAGGCATTTAAATAATCCTTTGGTCTGGACTTGGTCTCCAGAGAAGACTAGGTCAGATCTTGCACCAAAGCTGGTTTTGTGAGACCATTATAGCCACATGATCTTAAAAATTGTATTTGTTGTGGGAAAACTATCCCCATTGTTGGGGCAATGGATTTTGCTCACACTCAGTGCAGCCAGTGTAGTATTTCAACTTCATAACAGCAGCGTCAGGATTGACAACAACAAAAAAAGTAAAATGCACCTATTTCCTTGCTGAGTTCTGAATGTTGATGGTGCATATGAATCCCATTTTTACATTTTTCCTGCAACCTTAAGACTGTTATTCCTGTTAATAGGAAAACTGTGTCAAACAGGTTTTGACTTCAGTGACTAGAGGTTCAGGCATTAAATGTTGCAAGACACAGAATCCTACATTAAGCATTACTGGACTATTATTGCACAGATAGCAGCCAGCAGTCCTAGAAGTCACTACTACTTCTACTAGAGATTCCAGCCCACCACACTTGGATGGATGGATAAATGACCATGAGAGTGCACTCCTTCACTGCAGAGTCACATCTATCATTTAAACTGCTTCCAGCAGCGGTTCAAACTAACATGGCTGACTCTACACTGAAGCAGACGAGGAGAGCAGACCACGAGAAAGAGCCAAGCTGTTTCAGCAATGTTTTTCTGACTGGTGCCTTAGCACAACACGCAAAGATAAAAATCACTAGTCATGAAAAAATTCTGAGCTCCATAGGTGGGCATTTCTGAAGACTGGGTCTGATTACAAAGGAAACGTCAGTGAAGATTTAGTAGGTGACAGTGTGTCTCAATCATTTAAAATGAAGTTGAAAGCCATTCAAAACTAGCTGGCATTGCTTCAATGAAAAAAGCATTTCATGTATGTTTGCCAGTTGGTGGTCCAGTCAGAAACTCAGTTAGGACACGAAGAATACATGACAAAGCATTTATATGAAAATATATTCTGCCATTAACTTAGCAGTCAAGCAAAAAATTAGAACAGTTCTTGCAAAAGAGTCTTACGTTCTGCTTTCCCACGCACTCAAATGGTAGCTACATACAGCATGCATTAATCTGCATTAACAGCATAGAAATCAGCTTAATATTGGATTAAGCTTTCTTTATTGTATCTACAGGACTTTAACTATAAAAACACAATTGATATGATTAGCATCTTAAATCACTGCACAGTTTTTCCTCCATGTGACCTGCCAGTTTCTGCCTAACCTGGAGTAAACTGAAGCTATTTCAGGAAAGCCAGATTTCTTAGCACACAGTAATGCAAGACCATCACTGCACACTGCTCACCACAGCAATTCTGTAGGTAGTTGTATTAGCAGATTTCCTGCTATGATCACTTGTTTACTACTCTAAGAAAACATTAAAAGAATTTCAGTGATCAAAGTAGTAAACTAGAATTATCAGAGAACACTTCAGAGAAATCCTGCCTTTTCCTCATAAAGCATCTTTACCAATAAACAGATGGAGCAAATTGATTTTCTAATCCATAGGATTCCTGTATGGTGGTTAATAGTTGGATCTAGCAAGCAGCTGTTCTTGTCCAAAGGCCATAAAGCAGCAGTACAACCACACCATAATGGAAACTCTCTCCATGGTGTGGCTTCTCTGCAGTTTCAAATGGTACCATCAGTAGGTACCAAAGTCTTAAAGGACTTGGGCAAAAATAGTGACTAAAAGCTGAGAACCCTAAACAACATACTGCACCTCTTCCATTAAAGAGGAAGTTTTAAAAGACAATTGTCTTACAGAAAGAAAGCAAACCCTGACTGATGTGTCTTCACAACTTACCTAGAGCAGTACCACACTCCCCACCATCCCTTGAGCAAGCACTCAAAACTTGGGCCATGCCTTTAGCTAATTGGTTCCTCTAAAGTTTTTTCTTCCATTAAAAAAAAAAACAAAAACCAGAAAGACAACCTCAGAACCCATGAGACTACTCTCTGAACAAGAGTCTTAAGTGCTACATGTTAAGCCTTTTTAAATCTATGGCAAAAGTATGCACTTTTTTGTACAGATTTTATTACAACACACTGGCTAATTCCCAGACACAAATTGTTCGTCCTGTTCAAAATTTAGTCACAAGACCAGGCCTTAAGCCTCAATATTTGACCATGTATTTCAGTTTTCACATATGATACAAACTTCAGAGGCAAGTCATTTTCCTAATTGCTACAAATAAAACGTTACATTTCTGTTCCAGCAATTCTAAGTGCATTTTCTGAGCTCTTCACTTGGGAACAGAGGTAAAAATCTTCATACATTTACAAAGCTGCCAGTCCCTTTTTCAGGATACAAGGAACACTTAGAATTTTGCTTCCTGAGAACTGTTGATGATAACTGATGTCTATATTATTTAATTGTGAGCCTGGGTTGTATAATCAGGACACTGAGATTATGACATGTGACAAATCTAAAGAACAAAATGTAATCAAAATTAAAACAGAAGTCTTATAGGTCAATAAATGCCTTATCTCTACAGTCATGTGATAGCTGAAGTATGTTCAATTTTCATAAGAGATTGGAAACACAATTTTGCTGGCGTTCTACATCAAAAAACCATCTGAAGTATGTAGGGCGGTTTCCACAGGAATACTAGTTCTGTGTGCTTGTGCAAGTGAGGACAGTTTAAAGAAGCAGTTAGCATCTATATTGAGCTACCTTCTAATAGGAAGACTGCTTGTTTTCGAAAAATCTTCACCAGAGTATCATCCAATTCAATTTCCTGTAGCTTAGAAATGAGCTGCTCCTCATTTCGACAAACCTTCTCTTGTGCATACAAGCCATCTGGCATTATTCGTTGCTGTCCCAGCCCTATCAATGCTACTTCCACAGCGAGCGTTAAATAAGATTCCCCTTCTTCTAAGAACTTATGTGCAGGCAGGTGCTGGTACTCCAGAGATTTGCATTGCCCCATGCTCTCTGTAAGAGGTGACACAAAGAAAAACACATCAGTAAATCATTCTAATGCATAATCTGCCTATAGTGCCATGTATACAAATGCTTCCCCTGTTAGTATTAATTTTTTTAATGATGTAAATTTCTAGCACAATCTGAAAATCCAATGATCCAATCTAAAAATATCCCATCCAATTCCACATGGGAGAAATGCACACCAAAAAATTAGGTTTTAAATAACCCACTCAAGTAAAAACAGAAGTTTTCATTTTTAAACTGCATGATTTAGAGAAAGACAGTTTCTCCAGCTTTGTGTTAACGAGGCCAAAATTGGAAGATCCATTTCAATTTTTTTCCCCACCTATTTCTGTATCTCCTTAAAGCCTTGATGCGTAAGAGTAAGGGAAAGGTGCTTATACACCTACATAGACTTTGGTTGAAGCTATTAGGATTGTGCAAATACAATAGGCGTGGCATCTCCATAACTTTAAAGCATCCTCTGTTTGCTAGCACTCTTTTCAGGCTTTTTTATTTGTTACCGTTGTATTTATGATAAAAATGCATATTATTAACACTAGAAGTCCTACTTTTAGTAAAGATTACATGTAAATTTCACACAGGCCAAGCCATAAATTGCTTTGAAGATTCATTTGGCACTTCACAGACACACCATATGACAAAACACTGTTCCAACCTGTAGCAGTTTACAGTCTAATTTGGGAACAAATAGTTACAATGGACATATGTAAGGAGAAGGACACCTGCAGCAAATGGGAAGGCTGAATGCATTTGGTAGATTGCACATGTGTAAGAGAACGTTACTTTTTGATGCAGACTTTTTATTTCATGGAGTTGTTTTGTTTTTTTTATAATCACAAAGAATCTGATTTCCAATTTCTTTTAATTAAAAGTTCTTCCAAAATTGGTGGATATGGGATTGGAAATTTATTGAAGAAAATCTAATTGAATAAAAGGAGTTTTGAGGCAAAGCCCCAAGAAGACTGTGGATGTACGCATAAAAGAGCTGCAGGTACAGGGATGAATCCAGTTTCTGTCCACACAGGTGGTGATAAGAAGCTACTGCAGAGGTGAAAAGAGACTAAGGACTTAGTTAAGCTCCTGGGAAGCAAATACTGAAATTACAATGGCCGTACACATGCTATCCTAAATCATGTATTGGTAACTGTGACACTGCTTTCCAATTCATATAATTTACAAACCATGTATGTTACCAATTTTAAGTGTTTTGTCATTAATTTGAAGTATTATGTACACTTGTAGCTAAGAAGTCCAATAACATCCTGGTCTGCATTAGGAGGATTGTTGCCAGCAGGTTGAGGGATGTGACCCTTTCCCTCTGCTCAGCACCGGTGAGCCCACACCTGGAGTGCCGTGTCCAGTTGTGGGCTCCCCTGTACATGGACATACGGAAGCAGATCCAGTGTGGGGCCACAAAGATGATTAAAGGACTGCAGCATCTCTCATATAATGAGAGTGAGACAGGTGGGATTATTTAGCCTGGAAAAGAGAAGGCTCAGGAGGATCTTACCAAAATGTATAAATATCTGATGGGAGAATGTAAACAAGACAGTGCCAGACTCTTCTCAGTGGTATCCTGTGACAGGACAAGAGGCAATGGGCACAAACTGAAATACAGGAAATTCCATCTGAGCATAAGAAAACACTTTTTTACTGTGAGGATGGTTGAACACTGCAAGAGATCGCCCAGAAAGGTTGTACAGTGTTCATGGAGTTATTCAAAACCCAACTGGACACAGCCTTGGGCAACCTGCTCTAGGTGACCCTGCTCTGAGGAGAGCAGGAAGGCTAGATGACCTCCAGAGGTACCTTCCAACCTCAGCAATTTTGTGATCCTGTGATTTCCTGCAACTTCTCAGAAAGAGGACAGAGAAACGTATGTGGAAGAGGGCTGCTGCTATAAAGTCTTATTTCGTTTTATTTCAAGTGTGAAATACAGAATTGTCTTCAAGAATGAGTAACTAGTAATTTTTTTAAGTGCTTTCATGTCTTACTTTAAAGATTTTTCTCTACCTTGAGTTTTCTTACAGAATGCAAATGTGAGTTTTTATACTATGAAAACACTAGCTGTGAAGCTGATTCAGAAAGGCAAGATAGAAAAATGCCTCTGGTAAATGAAGACATATAGAAGATTGCTCCCTTTGCTTGGCCTTACCCGTGAAGTCCGAGAATCCATGGAAGCTCTCATCATCCACCCTGCAGGCTTCCATCAGGCTACTGAAGAGCGTGCCAACGGGGTCCAAAGGGTGTCCCACCCAACCTTCAAGGTTCGTTATTGAGGTTACTCCTCTGTGAAGAAGTTCTGTGACAGAAAAGACGGAGGGAGAAGGAAGGGAAAGAGAGCACATGTTAGCCCCTCAAAACAATTATAAAAGTAAAACAGACTAAAATGCTCTCAGTACGAAATTCAAAGCACTTCCAGTAGCTTCTGCTTAGGAGGAAATAGTATCTTTCAGGGTGAATTCAGTGCCCTTTGTGAGTATGTTAAGAACGAAGGCCAAGTATTTTGAGCACTAGCAAATGAGTCAAAAATTTCAACTGCAGTGCCTTTTGAAATCTCTTACTTGATACCAGTAACTCTTCTGAAAACATCTGCTGAAAAATTACAGAAAATACTTTTTTTGGTAAAATATTCACAACAGTTTCCTCATTCAAAAAGACGCAGTAGCAATTTTACATTTTAAGTGAATCTGATGGCACTGAAATGAATGAAAATATTCTAAAATATGTTCCAATTTCATAAATAAAATATGAGCTTATCCTGCATCTAAATATTTATTGAAGTAATAAAGTCAGGATGACAGCTCCTTTAAAAAAAGAATTAAATGTTTAAATGAGGCATATAAGAAAAAATTGTCCTTTAACTGGATCAATTGTCCTTTAACTGCATTTTTTGTCGTTCTAAAATTTCAGTCAACAAATACCTTCACGGATACTTTGTTTTGTAGCCCTCACCCTTCATTCGGTTAGAACACGAAAAAATTGTTCAGCACAGTGAATTGAAGGAAGCGTGGTTGTGGTAACAGACGTTAAGAGATTCCCCAAATCCCTTTTTTTACTAAGAGTCTTATGGCAACAGCTCCCTTTTGACTCCACCTCCCAACTTTTTTTCCTCCTAGACACACACACGACTGAAGTATGCGAGATCAGACCCATTATGGGTGGACATTCAAAAACTGTATACAAGCCATTATGGATGCTTTGTTTCTCTGCCTGTTACACACTGACTTGTACCTGCCTCCGTTCTCTCTTGTTCATGAAGTGCCATCTTTCTGAGTAACCATACGTATTATCACAGAGCTTTTAAATCCTGTTTCTTACCTATTTAAATGTGTGGGGCCACAAAATGAAACACAGCCACACTGTTGGAAGGGTGGTTTTTTTTTTTTTTTTTAAAGAATCCATTGATATGTGATATGAAAAACAAACAAGTAAATCATTGTCTTACTAACAAATAGCATGTACTAAAGATGACAGGCAGAAGCAAGTAATATTACCAAAAATGACTATCACAGTGACTTCTTACTGACTCACCTATGTTCTATTTATTCTATTGTGCCTACTTATGAGCTTCACTCATGTCATGCTAAACAAAGGCTTCAGTCCTCCACTCATATAGACATTTAACTTTAAATCACACAAGTGGTTCCACGGACATTGGATCAGTCACATGAATAAAAGCTAAGTAAAAGCAAGTGGTGTTCGCTAAACTAAAGCTTAAAGCTGGGCTGCAACTGCAGAATTCATCTGCTTATAGAGAAGACCAGCATGTTTTGCAGTATTAAAAGAGTGGTTTTTTAAAAATCCCACACAACAGGAAAAAAATAAACAAAACAGTGACAATATAGAAATGACAAACTTCTTTGTTTTAGGGTAGGATGGATTGCATTTCATACACTCCATTTTTTTATTTATAATAGCATGATACTAGTTGACAGGTATGGAAACTGCGCACACCGAAAGGAACTTAAGCAGAACTACTAAATGTTTAGATACTGCAGTAGCAACTGGGAATGAAAAGCAGTATCCCGACCAGCACACTTGCAGTAGACCCTTCACACCTGCCAGGGGTACATACACACATACACACACTGACACAGGCTCTCCCTTCTTAACCCCCAGTCTGAGAAGCTAGAAAAGCTGCAAAGCTTTTAAGGGAACACTTGTTAAGGAAAGATACATTACATGACAAGAATACTTGGCAAATTCTCCTAAGTACGAATACGAAGTTCTTTTAAGTTTTGTTCAAATCTAGGGTCCACAATAGTGCTCAAAAAAACCTTTTTCCTTGGGTACCGTGGAAAAAAAAAAATGGAGGCACATAGGAACTGCCAGTTAATTTTTTTTCAGTCAGGTGTCTACCTTGTCTTCTAAATGCTCATTTCTGGGAAAACATTTGCACACACACTTGAAAAATTTACACATATGACTTCACACTGGTATTTTTGCCTACAATGCATGAGGATACACATAGATAAGAGTAGCAACAAAGATCTAAAATAAAATTTGAATTAAGGGATTTTTGTAGCAGCTGAGAAAGTAATTCCAGTTTTTCCCCAAGCATTCTGTAATCAGAAAGCCATCCCCTTCTTCCGCTGCCTCTTCAAAATAACAACGAAGTGCAGTGTGGGATTATTTTGGGTAGCAAGGACCACACGGCACAGAAACTCTATCTGAAGGAGAATGTTCCTTCAAAAAAATACAGGGGTAGTGCTCAGAGGAACACCACAGAACATTTTATAAAAACCAGTATTTCAAAAACAAACAAAAAAAGCAATCCACCTCTATTCAGAAACACCAAAATTTTAAGCATAAGAGACTCTTTTGGAACAAACTGCCAAATGTGATCGATTTCTGTAGTGCAGACTTTGCCTCATTGTTACCCTCGATGTCACTTCAGGCTTACACCTCAGAAATATATAGCTCAGCTAAATTATATATCAGAGAAAAAAAAAAATATTGTAAATACCTGACATGCCAAATGCAAAGCTCTGTTTAAAAGCCTGTAAATTACAAAGGGTGAGTATTTTCGCTGTGTGACCAAAAACCCTGATTAAAGGCCCCATCATGCCAGACCTATGGCAGAGGGCAGAACAGAGCTCTTGCCCTGCACAGCTCACAACCCAGTTTACAGAAAACCTCTGACATCCAGAATGTGACATTATCACTACAATCATTTGGACCAAAGAATTAAAGTCACCCCTTTTGCTTTAGTTTCAAAACTGGTTTTCTCAAGCAAAGTTCCAGTCTGGTGTTATTGTCACCTCGGCACGTCCTTTGCCTTTCTCTTTCCCGCAATTACCTTTCTTCTGAGCCCGGAACATTTCCAGCTGTTTCTGCTGCTGCCTTCTTAGTGTATTAACAATAGCTATTGCTAGTCTCAGTGCTTCTCGTGGGTATCCATGAGATCGTAATGCATCCACCCTTGCACAGGCTGTAGGAACATGTTCTAAAATGGAGAAAATAATTGAAGAATAGCAATGCTTCCATGTCTGCAATGGCCTGTTTGGCTACGTTACTCAAAAGGGCTTTTTTGTTTGGGTTTTTTTTGTTTTGTTTTTAAAACTATGCAAGAGACACTTAAAGGACTGCTTCTGAGCCAGCATCTCAAGGGAGCCTCTGTTCTTTTTGCAAGGCTTTTCATTCATTTCCCCACCATCTCCCCCCCCCCCGCCCCCAATAATACCATAGAAAATGAACAAAGCAACAAGTCATGGAAACGTCTTTCCGGTTTAGCCACTTACCATGCCAGAGGGGCCACCCGTGAGAGTCAAAGAGCGAGTTTTCAGTGTCGTCATGGTAACAGTAGTTGGTGTATAGGTCACTGCTGATAATGTGCTGTAAGTGGCTGTCCTGCCAGTGCAGATCGCACGCCTCAATGGCTCGAGTGAACACCGTCCGATGTGGCCTGTTCGATGAATCTGTCATTTTCACAAGTTCAGAAAGCTGCATCAGCTTTTACTCATTCATATGTGAATCAGTCATTCACAGGATTCTTGTCTTCTGCCTATTCAACCCCCAACCAAGGGCAGCCTGCCTTGCCCCCCTCTGCACCGAGCAGCCCGCAGATGACATTTCACATCCTATTATTACCCAACAGCTCAGACGAAGTGTGTGCCATTCACTTTGCATTCAGAGAGAGCGATCTACAAACCAGCATGGCTGATGCTAAACAGGATTTTGCAGAGGGAACAGCTAGAAATGAAGGACATTAAACAGCACATACAGGACTCCCTTAAAACCAAACTAGAAAGTACATGGCACACAGCTACTCAAGTATCCCCAGCTTCTCTCCTCCTCAGACCCAAAGCTGCCAGAATAAGGCACGGATAAACATCGCATGAAAGGTTTTTAGTTGTTCTCTTTGAGAAGCAACATTAACTTTGAGGACTTGTATAATTTTTTTTTTGTCATAAACATATACAAATACTGTAAAGAAAGTGAGGTACTGAGGCCATGGGACTGACATAATCCTACTGGACATCTTCCTATGGCAAAATCACTCTGTCAACATGGCACCATGTCTATGAACACTGGGATGCCGTGTCAGAGTTACCACCAGTCTGCCCAGGTTGGGCTGAACATCACGAGATACAGAAATCAAAACACCTCTGTATGGAGTTAGATGCTGAATGAACTTTTGTCCCTGGCTAGCTGCGAGATTTAAAAATGAACCAAGTCTATTTCCTTCAGAGGTAATCTTCCAAGAAAAGAAAACAAGGAAAAACCCATGTAACTCCAAATCCACCAGCTCCCAAGCATTTAATTTTAACTTTATCATAATTATATGAAATACGTATCAAAATACTGAGGGTTTTGAGGATTACGAGGTTTTTCTCCCAGGTAAATATCCTGCATCTTCCCCAGTTATTAGCAAAGTAGACATCTTTGCTTGAAGATGACTGGACAAGGCTTCTGTCAGATTTTATAATCACGTTTTAGATTAGAAAGCATGATATTGAGTAAGAAGAGACATCTCCTCCAAGACGGCAGTGTTGCCTCTGCACCCCCCCACACACCTGGCAATGCAGACTGCACATAGAGAGCATATCCCACAGATAGCTGCTTTAGTTTCTCACACACTCAAGTTTAATGCAGTTGCAACAGATCTCTCTTTAAATAGGTATCAAAGGCTTTGTAACTGCAAACAAAATAAAAACCCCCAATACCAGAAGGAATACAAGATTATAGTCAAGCAACGAAACAACAGGCTTTTACATGACATACTTCAAGGACATCCAGTTTTCATGCAACACGTATTTAGAAGCACCAAGTGAAAAGTTAGAAGACCTAACTAAACACAATACTTGCTTTGAAAACTTTGTAGCCCCAGCACAAATAAAACACCTATTTATCCTTTCTGCAAGGACAGTATTAGTGAAAATAACTTTGGCTGGTCAATCCTCAAAAAGGAAGTTACTTGTCCCAGGAAAGAGTGCTGAATTCTGCAAGGCTAGAGTATATAAGATAGAGGTTATATTATATGTTGCAGTCAGTGCATATGTTTAGGCTCACCTTGGTTAGCATTTGCACCCTGAGGCAAAGCATTGGTTAAATTGGGCAGCTCGTTTCCATGGTTTCCATCTTCCCAGGGACAAACATCCACACTGTTCCATTTTTTCAGCTGTTTTAGCCAACTGGCCTTCTGCTCCAACTTGCAGTGGGGATTTAAGACTATACACATCCACAGAGCACCTGATTTTAAAAAAATTGCTAAATTATGTTTTCTATTAAAAATGCAGCAGCCAATGACTAATTGCAAACTTCTATACTGTAACACTTTTTCTCCCCTCAAAGGCTACACTGCTTGCTTCCCAGCTATGCCTAACACCAGGCAGACTGAATTCTCAGTGCAGGATCTTGGAGCTGGCATGGCCCATCTGAAGCAGTTGAAAGACGGTACCAAACCAACCTTCTCCATTAAAAGGCATTAAGAGGTCTTTTGTATTAGAAAACCCACAGTTCACAATGTATGGCTCAGACAGGAACATCAGTCAAAAGCAAACAAGAATTCACATCAAGTTACAGCAGGAAATTACCCAAGTTGTTGTTCTAATTTTTGTACTAGAAGCAAATGTTGTTTTCTATGAACAAGAACTATGCATCTTCCAGCTTCACATTACAGGAACCAAAGAAGTGCATTAGTAAGACATGTATTTTATAAATATATACTTCCACGCTCTGAACCCAGCAGAAGTACTGCTGATCATATAACTCATTCCCAAACACGTCTGGGTCTCAGAGATCCAGAAAACACTGGTTTTGTGCAGTCTAATAGGAATAAGATATTTTTACTGTAATTACTTCAGTAATTTGGTTACACTAGAAAATTTGTTTTACATTTTCTGTTTATGGAGCTCAAAGGGAAAGCTAATTTGTGCTGACATTTCACACATACCATCACTTTGGAACCTGCTCACTGAGACTATATAGCAGGGCAGCCGTAAACACATCAGGGTCTCTAGCAACAATTTTCAAATGGGAAGATTTTTCTCTAAATCAGCTGTCTCATCAGTGTGAACTTTGACAGAAGCATCAAGACATCTCAAAGTACTGTTTAGCAACAGTTCATTTGTTCATTGAGAACATGCCTTATACACTACAAGAGATTTAGAGAATATGCTTAAACTATGCAGTCTTCATGACAGGCTGAAAAAAAAGAGAATAAAAACCCAGCTGGTTCTTCTAGGATAATAAAATTCTCACATTCAAGTATTCTTTTGCTAACTAAGAATGCAAAATGGATACCCAGAGCACAGGCCATCACATTACATTCATTCCTAAAGTAACCCGGCATGTTGGGATGCCACAGCACAGGAGCCAGTGGAAACACAGCTTGATCCTTAAGGTTGCAAGTTCCCTGCTATTCAGACCAACATGGAATGGGGAAGTAATATCAAAGAAATCTGAAAACCACAACAAAATATGATACGGTACAGTGTCGAACACAAGAGAGACACTGCACTACTGCAGATTACTGCACAGTAGTTCAATACAGTACAGCAAACTGTTGGGTTTTTTTTTCAAGTGTCTGAAACTTGCCATGGCAGTGAATAAGGCAAATACTATTTTAAAAAACTTCTTTTAAAATCAAATCATATGACTTTCTTTAGACACACTCGTCAACACGCTTCACTCTCCAAACAGAGTCAAATTACCACTGGTTCTTATTATTAAACATCAATGCATTCAGCACTGCCCAAGACAGAATGACTGTATTTCTTGCAATCTGCAAAACAAAACAGAAGATGGGGCATACTGGAAAGCCTTGGAGAACAGTTAACTTCAGCTTGCTTATTTATTTTCAAAATCAAATATCACTTGAGGGCACTAAGGAGACACTGTACTTTTCAGCATCTAACAAAAAAAAAGCCAATTTAATACTTTGTAACCAGATTCCCAGTGTTTTCAGACTGAAACAAAAGCAAAGTGGAATACCTTAACTGCATTTGGTAAGTATTTCAATCATCCAGCAAGGCGGAACACCCCTACGAAATGAGTAGCCTTTTCTTTTTCCACGTCTCAGAAACACCACTAGAGGCAAAGGAATTCACTCGCCTTCTTCAGAAGCTCCCCTATGCATGCGGTACATCTAAGAGGCAGGAGAGGGAAGAGATATCCCAAAGTACCAAAATCCTTTAAAAACTTCTTTGGTTTAAAAAGGGAAACTATGTCAAGCATAACTACATTGTTAGAAGAGATTGTCTCAGAAACCCAGGCTATTTTCATGCAAATGAAGCACAAGGACAAGTGTATTTCTAATAAACCCCACACAAACCACTTAAAATTTCAATAGAACCCAACTGCACTCTGCTCCCAGTGACTTCAGGGCGAGCTGCATGCACATCTGAGATCTCTCCCAGCTTTCACGGCTGCCTGATTCCCTGCAGGAAGAGGAGTGTGAGACAAAACTCCCCCACAAGAAGAGAAGGGAACAGAAAGAGCCTCAGGCTCCACTCCTGTAGTGCTACAAAGGCTACCATCTGGGAGAAGGATGCACAATGCCAATGACCCCACACTCTTCAGCCTATTTGGGTGTCTAGGTTTTTTGGTTGAGTTTTTTTGTGTGTGTGTGTGTGTGATTTTTTTTGTTTCTTTCTTTTTCCCTAGCATGTGTGTGCCTGCCTGTATTCATATTTCTTCCTCCTCCTGCTCCCCAAGCACCTTCCCCCTCTCCTGACATCTGCTCTATTCTCACTCTTTCAATTCGTTGGTTCCTGTCCTGCTCCTAGTGCTGAAAAGTCTGAGGAAAATGTTCACTTGTGCCCAGATTTTTACCACATGCCAACTGGAAGGAGCCTGGAGTATATTCTCCCTACTTCACTCTGATGCTGCTCAGTGGAAGCCCCCCTGAGCCGACTCTTAAATGTCACCACCAACCTGAAGGCTTATACTGGCCTTAAACAAGAGATCCGGTATTTTCTGCCTAATGGCTTCCGTACGGGGAAACTGCTGATCATGTTTACTCCTTACTACCGATAAGGCTTATGGAAAAATGAAGGGCAGCCACTTGTAATTTGTGGGGAAGGTATCTAAATCCATTTCCAGTGACTTCAGCCTGGAAACTGCTGTTGGCAACAGTCTATACTCAAAAGAAGTTTCCCAGAACACATTCCTGGCATTCTCAAGTTTACCTGTCTGACTAGATTTAATGTCACCCAATGCCACCTGCACTATGAACAAATGTCTCATTAAATGAGAAAAAACAAAACAAAAAACCCAACCAAAAACCAAAACAAAAAAACCCAAACCCAAAACTAAAAAACCCCAACAGAGAATGTCTTTGTGTTTACACACAGTTTTTCTAACACAGCTTGCTCTCCTCCTCCTGTCTCCCTTTTCCCAGGCACTGGGTATCTCTTCATATGGGTTCTCAGCAGGCTGACACATCTTCTCCCCCCAAACTACATGCTACGAAACCAAAAGGAAAGTTCTGATTTGGATCCCTTGACTGCGACCTACATCTTTCCAATAGAAAACTCGCAGCACAGTGGCAAAATGATCACAACCCAATATACAAAATTTTTTCCCCCAACTGCCTATTTTGGTTCAACACTAATCCTTTTGACCTGGAAAATGCCAGCTTTGCCAAAACAGACCTTTGGTGCAGACAGCCCTCCTTTTGAAAATGCACAGTTGTCATTCATTTTTAGTGTGCCTCACACCACAAAAAAGAAAAAATAGGTTACATTACTGCTTTACAAAATGCATGCCTTCCTTGTACATACAAGGGAACATCAGTACGTTTGCATTTCTCAGTAGACATCCATAACTTTGAATTCATGGGGGAGAAGGGACAGCATGCCTTTACACTGATTAGGATTTAAATATGCAAATTGAAAAACATTAAGAAGTATTCAGTCACTGTAAAAGTAGATGTTGTAATAATTACACATCCTGTGTATGCATGTATTCATGAAGCCAAAGGAAGTGCAAGGAACGTATACAGACTCTCCTGAGAGATTGAGCTTTGCTCATTTTTTATAAATCCCATTACATTTTACTCTTGCCCTAGTAAATGGGAAGGTGGCGATGGAAACAGTTTTAGTGGGGGGCTAGGACACTGACCATGACTGAAGATCCAGTGTACAATTCTGTTTGACTGTTTGATTACAGTTTTCCCAAGAAATCTGCTTTTCCTAGAAATACATGCTACCTTCTCAGGGCTGCTGTGTAGCTAAGCTTGGGTCAGCATTTCCTCATTTACAATACCTGTGTAATCAATGGTTGAGACTTGGCCTTTGCTGTGGAATTTTAGATTTAATATACTTAAGATCAATCCATTCATTTGCAAAATTCAAACACGCAAGAAACAGATGCACATCTACTGTGACATTTCTTTGCCCCTCCCATTAATGGACATCTCTCTCAAAAAATAAAACCCCATAAGCTACAAGCTTGGTAGCATTTGATCATTTCAAAGAAAATGGAACCTGGTAATGAAGATCATTCCCTTTGTGCAACACACAAATCAGCTTCAGCACTTGCTGCACACTTGCTACTGTGCCCCGTTTGAACCTAATCAATTCTATTAGAAAAGCATCATTTTCCAGCATTGGAAGTGCCAGAATAGAAACAATACTAGGAGACAGAACCTATGACCCCTTTAAAGTAGAAGTGTCAGCAAAGGATTTTAAAGTGGTTTACATCTGGTTTTTAAACACATATGCACTTACACCAGGATAGCCACTTGGAAACCTCAAAGAAGGTAGTGTGTGGTATTTATTGCTTCTCAACAAGGAGGACAAGTGCATTCAGAATGACTGGCAAAGCCACCTCCCTCCTCCAGGCACGGAGAGATCTCCATTAGAACAAAGCATAATCAGAAGTCCCACTGGAGAATGGTCCAATTAAACAGTTTCTTTTATGGAATAGTTAAGATAGGCAAAGCACTTCAGTGCTGTTCTCTCCTCGATAAGAACCCCAAGGAAAAGTACTCTTAGCATTCAGTTGGATCCAAGTTGCAATTTTATTCATAAAAACAATTCCTTAATGCATTCTAGTTTCTCTGTGCAGCCCTCAGAAAAAAGGGCTTTCTATGGGTGCTGTGTTTCTTGGAGAACAGAATGTTTCATTTTGCTCTAATTCATTCTATTACTGAATTAAACTTTGATGTATTGGTCTTGACAAGTGTTTCATGCTGATTGTATTGTGTATGATAGTATAATCACTCCCCATGCATTTCACACTAGCTGGCTGATTAATGCAATAGATTACCTGCAGCACTGATGGCAAGAGGGAATCATTGCCCTTCTGCACACTAAACTCTGAATGCACATTAGAGGGAGGTGTAACCCCGGGACAAAAAAAATGCCTGCTTCCTTAAGTTTCCCGTTCTCTCTTGCTGCATACTGCTGCTCCCAATGGCTAAAGGCACGCATGTATTCAGCTGAAAGGAAACAGGTATTTACATATTGAGATTCTATTCCAAGCTATCATCAACTACATGCTCTGATCTCTGTGTGTCAAGCAACAAAAAATCCTGCTCGTCTTCCTACGTTTTCAACTTCTGGCACAATGGAAAAATAAACTAACCGAGCACTTCTGCCATTTTGCATGAGCCCATTGTTCTGGGCTATGCCTTTCTGAGTTTGTTTTAAAAACGGCTGTGTCTTTGCAGACACTCTGCCATTTGACCAAAGGGTTTCATGTAAGAACAGAAATTTGCTTGAATGGTGCAGTTTACAGTGTCATAGCCTCAGACTACTATCTCCCTAGGAGAGCACTTAGGATCTGTCACATGTCCATTAGATCCTCCCCATGCACCTGTAATACCCTATAACCTTACCACTGTAGCAACGCATGGGCTATTAGCCTACAAAGCTAGACAGAAGTATAAAGCACCTGCAAATTAATCTCACTGATTAACTGCCCTAATATTCACAAAACCATTCATTTGTTCACAAACAATCAATTGAAGGCAAATGCATTGCTAATACTAGCACAAATAGTACAAAAACACTCCTTTATGAGTATCTTAATATGATTCTTCACAATTTTAAGTAGTTGCCAGTATTTACAGCTAGGTGGTGAACAAAGTGTGCTCCTGCCCAAAATAGACATCAGATATTTTATCAAATATTTTACCTGGTAATACACTCTCAGCAGTCAGAGTGTATTGTCAGAGACCTTGACAATTTTCAGAAGAAAAGTTAATGCAATTACTAACTATAAATACACCAACCTATTACCTCTATTTAAATTTATCATTGAGATGAATGAATTCGCACAGTTAATTTTTTTTAGGAAGATACAAAACTGGGAAGTTTGATAAGTTCATCAAACAAAACAAAATATTCATAAAAGAAAGGGATGAAAATACATCTCATTTTTTTAAAAATGTGAAGCAAGTGCAAACACTTCCTTGCATGAAGTTCAGAAAAAGTACGATTGCCACAACTATGCACACAGAATGTAAGTAGCCCACTGTAACTGGCCAGAAGAACACATTCTGATTGTCTAGCCTGAATTCCTTCCTACTCTAAGATTTCCTGAGTTACTTTCGCCTTCCATTCCAAAAGTGATTGTTGAGTTTTTACAATAACAGCATACTTCAATTAAGATTTCTAATACACGAATCTAGCTAGCTGATCTACTGCCTGGCTATCACAACTCAAAATTCTAAGCTTATTTCTAGTTTTCTAGTTAAATTTGTCCAGCTCCAATCACAATTTTCAGCTACGTTTTATTTGCTTGGCAGGAGTGTCTTCTCTATCAATTTTTTAGGCTATGTAGGTATCTTAAATTATGAAGGATTTCCTTTGTCTTGCTTTGACAGACTCGAGCAGACCGAGATTCTTGCACCTCTCACTTTAAATTACTTTTCCAATTTTTCAGTTATTTTTCCAGTACGCATTCAAGACAGAAAACTGGAAAACATCACAAGGCTAGATTGCTGGACCGCAGTAAAGCTCAGAGAAATCAGTGAAGATTCAGTAATTCCTCTCCATAAATCTATTACTTCTCTCTAGCTCTGGTATTTACTAGAAGTGGTATTGGAAAATTAAATGGCAGCTTAATGTTACTGAAGTATTAAAAATAAAGAGTGAGAGGAAGGAAAAAAATAATGCTAAGTACCAGCTTGGGCTCACAGTAGAACTCTGCCCTTAATCTTGGCAGTCACAATTCCACAGTTAGGGCTGCAGTGAGTTTTGTACCAGCTCTAATACAGAACAATTTTTTAGGACATTTATAAGTAAATCAGTTCAACAGCTTAGGAATAAAAACTTCAAAAACTGTTTTAATGTGGGTACTTCAAGAAATTTGGCCCCTGCTGTAAAAGTAATTCCAATCCAACTGAACTAAATGGAATCTCAAACTTTCTGTATGGCATTAAAAATAAGCCCCTCAAGCTATGCTTATAGACTAAAGTTAATTACTTTCACCATTATTCCTCAAATCTGATAAACGCCACAGGAAAGAATACTCTCTTTGAAAATACCTCCCACCTACTGTCATACTCTGGCCTCATATACCTTCTTTTCAAATATCATTATGGCACAAGCCGATAATGAAGGAGGAAGGAAATCATCTTCAGAGAAGATGGATAGAACCCATCTTCACAGAACTGCAGCCTGGCTTCGTTCACCAGGCAAATGAAGGTGACAGCAACAACCGAGACACTCCAGGGCCATGACAGCAATTTCTTTGTCATCCATAACTCAGGTCTTAGAGCAGCAAAACTGTCTCGTGATGCTAACTCAGAAGTACTATTAATCTAGTGCCTCCAACAGCACAAATCATTCAAATACTCTGACATATATTAACAGCTTATTCTGTGAAAGAGCAACTGAAGGCACACGTGTTTTATAACTGTATAGCAACCACACCATGGCAGCTAAGAGTAAATAAAATGAAAGTAAGAGAGGGATTATCAATTAAGCAAAGGCAGCCTACTGGATATGATACAGTTGAAGACACAAATATGTGTAAGATATCACTCTACCTAGAAGTCCCACAATGAAAGACCAAGGGAAATGGTGCAAAGCATGGTGCATCCCACCTCCTTTGAAATACAGGTCTTCCTACAGCTTTCACTTCAAGACCAGAAATGTACTATCTGCAACTGATTAATCTAAACTCAGAAATTTGTTAACTGTTTTCTACAGGTGGAGGGTACTGGTACTGTCCTTAGCTTTAAGGCAGACCACGATGCAATTAAAACTTGGGATACTTGAAGAAATCATGAAAATAGGGATATAAGCTTGGCACTCAAATTTGAAACTTAGAGCCTTGCTGCACCATTTTTGAAATACCATAAAATATGGGGAAAAGTGAATGTTTCTACTGCATAGCTGATCCTAAAAAGGGATTGCACAAAGTACTGCAGCTCCAGAAAAATGGTATTGGAGCACAAAAACTGTAATGAATGCTTAACTTCAGTGATTCTTTTTCATGGCAACCCTGAAGTAGTCACCAAATCTGGCATCAGGAAGGAATTTCTCTAGGGGCATACTGGCAACAACCCGAGCTGCTTTTGTCCTTTTTTTCCCCCTCTACGTAAGTACTAAGCAGAGATAATCTGTTTAGAACAGCCAGCATGTCCCATTCATACAGGTTTGTCTCTCTAATTGCAAAGGGAAGGAATGCCTGAGATAGAAATACAGATGAAGAATAGCTTCATTTAGTTAAGGTTAAAAGAATCTCACTTGGTATTTTCTGGAGACGAACTTAAACTTTTACCAGAAAAATTCAGAGTGGTTTCCAAATAAAAAAAAAAAAGCATTATTTAACACTCAATCAGTAGTTTGCTCATGGCAAAATGATAATTAAATCTCTTGTAATTAATCTATAATGATTCCTTGCCTGAACTCAACATTTAGAATTAAGTTTTAGATGAGGAGCAAAGCGTTACTAATAAAAATTTAGGCATGATCCTTCAGGAAATATATTGTACTATTTCTTTATGTGACATGACCTTGTAAAGCGTTATTTTAGTTTTAAATTTTAACACAAGAATGTATCACTCTAATCCAGGAAGTGATGAAAAGATCAGCAAATGTGAATTCAAAGTAGACCATCAGGCTGTTCCAACATTTAAGAAGCGGCCCACAACAGGGTAAAGTGCTAGTGAAAAACTACTACAACTACTAGAACTACTAAGGCAAAGACACGTTATTCCACTCGGGAAATACTTTTATGACAACAACCCATTTAGTATGCATAACAGAATGGATTCTAAAGATGTCCCTCAGGAAAGCTTTATCCCATGAATAAGGCTCATGGCAGTATTGTGAGAGGTTCCTACACTTAAAAACTTTAGATACCAACAAGTGGTTGAGGTAGACAGGAGAAGCTTATGTATTAAAATGTGGAGACTACCCAGCTGGAAGCACAGAATACCTTTTAAGTTCTCCTCAACGTCATAAAATGAGAGGACCAACAAAGACCAGGATCAGCATGATGCAAACCCAGAACACATTCACCAATTTCATCCACTGCCCTGCGTTGCAAGAGCTCTTTGGACACATTGTCTTCCCCATAACACAGGCATCATATTTTTGTTCCACAAGAAACTGATCCTTGACTTTAAAAAAAACCAAAACAGCTCTCCTCCCCCTTAAACAGTTCTTAAATATCAAAATGGAGGAAATCTACTAGAAATGTTTGTTTTGAAACATGCAAATTATGTGAAGTTTCTTCACCCGGAAGGCAAGCAAGAGGATATAAAGATACCGAAAATGGTAGTTCACACACAAAAAAATATCTGATCCTGTAATCTACGTGTTGACAAGCTGTTGGGCTCCATCACTCCACCACGCAGTAGATACTTGTCTTAGATTCTTCTACTTGACTGCTTTCATCAGATTAAGCATCTGGGATTTAATTTAACAGTTTCAGCTTTATTAAGCTGTCAGAAGAGCAACCCCGCTTTGATAACAGTAGCTGTTCCAATTATGGCTTGGTTTAGGGTTGACAAGTATAATGATTCATTCGTGGCACATGAGAAGCAATAAAAGGTTGTTTTGCATTACAGCTTTAAAAATGTGGGCACTTTTTTCATTTAATTTGTCACTTAGCTTTTGCTAAGAGGACATTTAAATTGCAGTAAAAGGCAAATGGGGCTTTTAGTTTAAATGTAATCCCCATATTTAAATGATCTGTAATGGCGCAGCATTCGAGTGGGAACACTATTGTTTCACAGTGGGCCCTGATGGTGACATGTGACATTTGTATTCAGGTCCTGTATTATCCATGTGGCTAAAGGGCTTCCAATTTCATTTCACAGCCAGAAGCCTGCAGAAAACACCAATTAACTTGCAGATCCCATTTGCCGACAAAACTCAGCCTCTTCACGATGTCTGGCATCTGGCAGTGCTCAACATTTAATTCCAAAGCAGAGCCTCACAGCCATCGTGATCCCTGGGCTGGGGCACAAAGTCAAATTTTCCCCCTTTTTTAAGGGGATCTTTTCACTTTTGTAGAGAATAAGCAACTTCTACTTAATTTTTCATGGATGAACATTAACGAATTACTGCTGTAGTACGATGGTCCATTTTTTCTGTCTAGACTATAAAGAAGGTTAACTGACCTTTTCTTCAAATCAGAGATCTCGGCTCAACAGGCAACAGCAGGTATTTACTGTGCATTTCCATATCCACTCATTTTACCAATAGAATTTAATTAAAAAGGCAAACCAAGGGGCTTCAGATAATTAATCATTCCGATATACTGAAGTCTTCAACCATGGTCACCAAGAGAGATCAGCATGTGAAATTTACCTACTGAGACACCATTTAAACAGCAACAACACGAAGAATTCCAACTCCACTCTAAACTCTGGAAAGCGCATTCATATATTACTGTGGCAAGTTGGAAGTGTTCACCAGTGCATCACTGAAGTTGCATCTAAATTATTCTAGTATGAGAAGTATATGAGCAAGCCTTATAGCTTTGACCTGTAATCTTGATCTTTCCAATACTACACCTTTGGAGTTCCATAAGTAGCATTTAGCTCAACCCATTCTTTGATGTACAACCAGGGAATTTGCTGAGCATAATTATTATATTCTTCCTCCTGATCTAAAGGCTTTAAAAAACAACTAGCTAGTTATGTATAAGGCTTTTTTGTTAACTTGAGGCTTTTGAATCATAAATTGCTTATGGAATCAGGACATTGTATTAGAAAATTGCCAGGTTCATACTTACATGTGAAGTATTAGTGGGTTTTGGGTGGGGTTTTTTTTGTGGTGTGTTGGTTTTTTGTTTGTTTTATTTATTTTCTTTAATCAGCACTTTCAAACATTCAAACCCAATCTGACTTCTACTGAAGTCAACAATTTGCCATAAACTTCAGCAGGAACTCTGATAAGAGCCCAGTTTGTCCTTCCAGTACCCTTGCCAATGCCAGGCAGGAAGCATCAGTTAAGTTCTAATGAAAGGCTCAAGTGACCCAGTCAAGGAGCAAAGCTGAAGTTATCTAAGTATTCCTAAAAACCTATGCCAAGATGGAACTGACAAAGTGGCCATATGTGTAGCAGTTGGCAGACAGCATACCAGGCCAAGCAAGCAAGCCTTTACTAAGCAGAGGCTATATTTACATACTTTTTATGTCCTAAAATTCTCCATACCTACAATGTTAAAATTGCTACCTACCTGTGAAATAAATGAGATTAGATAAAACATTTTTTTAAAGACATACATATATGCCACTCCCAGATTACTCTGAACAGATAATATAAAAAGTAAAGTATGTAAAGGCCTGTCTCACTCCCTTTATTGATATTTTAGTTCTCTGACATCCTAGAGGATGACAAGATAGGAAGCCAACATTATTTTAGAACATAACAACATCACCCCCTTAAACCCAATGTCTGAGTTCTCTGCCACTACTGGCACAATCATATGTTGCCAGGGCCATCCTGCTCTTCCTTCTGCAGCTTGCTGTTGTAAACTCTGGTCTCCCTTAAAATCTCCTTCAACTTTTGCACATTCTTTTTTTTTTTTTTTTTTTTCTCTAGAGATGCACATTTCACCTGGAAAAAGGGATGTGTTTAATTTGAGTGAAACTCAAGGTGAAATCCTAGCAAAAACATGGCAGCAGCTTCTATCTTTCACACAAGGGAGGAGTCAAGCTGGAGATATTCATCCAATTAACAGCAATTTTGAATGAACTTGCTAAGCACCCGTGGGAAGAACCCTACTGGTGTGGGGAAGAAATGGACATTTTAGCAACATAAACACAAGCTGAAGGTGTAAGAACCAACTGAAGTTCTACCTTCGCCTACCACACACCTGAAGTGATTGAAACGTATTTGCAATTGAAACCATGGTACACAATCAACACATTTTGATACTGCTAGATGCAGCAGAGCAGTTCAGGGCTCAAAGAGGGTCTGCCTCAGATTGCAAATAAAGCAGCTGCAGTAGTGATGAGGCTAGAGGTTGCACTGCAGCTTTTTGGGAGTGGCACCTATAATTCTGATTAAACAGAGGTAAACTAATCAATTCAATTAATCTAAAATATTGCCTATTCAATGCTGCAGGCAAAGAGATTCCACCTCCTCTACCTTCAGACAGGTGCTGTCAAGAAGATGACGTTAATATGAAACTGATGAAACAAGAAGAGGAACCACTAAGAAAATTTAACAAAATCTTTTATGTTTATTGGCAGCATGTGGTAAGACTGCTACAGGTAACAGATGGAGAACACATTTCTGCCTCTCCCACCACCTACCAGCTCAACCCACATAAGCAATGAAGCATGAGACCCTCCAGTTTTCAGTATGGTGGAATACAATTGAATACAATTTTGCTGCGTACATGTCCAGCTAAGCACGTGCCCTGCTTGGCAAAAACTGTTATTCCCCAACAAGCCAAGGCATCATAAAAATTACATACTAAAAGGGTTGTTACTCTTGAAGACAAGTAGTATATCTACACTCTGTCTGACAGAGCTTTGCCTGCTGTGATATTAAGGCTTTCTACCACAGAAGTCTATAATCTCAACTAGATCGCTAGTGCTTTATTAGCCTAATGCTTCATTTAGAGTGAACATAAGTTACGCTGAAGAGTTTATATCCAGTCTTAGCTCCACCAGTCAACATGCAACCAATCATTGTCATCTTTAACCTTTAACAAGGAAAGCTTAAGTTTTGCTTTTGATGCTTCCTTTCTAAATGAAGCATGTTATTCTTGCCTGGATTAATTTCACTTAGCTTGATTTTGGACCTTTAGAATATATATCAAGAGCATTATGGTCTTTGGCTCTCTTCTCTGCAGTGTTTACATAATGTCCCATAGGGCATCATCTGTAAGTTTTTTTTGTTGATTCATTTTTATTTAATATTTATTTATTTCTATGTCCCATGCCATATAAGTCAGGCATAGCAATATTGACCAGAACACATCTCCATACTCCTTTAAGTCTAGACTTGAAGTGTCCTTCCAGATTGAGAGCACAGATAACTACTCCAAGTTCCATGAACCACAAAGCGATTCCATTTACACTGTGTGTCTTCAGCTTGCTTTGAGAAAGCCTCCAAGACAGCATTCAAAACCTTACTACAGCTAAGATATACACATGAATCCCTTCACTCTTACACTCAGTGAATTATCTTTTAGAGAAACAAATTAGATTTACCACTGTATTTTAAATAATTCAGGTTGTCTTTTATCGCTTTTATCTTCTGCACACTTACACACTAACTGATTTGTAGTTTGTTCCAGTACCTTATACCTAGGAAAGCAATGTTTGTGGTTACTTAATATTCCTTCCACTCACCTACAATGGTGACACTTACGGTCAAGTTGTTTTGACTTTGTCCTCCCTACCACAAAATCCTATAGATTTTGAGAACTTCTGAAGCAGTAATTCAAAACAGTATTAGTGAGTTTCTGGAACACTTTAGAGCAAGTGTCCTCAGACCTTACCAGCTTAAATATTCCTTTCCCATTTCAGCCTGTGTTCCTCTCTCCATTGTACAACTAAGTCATGTATCTGGTCACAACTGACCTTTCCTGTAAAAGCAGTGTTAATTGTTTTAGCCCTCTGTTATTTGATCTCCTTTCCTGCTCAGTAATGGACTTCTACCTTCCTTTGCTGCTATCTTCTCATACTCTTAATGAATCTTCTCTTTTTGCCTTCTATTTCTCTCTAGTTGTGAATCGATTTCTTCCTTAACCTTTCCAGTTTAGCACTAGTGGATTATATACTTACGCTCAGTTGTGTAGCTACGTTTCCACTTTCTGCTTTATTCTTTTTAGATCCTCAGGTACTTACAACCTGTTGCAATTGTACTTGTTTCATACCATGCTTCCTCTCCTCCAACTTCAATTGTCTCACACTGTCATCAGAAATTGAATTTCACCCAACCTTAACTGAACAGGCAAAACTGCAGAAAACTCTTAACCTGCTTTACCTAGTACCACAATAAGGTTTCTCTCCACCCCAAATACATAATTGTTTCTTCATTATACATATGAACACCTAAATGATTTTAAGTCTGTGCATTTACCCAGTTCATCCCAGAGCTGCCTATACTTGTCAGTCATTGCAGTTCCTTGTTGTCTCCAAAGTGACAGACGAGGGTCAGCCATGAACTGTTCTGTTATCAACGTCAACATGCGAGCTCCATTTGAATCTCTCATCTTTAGCATCTCTCGCACCTAGGAAATGAGTCTTTTAATACAAACTTGAAAAAACAAAGAAATCACAGTACAGACAGTATGCTGCAGTGTTAAATATTCCACCTCTGTTAAATAAGAAATGTAATTTATATATGTGATGTGAAATTTTTAAGTAGAAAAAGTAGTCTGCCTTCCCAGTTTTAACAATTTTTGGTTTCAGTATCCCATTGCAATTCCTCAAAGACACTTCTTCCACACGTAATCCACAGGTGTATTATGCAAATTGCTGCAAGATGTATTTCTACAGGTTTCTCCAACATTTTGGGGGTGGGAAGGAAGAGAACAGCAAAGCTGCAAATGATTGAAATGTTACTTCATATCCTTAAACAGATCTCAAGACACATCAGACTGTGGTCCATTGCTGCACAACTCATTATTAAGTTGCCACTATGTTCCCAAGGCTTTGTCTTGTTTTAGAATGAGACATTGAGTAAGACACAAACAAGTACAGACTGGCTTGGGGACTAGGGGAGTGAAAAAAGGGAAGGTTCAGAGTACTCAACACACCTTTGCAAAAAGCAAATTGAGTTGCTTCCCTGATCCATGGTATCCACCCTGGGAGAGGAAGAGTTTAACCTGTTCCTGGACCTGTTCCTCATCCAAATGCCAGCAGTTTTCATCATCTATGCTAGCACCTGCTGTTGGGTCAGGAGCACCTGCAAACAGCAAGAAAAGAAATCATTATGTTCTATATAAAGAAGAAAGGTTCATGGGTCCAGGGGAAAGGACTACTGCAAGGTTTTTGGATTTGTGTTTTGTGCTGTTTTGGATGTCTTGGCTTTAATCTAAACATTCTTTTAAATAGAGTTAAATTTCTCCTCAGTAGTCTTAAGCACTTAGAAATTACAGCCTGTGAAAAGTAATTTAAATAAACAATATTTTATAACAAAACATTAAGGTAAGGTTTTTTCTTCCTATCTCAGCAGCTACACTAGAATGCTTTTACAAGGAAAATTAGACTTTGCATAGTATTTCTATTAACTATGATGTTAAAACCACTCTCCCCAAAACATCTGTGTTATTCCTGTACCTTCAGCAATCTTGCTCAGGTTTAAGTGACTGCTAGTGAGCACTGCTATCGATGAACATGAATATCACCACCTCGGTGCCACTGAGCTGTGATGGCTCTGCAAAGCTAAACAAAGAGTAAAAAAAAATCCCCAAACAAATCCAAAGTCTCAAAGCACTAAAGGCATTTCCATCATAAGTAAGAGTTACAGCTGTTTAAGACTGTGGTGATTCCAAAGGAGCATTTTTACAAAGACAATGTAATCAGCACAGAGTTAATTCAGAGCAACTCTACTTGAATTAGCCTAGTGTGAACGGACATGACTAGATTTACATCAGACAGTGCTTTGGCCACAGGCTGCTCTAACTCAAATTCTGCAGTTGAGATCAGTGATTTTCCACTGGTGGCCTCTTCTAAAGGCTAACAAAATTAACTAAAACAAGTTCTTGCATCATCTAGCAATCTGTATTTTTCTGAAGAAGCCTGCACTTCCACTGGATATTTTTTAAAAGGTATTCAAACTGAAAAGGCTGAAAAGCATTTCTCTAGGCTGTCCAGGAAACAACTCAAGGCAGTGCATCACCATACCAGATATAAGGTATTTTAAGCAAGCCCAAGGCTCAAGTTAACTTGACACTTCGATTTTGGGCTTGTCACAACTGTGTAATCTCCATCTCAGTTAGATTTTGAGAAGATGTTAGAAATTGAATCACGTTACACAATCTATCACTTAAATCCGAGTCCATGTTACCTCTGTAACAAAAAAAAAAAAAAAACACCCAAAAAAAAAACCACCAACAAAACACAAGGATACTGGTGGGGAAGGAAAATTACATAGTCAGATTGGTAAAAACTTGCTTTTTCAAAGAAGTCCTGTGAACTTGAAAAGCAAAGACAGCTACAACTCTTCAGGGGTATAGGAATTAAACATTGATTCCATTGATTCGAGCTTTCATTTCACAATTGCAGCTCTGCCATGTAGGTAAAGCTTTTAAGCAGTTGCAGGGAATGCTGGAATCTTTATTCAATGGAAATACAACCGGAAGATTTAAAGCAGAGGGATGTCTTGTCTACTAGTTGCTAAGAGTAAAAAAAAAAAAAAAAAATCTTCCAGCTCAGCAACTTCCTAAACTGCCTCCAACTTCAGAGCCTACATCTGGGAACGATACAATGGTGTGTATATAAGTGTGTTTGTGTGTGTATGTATATATTTAGCCTAGTAAGAAATTGTGTCTTTGAAGATGTGAATGAACTGTCCTGCCTTCTGCAGGAACCATAACAGTGTCTCAGAAGACAGGAATCAAGCCCAAGACAGTACAAAAACCAAGGAATGAAAAACCTCCTCTTCTGTGAGTGCTTCCATCTTTAGTATGTTAGTTTTAAGGGGCTTTCAATTCAGTCAGCTACATGAAACACATACTGATAAGTCTTCAGTTGCAAAGAAAGAGATAAAAAGGGAAATGAAGCCACGTGAGAACAAGCAGTGCAGCTGTCACACAGACCCAGGTTTGCAGTATCACCTTGCAAATAGTTTAAATATTTCATTGTTCAAACACAGAGAAAAGACCTGTGAAAAGGAACTATATAAGAGCACCAATATACAAAATACACTTATATTTATCCCTCACTTCAATGGAGATTTATCTTTAAATAATCTTGGTATGGCTACTTTTAAATTGAACTAAAAATAGCCTAAGATTCCTCAGCTAAGCTTCCCTATTTAGGGAAAAAACCAAAATTCCTTCCGTAACTGTTTACATTTTATCAAAAGCTCATCAGTCAGTTTGTGCTAGAAGGTTAAATTTCAACACAGCTACTGCAGATTCTTTAACAACAGGGTTCCTTTACGAGAACAAGGGCATCTGCTGCCCCAGGCCAGCAGCACTGCCCCCACCCAGGCTTCGTCTCCCAGCAAGATCCCAAATATACCTTCCCCAGGGGCTCAGCATCACTATACTTACACCAGGATTATTTTCATGCCAGCAGGCTAGAAGACTGTAAAAGCTGAAGACAACAAGCCAAGGGTCTGAGCTCTATGATGCTGTTCAGCGTGGTACTACAGATATGTTTGACTCAGAGCAATGTTCCCTTACAAGATCTTACATAGGCTACACTCAGTATTATCAAAATTTTTAATCAGGCTGTATAAAGAAATTTCAGTATACATGTAACTGGCACCAGCTACAGTTGTAATTCATTGATCTTTCAACACCGTTGGCAGTCCCCAGCAATAGCATGGACTAACAAGGCATGGAGACAGCGTGTCTGATCGGACATAAGTCCAAACCACCTTCCCCCCACGGCAGCAGCCAGACATCGTAGCGGTGCTGCTGGGGAAGCCTCAGCTTCCATTGCCTACATCACTTTTGTTTTGGGGTCGAGACACAACCATCTCCACATCTCTCATCCAGGCACTTTTCAAGATCACTACATTCACTTAGTCAGGCAAACACTGATTGATCTAGCCTGTTACCTCTCCCACTCAAACACAGATCACTCTTGGGCAACGGACAGGATTTCTACACTGCCACTTTTCTTCTGAAGACATGGGACCAGGTGAGCAGACAAACTATCTGAATGAGCAACAGGAGGGAGCTGCCTTAGGAGCTGTGAGATGAAGCCCCAGCAATAGCCAGCAGGAAGGCTCAGGCTCAACAGCAGGCACAGCTGAAGGTTCAGCCCAAAGGTGGTGGCTTGGCTCAGGGTGCAGCGCGGACCCTGAACAGGCACCGTGAGGCTTCAGCACATGGACAGTTTGGCTACAGAGAGGAACGTCGGCAGCCCTAAATTTAATCTCTGCAGCGCAGTTTGGTACCAAGGCCAAATCCCGTTCCCCACTTGTAAACTTGGGGTAAGTATTACTTACGTGCTTTAGAAGGGTGTCATGAGGATAAATTAGTTCACATTTGAACTATGAAAGTGAAAAGCACTGTATAATTATACTAAATATTAAAACCTGTAATTAAACTGTGTCAGTTTATAGACAGTAACATATTAATCTCTCTCCAACCTCTGGCTTTTTTAACTTCTGTCATGACTGGTCTTTGAAATAGGTTTTACATCATGTACTTACAGTTAAAGACAATAAATAAAGTATTTATACTCAGTATATAGATACGGCCATACATACTTACTCATGCTCTTTTACTAAAACTACTAAATTGCAATCTAAGCAATCAAAGCAGGAATACTTGTGCACAATTGTTTGTAACACTGAACGCCAAAACAAAATTTGAGAACAGGGTTGCAGCCTTTTATATTTATGGTCTTAGCAGGTTACATGTTAAATATAATCAACGCCAAAGTTTAAGAAGCAGCAGCATTTTAAAAAAATAAACACTTCGATCATTTACCAGAAATTTTAAGAGCAACTGCTTTCAATATGAGCAACCACGTTTAAAAACTGGTGTTGTATACGGAGTACTTAACATCAAAAAATAAGTAGAAGCAAAGCAAGGAGCATTGACTAAAATAAGCTAAGAATTGCCTATATTGCAAACTACTCAGGTGCAGATCAACAGTTAAATTTAGTTAAAGCAACAGAAAGTAGTCTTTAAGGCAAACTACTTCCCTGATCCTTTCTGAAGTACCATAGGAGTTATCTTCAAATGAAACCATGCCAAGTTACTCACTCATAGCCATACTGAAACTTTTTTGAACTTCATTTTTATAAAAATCTTATTAAGTATACAAAAATGAACTATAGATCAGCTAAATTCTATTAAATGTCATCCCACAGCAGCATTAAGGAGAAGACATGGAAAAATGGTTACAAATAAAAAGCATGACTTACTGAGTACTATGCAAAGACTGAATGGTCCCAGCTAGAAACCAGTACTTCTGTATGCTGATTCACAACAGAATAGTAATTGATTTTATAAACTGAGTGTGCTCAGAATTATTCTAAACAGTAATTACATAAAACAAAGATCATAAAATTAATGATTCAAAAATACCATTATGCCTTTGATTCCCCAAATGATTCAAAGTTTAGACATAAGTCACTTCATCTTGTACTTAATTTCAGAACTCTCGGGTGGAATATAACACTGTTCAGCAGCACACAGCGTCAAAGAAAAACAGCAACTGCTGTGAAGCAGCCAGTGCTAACAACAGAAAATAGAAAGACAGGACAGGCCATGCTAAGTTGCTGAGGAAAGTTAATAAAGCCCCAACAGGTTTTTAACTTCCAAAAAATTCTTTCCCTTCCATCTGCACGTACAGCAAAATGCATAAACTTAACTGCTGACAATATCTAACCTCTTCTGCTAAAATCCAGGTCTCACAAACATTATATAGCAATAAGTTTCAAAGTCTACTTGTGTGTGGCAGATAAAAAAAACTTTCTTATCAGTACAGACTAGCATGCATTATTTTCATTTATTTTTACCTTCCATGTCTCAAAACAAAATCTCACTATATTCTATATAACAAGTTTTATTTTAATGTTTAATGTATCTAAAAAAACCTTCCCTAAAAATATCAATTCCAGAAATTATTTTTTCGTGTTATTTTGTAGCTATCAATCTTTCATTTTATTTTACATTGTACCACCTATTTAACTCCATTTGGGTTTTGAAATTTCTCTAGTTTTGGCTATTCTTGTTGTTCCTTCCTTCCCAAATCTGGTTCACTAAACAATTCGCACGCCAAGCACTGGAGCACTTCACTTTCATCCTTCTTGAAAGGAAACTCACCTGCCATTTCCTACATTCTTCTTTTGCAACTAGTCTCTCAAACAATTCTCCCGGTGTAAGCAGGGTCATATGAAAGATTCCTTTTTTTTAATAATGTAGCTTCTTTAACATTAAACATTCCCTTTTCTAGTAGACCAGCAATACATTGTATTCTGTTGTTCAGCCCTGTCCTACCCTACAATTTTCTACTAAAATCCCCATCATTTCAGTGAAATATAGTAAGTTCATATTAACATATATTCACCTGTACCTCCGGATTGCCCTTTGGAACTTACAATATATAGGAACAGCACTAGATACTCCGAAATTTTCCTTTAAAGCAATTTTTTGGATAGATGTTTCCTTCTTGAATGCCTCCACCGGCACTCCTAATATATGTTACAGATTAGTGTTTGCAGAAGATGGACCTGCATCTGCCTGGACAAATACAGAAACAACTACTCAGGTACCTCTGCTTCTGAGAAGACAAATGTACTTAAACTGCTTTCTCTCAAGTTCCTCCCTCTTAAATCTGAGTTCATCTGCATGTGGTTTTGTACTGGCAAGTGGCTCGTATTTTGAGTTGAAGAATCAGAGAATGGCAGAAAGTCTGGAGAAATCCATGTAATTCTTCTAAGAAGAGAGATTGCAACAGCAGCACTAAATACTCAGGAAAAAAACAGTACAGCTTAAAAGGTAAAAGCGAAATTGGTTTGCTAGGTCCTTACACGAATAAGAGGCAGAATCTTTTTCACTATGCATATAATAACAAATCAATGCTAATATGAGATCAATATGCAAACAGACCTTCCCTCCTCCCCACCCCCCTCGCCTTGCAGTTGCTTTCTTATTTCCATTCAAATTCTCAGGAATGTAGTTTGAACTTCCAACCAATGTAAGTGAAAGTTTCATACCTAAGAAAAGACAGATCCAGGATGACAAACCCGGCTGATAATCCATCACCCTGACTGTTCTCTTCCTAGCCTTACACACCTGCCAGCTTCCTCTGCTACAGTAGTACAAAAATTAACAGGGAGGAAAAATGCCTCAGCTAAGCAGGATCCAAATCTACATCCAGCTTCCTGAGTCAGCATCCCCAAATTGAAACCCAATGTGAAGCCAACAGTTATGCAGTGCAGACATTAGGGTATCAGTATGAATACCTACAGTACAGAAGACTAGACCCCACAGATGTCCAGTTGGGAAATCATCAGGAACACGTACAGCTGTAGCAGTCATATGAGAAAATCAGAACACAATAAATCTTCTCAAATGTAAGAGGTGCTTTTCTGCTCTAAAAATATGCAAAACCCTCTTGTAATGTAATCACCACCAAGTGAAAATTAGCATGGCAAATACAGAAAAGGATTCCCAATAAATCGCTCAGCTCTCCTAAAGAAGTTAGTGAATAGACAACACATTCCTGTGCTTCTAACAGCATCCCCTTATTTCTTCCTGCAATGAAGCTCACTATGAAGCAAGAGAGAATATTGCATCATTTGTAACCACTGAGGAACTTTTTAAAAGGGATTTGTCATTTCAAAACCCGTGTCATCAGTTTAAGTCACTTCAGTAGTTCCCCCAGTAATGCCCTTCATAAGGAAGGTGGCCAAAGCCAGTCATTGAATGCTGCATAAGACAGAATTTTGGGCAAATGAACAATTATCCAATTCACCTTTTGTGAAAGGAAAGTACTGCAGAGTTGTTCCATTTCCCTAGCCAGCTCATAAGCAAGTCAACAAGACCGCTGTGGTCAGAGCTCTTCAAAGTCCCAGATCATTCTTATGTATGAATAAATAGTATTCAAGAGCTGATTTCTTTTGCCTGTTGCAGAAAACATATGAAAACTAGAACTAGCACAGCCACCGGGGGGGGAGCAGAACTGAAGTTTTATAGGCAACAACCCTGAAATTAAAACACCTTTAGGTAACATTGAAAAGAATGTTGTCTTCCAACTCCAGATTCAGGACATCCCTTTGATCAAAGCTGTTTCTGGTGTTTCTGTGCCAGGTCTCCTCTTACTTTTATAAGCAAGTTTTTTTAAGTTCTTCCTCTTACTTACCTGTGCCTTCAAGCGGTGTTCAATATAATTCCTCTTCAAACACTAGTTTAGTGGGGTTAAACTGTTTAAAGCAAGGCAGGTCTACAAGACAGTTTTGTATTACAAACTGAACATCTGCAGCACAGGAGATATGACAGAGTGAAGAGTGATCTTATGTTCACCAGCCCATGCTATTAGAACCAGAGAGAGAGATTTCTTTCAGTTATTTTTCACAGATTCTTTTGGTTAACTTTATTATTTTGATCTTTAATCAAATTTCTTAAATTAAAAATAACAGAATTACAGTATGAATCCCAGAAGAACACTTACTTGCTACATAATCAGACGAACTTACTTTTTCCTTAAAAGAATCCTGTAATTTTTTAACATTGTAAACCTATTAAAAGAAAAATCAGACCATGGTTTTATGGGACTCTGAAAGGAAAAGCAGGAGACTATATATCCTCTTTTGTAAACCAGCTTTCTTTGGTAATAATAGTTTATTTTCTTATGCTGCCTGGATTTTCTACTTCAGTTTTTGGTATTTTATTAAGAAATACCAACAGTCAGTAAAGACATACTGAAATCTCACTTACTAGGAACACAGCAACATGTGTAAAACATTTTAGTTTTGTGGATAATTCTAAACTACCCTAGTCAAATCTGTTGTGAAATTTCATAATTGATCATCAACTTAGTTTTTTGTTTCCTATTTTTTTTGCTATTTGGGCTGTGATATAAACATCAAATACCTCTCTAAAAATACTTTAAATACTAATGAGTAATGAGATATTTTGACAATAAGAAAATAGTTGACAAAGACTAACATGCCTATGATTAGTATAATTACAGACTTAACGTTGATCAAATTTAAGCACTCTCTGCAACAGCTTATCATTTCTCTCACATTAGCGATAGTATGGCTATATATGGCTGTAGTAGCTATCATCTGTCCTTCCTTTCCCACTCTTGCCTTCCCCTTTTCTGTTTGAATCTCCCTTGACTGTTCGAATCTTCTGTGCCACTTGCATACTCACCAGAATTCTTCCTTCCCCTTAATTCCTTATGTTCAAGCTATTACCAACTCTCATGCGATGCATGCCTTCAGCTTGCAACATCTGAGCATCCTCCTCTATTGCTTAATGTCCTGCATCTGCTTTACCTTCCCTTTCTTTCCACCATCACCAGGCTGCTCTGCCAATCACCTTCTCATTAGGTTCCATAACAACTAGAGCAATCGCCTTGCCTCTGGCCACGTCCGCATAGCCCCCAAAGCCAAAAAAGAGCACCGCTCCTGAAATTCACCTTCTTGCAGCACCGCCTGCCTGCGCCTGCCAGGGTCACCCGACCTAAGGATTGGGGCTAGGCTCTAGATGAGTCCTGTTATTGGAAAGACTCCCTTCTTTTGTTCTGCCTACACTGTATCTAAACACACACGTGTTTTTATTCCTCTAATATTAAGCAGCTTGGTTGTGTTTGTATTGCAAATTCTTTGGAATAATGGTCATCCCTCTTAAATATCTAACACAGAAGAACTGTTCCTGCCAATGAACAAACAAAAAAGATACCTCTAGATATTTAGATAACTTATTCTTCCCCTCTAAGCTTACAGCTCTGGTCACCTTAGAGGGCATTTCTAACAGGTGACCTTACAGGAACACAGGACTCCCATAAACCACCTGGGCCACCTTAAACCCACTATTACCCACTTTCAGTTCAGCAGGGTCCATAAAAAAGCCACGTCAGAAGCCTCAAGTCACACCTAGCACCCTTTAACAAACATAAGATGCTCAGTACAAAAACCTGAGAGCCATTAAAACCATGTGAAGCAGAAAGAGCAGGAAAAATCAAGACCTTTCCTGATGCTGTAAGCTGCTGCAGCACTAACAAGAAAAAGGCATACAAATACAGGTTTTATATTTTTCCTGACTTCATATAGAAATCAAAACCCAAAGGATAATGAAAGTATATTTAATACCTGAAAAAAACAGTAACACCTGCTTGCTTTTATGCTTTGCCATTAAAACAAAATTACACAACCAAAATGTCAGAAGATTAGTTGAAAAAAAAGAAAACAAAAAGATGCCATTGATAAGTTGTAACATAGTTCCTTTAAGCAATGCGGCTATACAAAGAACACCACTACTCAGTTTTTCATAGCTGGAAAATACAAGTGTGAAGCAGATCAGGCCACGTATTAACAGCGCTGGAGACATCAAGCTCATTGCTTATGAATTCTTTTCTCTTTTCCAAAGAGTACTGCTTTCTAAACATCTTAAAAGTGAAGGTTCAATAACAGAATCCTCTTTAGTGAGCACCACAGAATCACAGAACAATTCAGGTTGGAAGGGACGTTAGCAGGTCACACTCCTGAATGCCATAAAAAAGCTGAAAACCACAGAGGGAATGAAGCAAAAGGAAGAACAAGTATCAAACTCACCATGGACTTGATTGATTTCTGAATTCTGAGAAAGAATTTCATCTGCTAATTTTTGAGCAGTTGGCAAAACTTCTGTGTGGTGCACTGTGATCAAATACTGTACAAATTTTTGTAGTTGGTCTCTGTTCATTTGAAAGAGTGTCTCTGAAATGGGAAGATGCAGTTTGACCTGATCTGGCTTGCGGATCCGGTATAAGGAAAGCGCCACAACATGGGCACAGTAAAATATGTCCTTGTTTCCACAGCTACAGGTCACTGAGGTAATCTTGCAACGATCAAAGCTGATAGCTACACTGCAAACAGTTTCTGGCTCCGATTGCATTGCAGGCTCTGTCACTGTGCCACTCAAGTGGAAACCTGTGCAGCAAAAAAAAAAAAAAAAAAAAGAGAACTTAATATAAGTAAAATACTAAAAAAAACTTTTCACTGATAAAAGTCATCATCTATTTCTGAGACATAATATATCTTAAAGAGCTTGCTTTCATTACAAATTGATTAACCCTATCTTTCGTATGTACCCTTTTCATCTCCAATAAAATCAAAAGGGGGGGTAAAAAGCTAGCTTATAAGCCCTCTTTGCCATTCAAACACAACATTCATAAAAGTTTGATAGTAAGAAAACCATTTATTTGGTAAATGATAGCTGCAGCTGATTAAGCCAATGTGAAACTCCCAGGACCTCAGCAAGTTGGCAGCAATTTTCCCAAGCCCCCACCAGGGAGCCTGCAGCACCTGCCAGCAAATTTAACCATTCTCTCAATAAGTAAGAGGGAAGTAGTGCACTCTAGTGGCACGAACCCAGGTCCTCGTCTCAACTCTGCCACTGACTCACTGACAAAGTCACTTAACCTCTTTGCTTTCACCTCTCCCACCTCTGAGCTCATGTTAAAGCTCACCTTCACCCAAACGACCCAGGAGGACGGCTGTGTTTGTGTAGCTCTTTGGAGATGAAAACTGCTGCAGTAACCAATACACAGGATATCACATTTATAATACTGAATGAGACATGCGCGCACTGTTTCAGAAGTCTGCAGTATGGTCCTGTTTTCCATTCAGCATCATAAAGCACAAGGCAAAAGAGTTACGTTTCTTGTGAGAAGGTATAGTATACCATAAGAAAGATGCTTGCTTCAGCAAAGATGCCACTACTCGACACAGCACCCTGTTGAACCAAGGTCTCAAACTATGAAAATCAGACCCAAACCCATCTCTGTTTGCCCAACATGAAAGCCCAGGTTTGGCTCTCAATACTTTATCACTGAATAGCAGAATTTCGGGGTTTCTTTTGGATTTTATGTAAGCATGACATTGGTTTTGACTCAGGCATTAAGTCAGAGGCTAAATTTCATATGCCGTACCAGTATTAAGCTTGGACAGTGCACATAAAATCTGGGATGGAGACTACAAGTAAGATGTTACACGTTAACTATTTATAATGGAAATAATATAAAACCACACTCCCTCAAAGTCCAAAACTGATTTAGTATTCTTGAAATACCAGAAAAGTGTATTGTAGGAAGGAGTATCACATGAAAATTCGGTGGAAAAGAAAAATATATACATAGGTCTAGTCCAAAATGTATCTCCAATTGTTTTAAAAAAAGCTCTTCAAGTTACAGGAAACAAAAAGGAAAAATCTCTCGTTTTTTCCCTGTTTACACTGTACATTTCAGAGCAGGTTGTGCAGTCAGCATCACTGTTTGGATTACATTCAACTGCAGTAATCCAATACTCCACACTGAGGAAGGTCCTATGCGCATCCTAACCTCAACTTTACAAGAGGATGTTTACCAGTAACAGTAGTTAAGAGTCGAGGGTGAAGAGGCAGAAAGCTGTAAAGTGCACAGAGGAAGGGGAGTGGATGAACAAGCCTAGTCGTACATGGTATTCTTGCTCTTCTCTCCACCTAACACTTGCAGAGAAGCAGAGCAGAATTGCCCCTTGCATCGTGAGCTCCTCCCTCTGCCTTTGCCTTTGGCTTTTAAGTAGTCACAGCATGCTCTTACAAGTGCCTTCTCTCAAAATGAGGGGCTTTGTTAAAATTTAGCCAGCTCTATCTATTTCAGGTTAATTCCCAGTAAGTGAAGGTTGGATTGGTGGTCCCAAAGAAACTGCATGGGAGATTTTTCTTTTTAATATCTCTTTCCTATGAAGCATACATAAAACTCTCGCTCATCTATGAGCTGAGGAAAAGCCTAACACTTGAACACAAAGAGCCTGATCCCACTCCTTCCTACTCCCAGTAAGTACCTGAACTCCTATTAATTCCAATAGAAAAACACCCAATGGAAGATTTTTCTATTAAACTGATTTTAAAAACAGAAAAAGCCCAACAAGCTACTCCAACAATATTACCATTTTTAATTTGTCAGTATATAATGCAAGCATTCAAAAAAGTTAAAATCTTCTTGGAAAAATGAGCGTCTCCAGAAATATTTAGAGTAAACAGCAGGCCTGCCTTTAAGTCTTTACACCATCAGACACAAACACGGCTCACCCTCCCTCTCCACTGAGATTTTTTGAGAATTCATGTTACAAGCAGCAACATTTATAAACACGGATCCTGATCTAAACAATGACAGCACTAATACAGTCAAGTTACCTAGCCTACCCTTCTGAAATTACAGACGGTTTAAACAAAAACATCAGCTGCCCTTGCAGGCTAAAATGTAGGAGTTCTGTATTAAATATGCCACAATGATGTACTATGCGTGGTAATTATGAAACACTATTTTCCACCTCTTTTTCGGTTTGTGTTTTTAAAGAAAGAAATTGTTATTCGTAAATACGACCTTTAAAAGGGTTTCAACACACCAGAGAAAACAACTCAGGAAATTTCAGCTCAGAAGCCCTGGTAGGGCTGTTATAATTTAGCCTATCAGACATCAAATGCCACCTTCTGCACTGCCTCCAACATTGCAGAGTACTCAACAGGGAGGGCTGTTCCCCTCCTGCAGACATAGCCTTAATCTTTAACCTAACCATCTAATATTCTCCAAATAAAGTATGAAAAGTTAGTAGCAGATAAAAAATTGACACACTGTGCTTTGCTAGGAAGCTTTCACTGGCAGTAATTTATAGCCTGCCGAGAAGAGAGATGTTACATGCTCCTGGAAGAAGGCAAAAGGAATCACCTGTGTGGGGACACAAAGATAATGACATTTCACTAACAGATCCAAAGGAGCAGAAAGTCACTTCAGCTAAAAGCTGCAAGCCCTCACTCCAAACAGGTATTTCCCTTCAAAGGGAAAATTCCTCTTTTACTCAAAGTTACAAACCTTTCCTGAAAATATTTATCCATTCCAAAAAAACCCGACACTAACATTTCACTTTTAAACTAAGAAGCTCATTCATTATTATCTAAAGACAACAAAAGAGTTGCAGGCAGAAAACCCTGTGTTCACTACAGAAGCTATTTATAGAGCAGGCATGTTTCACCTTTTCCCTTCAGCTGCTGCAGTTCGAAATGTTTTACTGTTTTCAAACCAGCACGTGACCAGTAATTCAAGCTCTGCTGACATTTTCAATGCGCAGAGGATTCGGATTCCGCAAAAATGCGTTTAGAAAAGCAGCTGGAGCATTAAGACAATGTATCAAATGAAGCTCTTTTACAAAGCTATTTTGCTTCTGTTGAACACGCACCTCAAACACACCGCAAAAATTATTTAACAGCCAAAAAAATAGCATTTTCAGTTTCCGTACTTTTGGAAGGGGACTGTGCCAAAGTGCCATCAGGAGGAAAGCATTAAGAAGTCAGTGAATTTTACGAAGCAATTTTTGCCAAAATCTGTTTGACAGCATCCAATCCATTAACTAAAAACTTTCTGGGACTGTAAAGCTGTCTGCTAAATGAAAATTCACATTACTACAATGTAGCATTTGCCAGCACAAGTACGTACGCTTGTCATAAAAAAATAAATACTTTAGAATAAAACAAAAGAAACTTCAAACTGTAAGGCACTAAAGAGAAGAAATGACAATGGTGTCATGTGGAGAAGCAGCAGCAGGTCTGCTTTTAGTTACTCAAGTCAAAAACAAATTTTGAAATAGTGAGTTCCACTAATCCAATGGGATAAGCAGCAAAGTTACTGCACTAAATAAGCATCATCAATGACATCTCACAAGCTTAATTCATTTCTGCTGTCACCTGGTGTTACAAAGAATCTTCCTCAATATACCCAAGTCCAAAGGTGCATTTTAAAAAGATACATACCAAAAATGAACAAAAACTATCAGACCAACAAGCCATGTAAAATGCTGAGGGGCAGGGGAGGAATTATGCTGAGATTATATGGTGGTGTGTTTCAAGGAAATAAAATGAGTACAATACAACTTTTAAATTAACTATAAATCACAGAATCATAGAATTGTTAAGGTTGGAAAAGACCTTTAAGATCAAAATAGTAATTCAATCTAAAATTTTAGACGGTTGGTTTCTTTTTTCTCAGTAGTTTAGAATTGAAAATTTTAAGATGTCCCTGTAGACAGAGGAAAAAGAAATTAAAGAAAACAACCTTCTCATTCAAGGGGAGCCGCTTTCATTTGTGATTCAGTCAACAATACAGCAAGCTATTACGAAGTCAAGTTTATTTCAAAAAAATAATTCTTTCTCAAACTTTTTTGCTGCCTATTCAAAAATTCCAATAACATGACATCAAAACAGACACATTACCAGCTTAAAAAAAACAGAAGGCTATTTTTATGAACATACAATAATAGTACTTTAAAAAAATGTATTAAGAAATGCAAACCTGCATTGCATATATCAAAAATATATCTGTGCTGTCAAGAATTCCAGTGGTTAAAAAAAAAAAAAATCACTTTAAACTCACACTTGCAATTGAAAGCTTTGATTGAAATGCAAGCATACGTCGCCAGTGGGTATTGTTTATCCTTTACAGAAAATATAAAAGTGTCAGAATTGGATTACAGAAATACCCTAAAGCTTAAAAATCAGTGCTTTTGAATATCTTTCTGCCATGTATCTTTTGAGAACCCCATGCATGCCTCATCTACTATGGACATTATCCTAAAATTAGAAAATAGACTACCAACTGTATTTGGAAAACGAATATGTTCCTTAATATTGATCCACTGACTCTTTTTCCCAGTAGTTTACAAGGACCATATATATGTTCCTTGTCAGGAAAACACATGAGCTGTTTTACATTCACAGAAGAAGAGACCAGCAGATAAAGTTACTTACGGGGGGGGGGGGGGGGGGGGGAAATAAAAAAAATGGAAGTGCTTGTTCTAGGAGCTGGAGAATCTTCAGCATGCAAGACCCATGCGGGTAGCCTCCCACTACATAACTTTATGTTGGTAATCAGAATCATACCCTCTGTCTTTAACAGTCACTTAAATTAACTTGCAGGCCTACCAGCTAAGATTTATTCAGACTACTATAGTACTTGGCAAACACATAATCACTGTGTAAAGTGAAAAACACCTCTGCTTCATCTTGCCTACCAAACAACAAGAAATGTTTATGGAAAGTAGTTTCCAACTATGCCCATTAGCTATTTTTTCACAACTTACAACAGTGGTTGCATTTTTTTCCCAAGACAAGCAAAAGTCTAAACCATGTCTACCTCATTTGAATTTTGTCTTTTAAGAAGTGGTTTTCCTTTAAGACGGCAAACTAGTATCCTACATTCAATTCTGTCTGAACTTTGGAACACTCTAAAAACAGATAACAACACACTTTGAAATTACTATGAAGTCAAAACTTTGCATGCCACCACTCAGCCTGAAGCTAATGTTCACAGCCTATTTATAAACCAGAGAAAACATTGATTTAAAATGGAAAATACTTACCCACAGTACCTTAAACATGCCAGTACAAAGGTAACGGGGGGAAAGGGGGGAGATGATTAATTAACAAGAACAGCACATAAGATGTTTACTGTATGTAATGAGTGCACAGGGTATAGAAGAGCTTATGTTTTGAGAGCATGGCCACCTAGAACAAATTTGGCATTACTGCTGCAACCAAACATTAACAGAGGACCCATCACAAACAACCGCCCAGATTTCACAACTCCCTTTCATAAAGACAATAGTCAGGATTTGATATTTCGGGACTTTTGCAAGCAAGAGATAGAGTAGCATTAAATAACTCCATGCGCACACTCCACTGACAAGTTGAAAGTTCACTACTGCTGTCGTGCGTCCAAGAACATGCACGCTGTAACAGTGACAGCACTTATGACTTTAACAGCAAGATTTATTTGTCCTAATACTGTGAATTCAACAGTTGCATTTAAAAAAAAAAAAAATCTTCCAGGACTTACTTCAGCAAACCTTCAAGTCTGAGAACTGTTCAACTGATTACATTCATTAGACAAAGGCCTCCACTAATCCCTCAAGCCAAGCTTGATCACATCTCTGCTGCTCAAAAGCGACCGCTTATCACTGTGGTCCACACTGGGGTCATGGATGACTATGGATGGGAAAGATCCATCCAGACTACTCTTCCCTAAAGAGAAGGCAAGGCTCTTCAAAACAGCAAATACCACAGCAAATGCCTTCCCCTGCCCAACAGGGGACTGTTGTATCTGGGCCGTTTTAAGACAGATGCAGACTGCAGCAGCTCATGCTGTCTGGAGGTGGAGGCATTGAACAAAACACGCACCCCATGAGCATGGCCCCAAGGGTCCCTCAAGGTTTCACTGCTATCCTGGTGGTTAAACAACTTGCAACACACCCCAGAGGAACCCCATACAAACTACAGAATGACGTTCTCACCAGCACTGCTCACAGCCTCAGATTACACCTCTGCAAAACCTGAAAGTCATCTGCACTCCAACTCATTTAATATGGATATAATCAACGCCATTTTAGGTGTTTGTAGCATTAGCCATGTGGGCAAAGCAAAACCTTGGTGTAAATAAGAGATATGTTAAAAAAATACCTGTCAGAGAGCACTAATATAGAACTCTACCTCTACCACAGTGATGCTCAGATTGTGATCTGGGATGCTATGGCAAACAAAGCAGAAGCAGAGCAGAAGCAGACAAGTCTCTTCAATTAAACGCTTAACATAGTGCTGAGCATTTGCTAGAAGCGTGAATGCTGACTGACTCCTGTCAGGTCAAGAAGGCTAGCAATCCATGGCTGCAGGTCACCCTCTATCGGGTATACAACCCAAGCCTTTTGGGGTTTTGGTTTTTGTTTGTTTGTTTTTTTAAAAAGGGCATCAGTGTAAAACAAACTTTGCTTCTCTAAGCTAAGAGTCTAAACAGATCCTCTCTCAGTACAACATATCATAAGAGCACCATAAACGAAATAAAAAAGAAATCTCAATGTGAGCCTGGAAACCTTGAAGCTGATGGGTAGGAAGGTACAGTTTACTGTGAGACACCAGCAGACAGGAGGTTTATTTATATATGACAATTTTTCTAATAATATACCCCACAGAGATCATGTGACAGCTATTAAAAAAATCAAGGATGCCAAAGAAATCATAAGCTTTGCAGAATGTGGGCAAATTAACATTTCATTGTTTATAACGCATGGAATATAGTAAGCCTCAAACTTTTGAGGGAGACTTAATAGGCTATCTGAGCTGAGGGAAACTGGCTGGATCCATCATACAGCAGCTCGCTGCGGCAAAAATGTGAAATGGGAGTCATCAAAACTACACTGGTGCTGAACAGAAACTGGAAGTAAATTCAAAATTAAGGATAAGGAAAAAAAGGACAATTAATACTCAAGGAAGTTGCTATAAGTGGAGCTACTCCAAAATAATTGAGCTTTTAACTAACTGTGCTGCCCAGACTGTCCAGCTAACATACACTAAAATGTTTATAGGTGAATTGTAATAGAATATAGATGTAGGCCAGCATCAGGCTCAAGTTTACATTCAGCCATAACAAAGGCTGGAAAAAAGAAGAGGTTAAGACAGATTACTAATCTACATTTAAATTTTGATAAACAAACCTTCATTCTGCTGATGAACTTCACAGGCCCTTGTTTTCTTGCAAAGGGAACAGACTGAGACAGCAGGATGTGCAAACAGTCTGCAAGGATCTGCATCCCAGGGACACATTGAGGGTGCCCAAGAACAAGGACTGACCACAAACAGTCTTCAGAGGATCAGTGCAAGGACATTTGTTGCTAGCTTTTGAGGAGGAATTTGCTCTACTACAGTGAGCAGAAGCTGACATCCCTCCTGCAGGACGCAGGCAGCAGAGGCTCATCCCATAGCCCAGGCTATCTATCTCCCAAGGTGATGCCATTTCACATTATACTGCTACTTAGTTTTCGCATCACATTTGCAGGGAGAAATTATGCTTACTTGCTACAGCACAAGTATAAATATCACAAATGGGAAAGTGACTGCAAATGAGGAAGAGCAAAACCAAACAAACTCAGATTAAACCTCCTGCTTTCATTAAAATATCCTTAAAGCAATACAACAAGAAATAGGCTACTTTTACATTCATGAAAGTAAATATTTAGAGACTATCAATTCTTTTAAGCAACCTAGAAGATGCCTGTCAAACAGGTATAATATGGTCATTTTTTAAAGTTACTATTTACATCCCCTTGCTAAGAGGAGAAATTTTCTGTATTGCACGTCTACATGTAAAGGCTTACCTTCAACTAAGAATCATCTGTCTCCACCAAAAGGAAGTAACAGAAATTAAATCATCTGAGCCTGAAGAACACCTCCAGCAAGACCTGCTGATTTTTAAGGGAAGGAAAGAGAGGAAGAACCCAGTCTAACCAAATTTTTTTTTTTTATTTCAACATTTCCCTCTGCTAGTCCAACCACATCTCTGCTCTTTTCACACTCTTTATTGCCGCTACCACATATCCTTTGCTTATGTCACACAGGCTGCATCAGCTTCACTTTATTGTCTTAAGTTAGGGATCATCTTCGACTTAATTTAATTAAATACAGTGCCCCTGTAAGGCTCCAACATTGCTCGGCTTTTACAAATAAAGCATGACTAGCAGCAGTTGTCTACACGGCTTTTCAAAGACAAACTGAATTCAACTAACATAAGCCACAGAACAGCACGGAGCTTCGTCAGAAGACGGATGAAAGCAAGAAGGAAAAAACCTTAAAAATTACATCCTGCTTGACTCATAACAATGCTTTATCATGAGGAAAAACTGCTTTCTCATCCTCTTGATAAGGACTTGATCAAACTCCCACTGTATTTTTTAATGGGAAGTGGATAAAACCCTAAAAAGGAAGACAATAGCAATCACTGATATAAACTTGGGAAGATATTTTTAAAATATTAGAAAATTACTACTTCCTGAAAAGAGTGCATCTGGATTTCCACAGCCATATTTACAGTTTGGGAAAACCCAGCACAGGATGTCTGAAACACAGGCATCCTGCAGTAAAAGGTATTTAGGTCATTCCAACAAGACAAAACATTTAACTCATCTAGTAATTTAAGATTGTACTCAAACAGTTCTAGTTTAAGTTATGCAAAAGCACAAGCCAATATGATTTTGAAACTAAACTGACCTTCCATCAGGAAATGTTATAGTTGGCCTAAAGAGGAAACTACCACTCCCGTTTCCATTACTAGTCGTGGAATAAATCATTTTCTTTTGTTTAAGGTGGGGGGAGGAGGAGAGATCAATGCTGCACTTGTGCCAAATTAAAAATGGCATTAAAACTCCCAGAAAGTGAGAGAGACCGTTTCTTTATGGCCATGATTCTATTCTTCCACTTGTATACTAAATATTCATTCTTAACATTTACAAAATGTTTTTATTCCTTTTCATTTTTTAACAAATGCTTGTACTACTGCAAGACTCAGGATGTTCACTGAACTTGTTTTATTCATACTCAAAGTGGAAGTAAAAAGAGAAAAAGGGGTTTTTAAGTGTAGAAACAACAGTCACTGCATAGGACTTTGGGCAGGGCTCAGTTCATTTTGGACAGTAAATTTTACAAGATAAATGTTTTCAGCAACTTCCTCTGGTCACCAGAGCATTACAAGGGATTCCAGCAAAAATAATGAAGTATGACGTAGTATTTCCTGACAAAGCAGCAGAGAAAAAGCCACTAAAACCATAGTGTTGAAAGAGTTCCAGGATGAAAGTCTAGAAAACCACCAACATCACAAGTGAGTCATCCTTGCATGGCTGAAGCCAACGTCAGGGGAAGCACCTTTTTTTCTAGCTGTCCAGGACCAACTGCAGTGGAGCCCCAAATGCAGACTGGAATCCCAAGAACTATTGTAATTAACAATAAAAGTGTTTTAAAAAAAGGGTCATACAAAGGTCACTTATACATCAGAATATCCTTGATAACACCAGCACACAGCCTAAACCCATGCAAGTGGATATATTGTATGAAATAAGGTTCTTGCGGTTCACAGTTTTTCCATACTTTTGCTAGGCTAGATCCTAATTCACTTCTTGCTGTTCCAATTATTACTCAATGAAATCAAACCAATATACAGTAGTTGTGGCTACTGCACCCCATCAAAACTGGCTGATAAACTTGCCATAGTAGTACTCCTCCATATAGAGGTGTACCACCTCTTTCCAGACATGGAATGCCAAATGAATAGGTTTCCTGTAAGAAAAATGGATTTCCAAAGGCACAGACAATTTTGAGTGTAAGCTGCTCACATAACTTTTCATGTTTATAAAATACAAATATCTGTTAGTTCAAACAAAAAAATTATTTATGTTCCCAGGCCCCAATTTCTTGGCATCTCTTGATTTCTGGGAGCTGCATGCACAGCAAGCACTTGGAAAAAGTAAGGGTAGGCATGTGTGTGGGAGCCTGATCTACATTCTTCTACTGACTAAGCCAACACTAGCACATTCAGAGCACACAGCTGCTCCTCATACAATGCAGGTGAGATTAATATGCAGTTTTCTTAAAGAGGTAATTTAGGAGGCCACCCCTTCCTCTAAAGCCACACACTAGTTCTCCTTGAATGAGCAAGGCATACCATTCTTCCTTGCCAGAGCCAAGAAATTCTTAGGAATATTTACCTCTAACCTGCAGCACCCAGAAGTTTAACAAGCTACAGTTATTCTAGCTGTTAATCATATTCTAGACAATATATTAGTACATAACATGTTATCCAAGCCTCTATTAACATGCATAGGGTTGAACAATAAAATGCAACATGAGATTTCTCTTTTTAAATTCTTGCCTCATACCCACAACATCAATACTCTCCAGACAACAGCATAGACAGAGATAAGTGAAAAGTTCAGAAAGGCAGGGGAACGAAGGAAAAAACAGAACTGCACAATCAAATTAAAGAAAACAAATAATCTAAGGAAGGAGAACAAATTATACAGCTAAACACAATCTAATTTGTTATTTAGATTTATTAAGCAAGTTACTGGAATTCAGCATGCTGTGGCTTGGCCTCCAAACCAGGTTTTACAGTACATAAGCTATCAGACTGACGACCCCAACAAAATGCACATCTGGTAAAATGTAACATTTCTAACTTTCTCTGACAAGCCAAGGAGCACCTTACAACTACCTTTTGACAGAGGAAAAGGAAACAAATACAAAACCACCATCATGTATTTCACTTTTACAGTGCACTGCAGGGAGACACAAAACCAAGGAGACAGAAGACAAAAAGCTCAAGGATGGCAAGTCTATCTACCAGTGAGCCAAGCAACAAACTGCTGTCATGCAATGAAGAAGTAACTCTCCCTTCCAGATCCCTACAGTCTCTTGGCATTTATTTTTGGGCTTAGCTTCTGATAACTTATCTATACTACAACTATTAGCATTTGTGATAAGCTGGTAGGTGGTGTACTTGTGGAAGTGTGGTTAATGCCTCGTTTTGATAGCTTTGGTTGCCTACTAAAACAGTCAAGGGTTAGGCTTGCTGATGAACATGAAACCCAACCCACAAGACTGAAGTACATTGCTGACTAATTTTGTGACTCAAGGTTGTTTGTTGATTTTACTTATCTCAAACTAGACATTGGTCTTGTAGTAGTACTAAAACTCCTTTTTGATGCAGGTCTCATGCCTATAGGTCTACCTTTTGTGATTAGAAGGGGTTCTCTGTCTATGCTCTTCACTTTTATCATAACCTACATAAACATAATTGGGAGGGAAAAAAAAGGAAGACCATTCCAAGTTCTTGAAGGAAAAAAAAAAGACATTTATACAAATTCTGAATCAGATGCATGTCAAGACAGAGGGTGTCCTTTTCTGGCAAAAAAGCTGAACAGTAATCATGCCTCTAACACCAGCTGTTGATATTATTACTAATGGTTAAAGACTATTTTCTGGTTTAGATTAAATTAAGATTAAATTTAGCAACATACTGGACTATTACATCACACCGTTGTCACCTGCCTAAGGCTGTGTTGTCACAATGCACTTAAATAGCAAGACAGAGACAAGATTACATACAAATTAGTTTTCAGTGTTGCCCAAGATACTTAGATCAAGAGACCTGCTAGTATTTAAAGTAGTTCTCTATCACAAGAAGAAAGGCAGAAACAGAAATTCTGTATCTAGCCTCTGTTACGATGATGAAGAACCATAAACTGGAAACTGGGCCTTTAACTTCTAACACTGTCAATATCGCAGGTGTCATCAAAATAAACTTAAATATTTCAAAGTCAGGCCCCTTACATAGAAGACTATTGATTTATTTTCTGCATACTTTAAATGGTTCAAAAGAAAAAAAATGTATCTAGAAAGAATGCTCTCAGTCTTTTCCCATGCAACATCATCTCCATCCCTTTCCACGAATCTCCCCTGCTCTCTCTCAGCAGAGTATTTTGAAGGAAGCAGCTGGGCACTATGGCAGCGTTGTCCACTTTAAAATGACTCCCCAAAAATACCCATCCATACCCTCTTCAGTCAAATAGGAAGTAAAAGAACTGTTTAACTAGCATCATGCTTCCAGAAGGTCGACTATGATTCAAGTTATTTTTATCTGTTCTGAAATGGTTTAAATAAATCATTCACTATACCATGGTAGATCAGACTATGTAGAAAGGATTACTACCCCCACATCTAGTTTTTCCTGTTTACTTAGTCAAACAGAAGGCTTCCTCCTCTGATAAGGAGTGAGACAGATATCAGGAGCTGCAAACATTATCAGCCATTTCCTTAGAAATCTGGCTTTCCTCTGTGCAGTCTGGATCTCTGGATCAGAGCACGACAGATGTCCATATGATACCTCCTGCCCTTCTTAAATTCTCCAAGCATGTCTTAGAAGTTCTGATTCACAGCCCTAGCTTGGTCCTAACAAGCAATGATGATGTTTTAAGGTTAAATAGGGTTGCTTCCCTACATAAATATTTGAACATCAGACCAACTATTTTCAAAATACTTTAAAACCACAGAATTATCAGTAATGAACCTGGAATACCCAAAGCTTGTTGGTCCCTGCTTACTCAGCAAGAAAACCCTATTTCTCAGCCAGAAAACTGCTAGTTCTCACCTCTCGCAAGACAATGCCCATGAGATGTGCGAGTGCCAGATTCAGTTGCTAGCTGAATCTTCCAATCTGTGACATACATTAATTGGATCAACAAGCGTCCTCGCATGCTCTGAAAGAGGGAAAACATTGCTCACCTTTTCAGTGCCAGGTCTCCTGTATGCTTTTGCTTGCTTTTATTTCATCTGTTGGTTGCACAAAAAAAAAGTAAAAAACAAGACATCCACCACCTCAGAAGAGGCATGAAAACCTATGACCATCTCATTCACGCAACATGCACTTCACATGCCTACTTGTTCGTTTGCAGCAATAATTCCTCAGTTTGAATACAAAGTAACGTATGAGCATCCTTCTTTATGAATTTACCCCCAAGAGCTCAGAAATGTTGCTCCATTAAAAGCACATCTCAGCACATCCTGCTGGTTTTGGTTGCTGGAACGCTCTCCCCCTCCCCGATACCCTCCGGTCTCTCATGGACTATAGAGCTGAAATTAGCTATTCATTACATGTGAAGGAGTCTCACATAGAGCAGCACCCTGCTGCTAAAGACTGCTACTTTACATGGCAATTTCACAACTACGGCATCTGCTACCTTACTAATATGTATATTTAATGCTGCTGCATAATGTGCAGAATAATATGCTGTTCATTGCCTGTTTGTTCAGATATTATGTACTCTTAAGTAGCATTATTCCCTTTGAAAAACATTGTAGTTTTTATTAGGCCTTCTCCCTGGTGTTCTTTGTAACAGAGCCCCAAATGAGCAGCTTGTAGACTTTTCTAGACCAAAAAACCCCAGGACTCAGGGCGAGATAACCAAATGTGACAAGCTTCTGGCCTGCAACTGTTAATATAATTTACTTTATTTCCTGGGTTTCACTCCCCAGTCTATAGTTTTACATTGTTTTGATATGAAGGGAAGTGGAAAGGGAATCTTACCTCAAAAACTGGGGGGGAAACCTACTCCAGGCTACTCCTGCCACTAGAAATGTGAATTAGAGCAGTGGCCTTCACAACAGATCTTATTCTTTCTACTAAAGTATACTCAAAAGCAGTAATATTAATTTCATACAGTTGTTAATCATTTTGTTCACAATAGCAAACTACCTCAGAGGAAAGAAATCAAAGTTTTAAACTAGAGAAACAAGGGGTTTGGAGTCAAGTATTGGACCAGCACATATAAAATGTTTCACGTCCTTCAGGAAAGACTTCAGTAGGCTCCTATGCCAAATGTCTTCTCAGGTGACAAAATGATTGGCCATCCTGTGTAGAAAGCAGCGAGTACTGGCATGTATGGTTCCCGGCTCAGATTTTGACTTGAATTACATATTTCCAAAGCAGTCCAAGTAAAGGTAATGAATCTACTCTGCATTACTGAAGCAATGCCCTCTGGGAAATACTACTTTAAACCTCCTTCGGAACAAGTGATAATCTGCTCTCTGTTGGAGGGCGAATGTAACGCAAGGTGAAGGAGATTCCAATATACTTCGCTAAAACAAGCTTTATCTCAACTAGACGCTTAGGATTATGCAGGCAGACATTTGCTGTAGAATTAGTTTTCAGATCGTTTTGATGTTAGGAAGATCTGGGGGCTATTAGCAACACTGAAGTACCCCCACAGGCTGCTGTAGGATGTCAGAAACAAAATCCAAACTGGTCCATTCTCCTTGTTCCAAGCTACAAACAGATCTACAGATGAGAAAGAAGTGGCAGAGACAGCCTTTGTCAGCCAGACAGAGCCTCAATCTAGTCTTCTCTTATCTGCTGTGAGCATGTGACAGTCAAACAGCCCATTGTTTTGATATGAAAGGATGCCCAAGGCTTTCCTATCCCTTTTTTATTTACAAAGTAGACAAGCCTCATTCCTGAAGACCAAAGGACTCGTGGACCGGGCCTTTCTGCTCACCCAACACACACATGTAGGCTGGTCTGATGTGCAACCCAAATACCACCCTGAGAATTTCGTAAAGCAGAGCATCACTGCATTGCCTGACAGCTTAGAGAAATCAGCAGGCTGAAGTAGGTTGCTGCCTGCTACGCACCGCTGATCAGAGTACGGACTGCAGATGCTGAGAAGATTGTACCAGGGAGGAACTGCAGAAGGGTAGACCAACATTGCCCCCCCACTCCCGCCCCTTACACACATATGCACACACACACAGAGTTTGCGTGCAATCAGAACAACAGGAAAAACTGTCAGTTGACCTCCGTTTTGGATCTCCTTAAGACATTCTATAAAGCAAAAAGAATATTTTAATCTTTTTTTGTGCTGTTATGGGAACATACAAAGCTTCTCCTTTTAAAGCAGTAAGCTATTCAAACAACACATCAATACCTCTCAAGATGAAGCAATAGTGACCCTATCACTGAGAAAGGACCATCACAACTATTGAAATCTATGAAGCACATGAGGGTGAGCAGAGTCATTTCTCAAATGAATTATGCTAGATTCAGAAAAAGCAAACAAAAAAAAATCTAGTTCTTCCACCACAGGCATATTTAACAAAGACAACCCCTTTGTAGTCCATATGAAGAGAAACAATCCAAATACCAAAATCATGAAGCAGAACCAAGACTCTTCTAAAAAAGGCTAATATATTTTTATTTTTTTTTATTCTTCTACATAAAATTCATTAAGTAGAAAATGGAACTGTTATATTCTAGTTCTGCAAATTTAATGTGCTTTTTAAAATATTCCTGCCAGAGATAAAACTGGTCAGGAAAAAAGAACTTATTTTCTTTAAGAGTAAGTATGTCACAGTCCACACATTTTGTTTTGAAAGGTGATGTTTGCTTTTTGCATGAGAGGGCAATGCAAATTCCAAACCTTCTAGACCATGAAAAACAAAAGACAGCTGAAGAAACCACCTTTTAAAGAAGGTTAATACTTCATTTCTGGAAAAAGCTAAACTGAAGAAATAAATTGTCCAGTTGTCCAGGATATTAAGTGAAGTAACCTTTGTATTTTCTCTTCAGTCTGTCTTCCAAATAAATGAACACTGGAAAAGCCACAAGCCTTATTTCTATTTCAGGTGAGTTTCAGGGATTTTGTTTTTAATCTAGCTGTCCCTGCAACCTTATTGTTTACCACATTTGGACAGGGAATTTTTAGATAAACTGTTTTTATAGTCAAAAGTGTTTCTGAGGACATTTGTAGGACTTATTGCTATAATGAAATGGTGGTTTAGTAAGAGAAGGAGTAATTGCTTTAGAGATGTTCTACAATCTGACCAGCCCAAAACAAATACTACTTGTAGTTATTCTTTTAGAGTTAATATTGAAATCAGGAGTAAAACTTACTGAAAACCAACTACTTAACCATTTTTTTCCTTGCTTAATTACCTATTAAACAAGAAAAAAAGCCTTAATAAAAAAAGAACAACATTTGTTTGGATTCAGAGCTCCTGGCCTGAAGTTCTCCAGTAAGAAGACCCCTTTCTTGAAAACAGAGAAAACTTCCATTCTTACCGTTCTTTAAGGGTAACGAAGAGACAGAAAATGACTGTAATCTCATTAAGTACCTGTGCCTCCAAAGACCTAATGAAGTTTGTTTTGCTTTGTTTTCCCCAGGACTCCAAAGGCCCTGCTGTAAGGAAGCTACTCACTCCCACACTTGGATGCTGCACACCACTGACACAACTCCACCACCACTTCAAAGGGCAGGGAAAAAGCTTCCAACACACCAGAGGCAGTTTGCTAAGGTTTGCAGCACTAGAGTATTATTTATACCCATAATCCACAAAAATCAACTGCACGGGGGGGGGGGGGGGGGGGGGGGAGCAGCTACTTCTCCCTTCATTATAGATTGCACAGGGCCACGTTGAGGAAAGATAGTGAAGGGACAGCGCGATGGCACAGTGGGCTAAGCCACGGCAAGGCTGACGGCTATCCTGGAGGAATGCCTGTGCAACACCCGGCCTCTCCCAGCCCCAGAGGAGAGTCAGGCTGCAGTTGCAAAAAACTGATTCCTATGCGCAGCACTCTGAAAAGCAGAAGTATGTAAAAAGCTTGCAGGGTAAACTGACCCCCTCAGATGAGAAGGATGTTTAACACCAGCAGAAGGTGAACTCCAGATGAAGAGAGGAAAAGAGCCCACACTGCTGCTCACGGAGCAGCAAGCAGCACAACCTGTGAGTAATGTCTGCTCCAAGGAAGAGCAGGAGCAGTGCATGAGAAACAGGCAGTCTAGACAGGATTGGGGGGGGGGGGGCGGGTGGTGGGGGGGTGGTGGTGTCCGGCTTCTTTGCTTCAACTGTTTCACAATGCACTTTTCCCACATCAAAAGCTGGGGCAGGGGGAGAGGCAGGCAGCCTTGCAAGAAGACCTACCCCATTTTTTAATAAAGAAAGAAAGAAGTCCGCCACCATTTGTTGATGATACTTACTTTATGTCTTAGAAAAGGTTATTTTGCCACTTAATAGCTCGAGGATCGCATTTTCCCATAGCTGTGTCACCACAACCTGGATCCGATTCATTATCTCCCAATAAATTTGACAGTGGCTAAGTTGATGCTAAGAATCTTCCAGCCTAGTCTATAGCCTACTTTTAGAAACTAGGCAAAACCACTAAGCTGACTATTTTAATGCACCACAGTAAACAATTACCCAACAGATTAAAAATATAAAAAGAGCAGAGTACTCTGGGCATCCATACCCTGCAAGAAAACTATTTTCATTCTTCCCTCAACAGCAGTTCTCCAGTCATACAGCAGCTAGACAAATATATCAAGTTTGAACCTTTCAAGTAGGAGGATGGAACAGAGTAAGGGTAAGGAAAGGACCCATTAGAAAAATTAAGCCTTCATGAAACCAGAAATTATTTGAAACATAGTATTTAACAGTTGTTTAAAACATGCATAACTAGGTTTGGAATAGTTATCCTGATTTAGAGCCGGAGCACATCTGTTTATGTGCAAGTAAATACAGTCTGACAGCAATTTGGATCATCTATCAGAAAAAAATCAACTGCAAGTTTAATAAGCATTATTTGTATTCTACATAATAGTCTATTTGTTCTTTCAAGCCACTACAGTGATAACACATTTAAAGTCTTCCACTGTGTACTAAATCTAAGGTACCTAAGCAAAGCACAGCATACTCCAGTTGGATGCTTCCCAAACCATATCGCTCAACTTTTTAAATATTGCTGCCATCTGGCTACTAGGCTTTGTTTACCAAAACAGTAGCTGTGCACACATTTCCACAGCAGCTGCAGTCAAAAAATTTAAGTAATGCCATTTGGTTAAGTTACAATTCACATTAAAAAAAATGGAAAAACTCTAAAACTACTTTGTCAAACCAATTACCATTGTACCTAGCAAAATTAAATATATGTAGCTTTGCGCTTTGCTTGCTTTCCCATTTCAGTGCTTTCATGTTCTTCAACTCATTTCCCATCTCCACTGGCACAGGAAAGAAGTAACAGCGACTGAAGAATGTGTCAAGAGCAAAATAAGTAGTCTTGCTTGTATTATCTGTAATTCTCTTCTGGATAAGCACTGGTGCTATAAAAGTACAACACAGAAATGCTGTTATACTAGTACCTCAGGTCATTCTTAGTGTGCATATGAAATCATACAACCCTCTCAAAGAGACACCAGAACCAGGCTGTTCAGAGGCTGAAAGCTCTGATAAATTCCAGGGACTCTTCCTGGTGTCTGGGCCACACTAAACAAAATAAATATTTCAATTATGACTAATCTGAAACAATGCACAATGAAAGCTGGGGAAGTCTTGGGAGCAGTGAGAATATTTAAATTGGAAAAGAGCCTGTGGGGGTTTTTCCTATTTCTAATTACAGTACATTGTATTAATCAGGCCTGGAAACCACAAACCCAAGACTCTTTGTGACCAAGTTGTCATGGCAGCACAAAACACACTCAAGGCCAAACAGATGAAGAAGCATTTTCAGCAGCTTACTGTGTGGATATCTTATAGGTGTATAGCATATAGAGGAATTCCAATCTTTAAAAAAACGCTGTGGCCTCAGAGAGTAGATAAACCTTGGCTGGATAAAAGCCAGTGACAATGTAATTACAGCATTTTTTTTTTTTTTGAAGTTCTACTGTGTTTAAAACCTTGCCTAAAGCTCCATCCAGATACTCACTTCAGTACTCAAATAACCAAATATAAAAGAATCTAGCAGTTGCTTAAAACATGTATAACTAGAATTGAAATAGCTGTACCAATTTAAAGCAAAAGCACATGTGTTTGTGTGCAAGAAAATACAGTCTGACAGCAATTTGGATCAACTACCAGAATCAACTGCAAACTTAATAAGCTATGGGATAATTAACAAGCGTTGTTCGTACTTATGTCAATATGTTGAGCTATGGGCTGTTGGCCCAAGTTTTCCACCAGTAACTCTGTACGAGTTTAGTAAATGCATATGCATTCCTTGTGGCAGTCACAGCTCGTTCCTAGATCTGAATGAAGACTGCAGACTGATAAAGCGCTTTACAGTCCAGAAGAGCTCTGCAGGCTGATTTTGCAGACACTATAGTAGAAAAGAAGGCTTTCTTTGTTCTCATCCACAGAGCAGAACTTTGTGTCCCACAGTTTGTTCACGTGTTGATGTTTTAGAAAGAATTCAGTATTTTTGGAAGCAATAATGCAGCTTTTACTTTTGTTTCTCCTCTCTTTCGAGTCAGATAACCGCAGCCCCTGTAAAAGTGACATGTTCCAGTCCACCATGACTGACACAGGTACAGCATCTGGCCAAGTTTTAGCCTGAGCTGCCTTGAGTGCTTTATACAAGATGTCAGGCCATAAGAGCACCTTCCTCTTGCTAGGGATCAAAACAAAAAGAAAATCTAAAAAACCAAAATGTATATACATTTGATCCATAAGCAATCAAAAAACCCAACATCACACAATTATGTAGGAAAATCACGCAATACACATGGAACCAGGGAGTCTATCAAAGTAAAATACTCCAAGAAAAAATAAACCCTAACATAAAGGATGCAAGTAACCAAATATTAATGAAAAGTAATAACATGATCCTGAGATTTTACAATACTGCTCAGCTGCTGAGTATTTGAAAATGACCAGTGCTGTCTCCTCCCATCTAGCTGGGAAACTTACGGCAGGACCGTGCTTCAGATAACCAAAGCCAATACAGGTTACACAGCAGAACATGTCAGGCAAATCTCTGAACAGGTAAGTAATGGAAAAAATAGTGAACAATTAAAAGACGTCTTTCAATTTGTGAAGTTTGAACAAATTCAAGAATTATATATTCCTTGTTTGGAGTGAGCAAAGACAAAAAATATAGGTAAAATAAAACCAGACAAGATACAAGAACTGCAACACCAGATTACTACTCTAATTCTACTCATCACCTAGAGAAAAAGTTTACTACTGTGATGCTTGCTTCAGAAACACATCACTCTTTCAAAAGATTAATTTCAGATGCTACAAGCACAGCTGGCAGGGAAGAATGGTATTCAAGCACCAAATTTAGTTTAACTTCTTTTTGGAAAGAAGCACAAAAAAAGAATGCATTACCTTGTATAAAGACATATTCATTTTTGATATTGCCTTATATCTTCCACCCTGACCTTTTATGTGTTTCTTTTATCTGGTAAACCTGATAATGACAGAGAGTTGGCACTGATGTACTAAGTATTTTTTCTGTTTGCACAGCATATACTTACATACAGTTCCAGTGTCAATGAAATCCATAGGAGCTAGAAAAAGATCTATAGTTTTTAAATCTGACCTCCAAGGTGTATACAGCAATCTAAACACTTCAATGAAAGGCGGTCATTTTCTTTCTCTCGTCCCCTCTTTCCGCCCCACTATTTGTTTTGTGACAAACAGAAATCCCCTTTTAATCCTCCCCTCAGCTTCTGACCCACACCTAACTGCTTTTCCAGTGTTAAGTAATACCAGCTGGGGTAGCTATGGATGAAAGCATTATTCACTTGCTCTGGGCTTCCTAGGATGAAGTCTATGGTTCAGTTTGCACAGGTTATCTAGATTCCATCACCATCTCTCCAATGATGCATACACATCTAAATTCAAGTGTAGCACAGGCCAAAGTTTAATTTAATGTTGTTGAGAAAAGGGAGGCAAAATTGTTTTGAAATTCTCCCTGAAAAGCAGCCTGTTGTATTAGAACAAAGCAGCTTGTTTCTATCGTTCCTTTGTTTGACAAGTTTGGGCTGGTTAGAAAGGTCATTTATGCCTCAAAGCATCAAATTAACATTTGAGGACATGAATTTTAAAAATGGCTATTTGCTTCTGCTCTCTGAATTGCTAATGATTTTTTCTTTAAAAAGAAAGAAAAGAAAAAAGGAAAAGACATAGCCAGACCCCAAAAGGAAAACGAGACTTTTACTCAGGCAAACTAGGCATTGATTTTATGTCCATGTCACCACAAGCTGTCTATATCTTAATTAAGCCTCACAAATTAAGCAGGTAGTTGAAACGGTGTCCAATAAAAATATTGTTTAATTACTCAAGAAATACTTTTTGCCAACTTTCTCCTCCCCTCCACACAGACAAGCTCCAATACTCACAATGTGAAATCCCCACTAACAGCAACAACCTCCAAGCATGCTTTGCACTAACTTGCAATTGTTAACACAATACTGCTCATCTTGCTAGTCAAACTATGTCTCTACTTATAACACAAATACAATTATTTATAAGTCTCAGGGGTTTTAAAAGAAATAAACAGAGCCTATGTGCTTTTAAATCAGATAACAGTACGGTATTTGGGACCAGGTTCTCTAACATTAAGCCTTCCTACAGTCTCTGAAAGCACATGTGGTTTTCATCAACCCTTCACAACTAGCATTGGCTAAACTAAGAATTGCATTTCTGTGAAAACCTTACAAGCTTACAAAATACTTGCAAACCCACAAATTTGTTCAAAAACAATCAAGCTGAACTCAAATTATTCCAAACAGGTACAGTTTGAGCAAAAACTCATACCTCGTGATTTGCTTTCTCCAGCTCTCTGAAATCTGTTCAGTTGTGTTGCATTTGTTTCCCCCTCCCAGTAGACAGAAGCAGGAAGACAAACTGCAGGTAACATTCCCTGCTACATGGAGGTCTTGCTGGTTAAAGTGAGACTCTAATTTTAGACAGTTAATTCCCAAACAATAGCACCACCAGCTCAACTCCAGCAGCCTGCACAACAGTGGCAGACAAAGTCAGTGCCAAGTAAGTTGTTTCAAAGAGGTGGGGCAGCAGGAGGAGCCCAAGGTAGCACACATACACACAAGATGTTTATATTGGCAACCTCCCTGGGAAACATCCCCACTTGCCAAGAAGTATCACCCAGAATTCACCGGGGATTGGTTTTCAATGCTCCCTTCAGTGCTGAATTTGTGTTTATGGCGAACAAGCCACATTCACGGTAAAAACTTTTAAGAATTGTCCAAACTTTTCAGCCAAAAAGAAGAATCTCCTCTCTGCTCTTTCACAGTCAGAACTGTTTCAGACTCAACATCCCCAAAAGCTCAAGTATCTATTACCAAATGTTTTCACTTCCAGCCAGGGCAAGACTCACAGAAACTCAGACACTTCATGGTGTCTTAAACAGACACTGCTCACCTCAAAATCAACTAGACCATATAGACTCTGTGATGGAGTAGTCTGTAGCAGCAAAAGCACTGCCTAGATGTTGCTAAGCACTAGTTCATAGTAAATACAGTTGTAAATTGCTAGTACAAAAACAGCTGTTTTGAAGACAGGTAAAGATTTCAGACAACAGATTCTTACACAGGCAAGTGAAGTCAAAATTTTCTTCGTGTTTCCACCTGTTGATGTGAAAAGTATCTCATTGCTTTATGCCAAAACAGGAAAAAGAGCAGTGAGCAAAGAAAAAAACCCAACCTGCATAAATCTGCTTATAAAAATGCTGCTTTGTCACTTTCCTGTAATTGTTATTTGTGTTATTTGTTGAAACATCAATGCACGGAAAAGAAAGTATTAGTACAGAGTTACCCATAGAAGTTACTTCCGAACACAGATGAATTAGTCTTTTAGAGTATGCTGTTATCAGCATGAAAGGCCAGATACCATACTTCTACATTATCAATCTTGCAGCTAGTAAGTTTTTAATAAACTCCTATTAAAACCACCATGTAATTCCAGACAGGCAGGAGCAATTATGTCAAAACTTATTCTTTTTAATTTCAGTTAGCTTTACAACATGTCAATTATAAGGATCTGTGTAGCAACTGTTACTTCAAAGAGCATACTCTGAAATAGCCTCAAGAGAAAGAGTTCCCAAAATCTCATGAAGTCGGCCAAAACCAAGCTTGTACTCTTCCAGTCTGCTCCCACAGATAACAACAAATCTCAAAGCACTGGAGAAATGCAGACAATGCAGGATCTCAATGTACTATTACAGTATCTCTGTGACACAAGTATCACACTGTGTTACAAGAATTTGTCAGCTAGTACAAAAGAGCTCTAATACTTCTCAAGGCTAGAACAAGGTTATACTATGTTTCATGGAAAATAATCATCCACACTTGAACCATCAGAAGCAATTAACAACACAGAGGACTCAAAATCTCTTTAACCAAATTCCAACTGAGCAGGATACAGCTTTTCTTAACTCTGGGCCTCCTACTAGCACAGGCCAGCCACATCCAAACCACCCCAACTGGTGTCTTGCTTTCAGTATGCAAACAAAAGATACACTCAGCACAATGAGTTGTGCCATTTACACCCTAAAGTTAATAAAACGCAGTTTATATTTTGCAGAATAAGGTAAAAGAGTGGAATATGGTCAAATCAAAATTCAAAAGATATACAAGATTCAAATCAAGGTTCAGACCCAAAACATACACGATTCAAATCGAGGTTCAAATCAAAAAGATACAAGAGGTCAAAGTTAACAAAAAACTTTCTACGGGGACTGAAAAGGCATTTTAACGCAAGTTTAAGAAAAGGCTCTGTTCGCTCATTTAGCTACAGTCCCCTGTGGATACAGTTATTTTACTGTTATTAGAAGCATTAGGACAAAGATTTAAATGACTGTTGTAACAGTCAAGCCAGCCACCCGCAGACAGGTCTGGGTCTACACTGTGCAGAAGAGCTCTCTGAGCCACACACTGCATTTGGTGTGGGGTTCCCGGAGGCATTAACATGCAGTTTCTCCTTGCTGCAGCTCAGCTGAGACTCCTGCAGCCCCCCAGGATCTCCTGGCAAAGGGCACCAATTACACTATGTCACTATGGCTCACATCCTGGCATAGGGACAATATGGGATGCTGGGCAGACAGACTTGAAGCAAAAGCTGCCAAGTGTCTGGGGAAGGAGAGATGAAAAAGGAAGTGATATGCAGCAAATGGGATGGGACAGACAGGTTGTTTATTTGTCACCCCTACCGTGTCCAAATCCCATCAAGGCAAGCGTCAAGCAAGAGAGATTTTCGTTCTCCTGATTCACCAAACCAGAGGCGGGAGAGAGAGCAAAACACAACAAACCAACAACAAAACAACTCTGCCTTTTTAAAGCTAGAGGGGCATTTCCATCCCCACCCCATGAAAATTAAGAAACAGCTGCAAAACAAAGCCATTTTTGTGCCATGGCACATTAAAAAGGGCAGGGGGAGACACTTGGTAAACTTTCACATTCACCTTCAGCAAAGAGTTCTACTTAGCATCACTAGAAATGCCTTTTGCTGCACTTAAAATCAAATTATTTTGGCTACTCATAATACCCCGGAAACTAGTTCTATTGAGTGTTATTTTCTTACCTAATCAAATAGCTGCCTAATTTATTATTTCCAATTTATCCTCCAGCTGTGAGAGTTCTCTGCTCTCAGCCTTCTGGCTGCACGAGTTCACCAGATGGGCAGTCCCCAAAGACAGACCTAGTGGGGGAAAGGAGAGTAAGAAAAAGTGGTGTCTTAATCACAGCCCTCACTAAAGTAGCTTCTGCAGAAGCTGTGTGTGAAATTGCCTTTTAGTTAATGCCTCTAGCAAAGAAGTGAGGCAAGGATATGTTGTGTCTCAAATTATTTAGTTATTAAAACTCAAGGCAAAGATGCAGATTTAGCTCAAGTAACCCTTTGCCCAGATAGCTGATACACGAAAACAACAACAGGGCACTTAATACTTTGTCAGGGAAAAGGAGGATCACCCAGGGAAAGCAGCTAGTAGACACATGGCGTCTATTAGGAGCCTGACCTCTTTGACTATTACTCTCTGCCCACTAACAGAGGGACACAACACCTGTAATTGCAAAGGAGTTGCTACAATGTTGTTTTAACTTTTTTAGAAGCATTGTGGTGTTTTGCTCCTGCACACTTACGCTGACATTGTACTGAATTACTAATATTGCACCAGTACAGATGGACAAGACCTGTACAAGACAGGACCATCAGCCAGTACAGCACAAAGGGAAAACAACATGCCATTTGGGTACCGGTACTGCAGCACTGCTTTATACTTCTGTTGTTCTCAAAATTACAGTAAACACTATGCTGCAGAGGATTTCTTAGCGGATACATTACTGGGTATGTTTCCCTTCAGTTTACAGGGGAAGGGCATCTCTCTCCGAACTGCTTCTAGGTCTCTTTCATTATGAGTCATGATGATGAGGGACTTCGAGGTACAAGAGCAAGGAGCACTGCACCTTGAAGAACCAGGCTCTGAAAAAGAGAAGTGAAACAGCAAATATGAGGAACACTATCTACAATAACACCAATGAAAGCCAACTACACAACCAAGATTGCTTCTGCCATGTTAATTCATAGATTTAATCAAAAAAGAAAAATAGAAGAAAATGCATGGTTACGTAGACATTTTAGTAAAATCCACAACCTTCAAGTTTAAGCCATCTCCACACATCAAATTAAACCTCTGACAGTGAACTTCAGAAGCAAGCAATATGTTAAGCTTTATGTGGTGCCTCTTCTTTGCAGAAATGCAGAACTTCAATGAGTCTCTCATGGCTCAAACCCAGTATTTGCAATTTCTATTCAATACACAGCAGTATTTAGGAAGCTTGAAAGCTCCAAACTCCTGTTTTGTATTATCTATGCTGCATTTAACTAGACTTAGTCATTTTATAGCTCAAGAGGAAATCCCAGATTGTGCTCACCAGAATGAGAGATGTAAAACTAGTCTGATTCACAGAGGCAACCCAGAGACTTCCTCGTAGTCACACTACTGTATTACTACTGCCCGGATGCCCCAGACAGAACTTGAGGCACCGCTGTGGTATGCACTGTCCAGCAGCAGTCATGAAATTTAATAATGATCTCCAACAGACAAGACAGGAAAAGGACAGTGGAGAAAGCAACACATACAAGCAGAGTGACTCACCCAGAGTCAAGCTGCACCTCAGTAGTACAGAAGAAATTCACTACTTCTGACTCCTAAAGCCCCAACCACTGACTAGGTTATGTCTCAAATTTTAAAAGGTGTTTTCCATACCAGTACATCTGGTCTTTTTTGGCTCCACTTAAGACTTGGCCCCAATACCATCTGACAATGAATTTCATGAACCAGTCCTGCCTTGCACAAACAAGTTTCTTTTTAACAGTTTCAAAATTTGTTTTCTTTATTATTAGGAACAGGTAACTATACTGATGCCACCTACATCTGCAATATCATTCACAGGATAGGAAGTGGAAGAGCAAAGAGAAATGGGCTTTGCTTGAGGTTTTTTTTTTTCCCCTCCATCTCCCCTCTCCTTCATAGAACTATTAGTCAATTGGTTCCATCATGTATTTATATTTAAACTCCAAATGGAGTCCTGCAACCTGTATCTCTGATTTACAACAGAATTAGACTGTTTTATACAAGACTTGGTGACAAGCGCACCAGAGACCTGTGATGAGAAAAACTGCCCCAAAAGTTTTGCAGATTTACTAGTGAAGACTAGAAGCAACAAGACTGGTTATAGCAGGAAAGGTAGCCCTAAACAAACTGAATTTAAAAAGTCAAGGGAGTAGCTTCAAAAAAGCTGCCTAGACCTGCTTAGCAAGTACCCAGGCAGCCCAGAAGTCTCTGCAATCAACAGTTCTCCCAAAATCCTTTAAAAAAGGAAACATTTAAGTAATGCTCCATTTACCTATATTGCCAGTAACACTGATAGTGAAACATGCTTTCTGTCACTGTCGCAGCCTGCATATTTTCCAGATACGATCATTTTTTGTATTTGTTTCATAATAATCGAGAACCATAGATCCGCACTGAATCTGATTATAGAGCTGAAGAGAACATCACCCAGAAGGCAATCAAATCCAATACCACGCTAACTTTATTCATTTTTAACTGAAAGCTTCACACCTTGCCACCTTCAAAATACTTTTCTACCCAAGTTTTCCCCTTGTTTAAGAAAAAAGGGGCTGCGATGGCACCGTGGTGTCCCGACCGCTACTCTGCTTCCGCCACCCGACCGGACTGGCAGAAGGAGCTCTGACGGTGGAAGACACTCGCTGCCTCCCAAAATCTGCCAACCCTGACACCTTGAAAGCTGAAGGCGATTTTTTTGCGCCCTCTCCACAGGCCCATCTGCAGCACTGAAAACGAAATGCAAAAGCAGAACCTGTGCCGTTGCGGGGGAGACGCTTTTTTTTTTTTTTTTTTTTTTCAGTCAAACGGCAACTTCGCCTTCATGCCGCAGGCCCCGGCCTGACGGAGCGCGGGGAAGGCGGCGAGGGAAGCGGCGGGGAGGCCGCTGGGCGCCGGCGGGGCAGGGGCGCGGGAGAGGCGGGCGGTGAGGCGGGCGGTGAGGCGGGCGGTGAGGCGGGCGGTGAGGCGGGCGGTGAGGCGGGCGGTGAGGCGGGCGGTGAGGCGGAGGCCCGCTCCCCCGCGCTGCCGCCGCCCGCCCGCCTGGCCCTCAGCTGAACCGCCCGCCCTGACGTCAGCTGGCGGCGGCGGCAGCATTCCTCAACAGTTCAGACAAACCCACTGGTGGGAAGCTTAGAAAGCCCTCAGCTGTAGTGAAGAAAGCAAAGGCTTGGCCGGGAGCCAGACTACTGAGCTCAGCATTTTGTAATGCACTTCCTTTTTACTTAACAGCTTGCATAATGCCTCGGCCCCTTCCACCTTTAACCCCTTGTTCACCCGCGCCCCCCCACCCTGAAATCGCGTTTACGGCCGCGGCGCTTTCTCGCCCGCCGGCAACGCTCCGTCAGCAGCACCAGAAAACAAACGGCGAGGCTGCAGCGACCGGGGAGTTACCGTCACGTTTGGTCCTCAAAACTGCGCGCCGGAGGAAGCGGAACTCGCCCCAAGCGCGGCAAAGAGGATGTAAAACTCGGCAGTCACATCCACGGCCAGAGCATCGCCTTCGCTGCCCCTGGCTCTACCCGAGTCTGTGCGCTGACAGCCAGACAGAGGCCGTATTGACGGCAGCTCTGATTTTAATCTGATTTTTATACATGATACTTACACGTGAATCCTGAAAGTGCCACTGGTCACACAGACCGACCCACACACGTGGCAGACGGCCACTGGTACCGCAGTGGGGTTGGTTCGGGGCTCAGGGCGAACACAACACGACGCGGCCCTTGTCACGCTGTGCTGGCCATCCGAGCTAAGAGAGAACTCAACGCAAGCAGATCTAAAACCAGAGGTGGGGAGGAGGCTAAGAATAGCTGTGGTAACAGCCTGCTACATCTGCTATGCAAATGATTTCCAATAATCTCTACAAGTCTGAAGAAAATGAAGAAAGCCTTCTGAAAGTCACGTAACCTTAGTTTCCACATTTCATTCACATAGCCTTGCTACTTTTGAGACCGCGTGGCTCCTGTTCTAAAGCTGTGAAGACACTGCGGTGTAGTAAATTCCTTCCCACCACCCCATCCACTCTGTTTTGTGACTCTGAAAAAGACGACCCCGTTTTAGACTTCTGCAGCCGGACTGTAGCCCCATTACAGCTACAGAACTGTCGCTGCTCAAACTCTCCCCCTCCAAACACGCACCAGTTGTTTTGCAACTAATACCAAGAATAACGACAAGCATCAAAGAAAGCTTCGCTACCCCTGAACCTCTTTTTCAAAAGAAGTTTAAGAATGAAGTTAAACACAAGAGCTCAAACTAATTTAACACTGTCAAGTGCAAGTGTCACCCACAGCATTCAACAAATTCCCAGATAAAGCATACTCTGTCTGCCATTCTGTGACATTTTCTCACAGATCCCTATTCTACATCATCAAATTTAGCTCTGCTTTTCTGAATACATGCCATACAAAAATACTTCTCTAGAACATACCAAGGTTTTGCCCTTTTAGGTGAACATCTACTCAGTAGATGCTGCCTCACCCAGCAAGGGGCACTAATTTTGAAACAGTAATCACCCTAAGAAATATTTGTATAAAACTCTTCGATATTGACTGTCAGCATCACCTCAGTACCACAGCATTATAGATACTGCAAACCTGAATCAAATAATCTGAGAAATGTAATAGTAAAATTAGAAATTATTTTTAATTCAGCTAGCATGTAGATTGCTGGCAATGCACAACTCTGTCACAGAAAATTCGTTACAAAAAGCAGGAAAGCACTTCACAGATGTTTGGTTTTGATCAGCTGCTTCCAGATTGCCACCACCATTTACAGCACAAGTAATCATATTCCTGTAACCATGTCAGATGACCCAAGTCCAAAGAAAAAAAAAAAATCTACGTACTTCCTGAAGAGGGGCAAGTACAGTGTTGGCAAGGGCTCGTAAGTTTACCCTTACCTTTTTTTTTAAATGACAAATTAGAGTCCCTACAATGGATGTTCATGTTTTTAATCATAAAAACAAGTTCTGATTTTTAAAGTTTCCAACTTCAAAAAGAAAACAAAACAAGACAAAACAGAAAGACAGACATCTCACCTAGCATTCTTCAGAACAGGACATTGCTCGGTGTCAGTTAAAGCAAAACAAAAGCTTTGACTTCTGAACCATAATTTCTTCATGCTACTGTTTAATTTGAAAGAGAGATCACATTATCAACCTGTACTCCTAAATTGAATGAGCAGGTAGGGTGGGAGAAAAGAAAAGATGTCTCTTCCCCCCCACGCCCTTCATGCCACCTATGCAGTCTAAAGCATGGTTTCAAGAAAAGTCCCTTTTCCAGTATTCTGTAGCCACCACCTTTAGAAGTATAGAAGCTCCACCTGTCAAGACTCTCCAGAGCTGAAGCTTTACAATGTCACAAGACAGCAACACATATGGCACATGCAATTTTAACTGATAGCATGAATGATTTCAAATATTAACAAATACCTAACATTTCTACAATTCCTTTTATGTTAAGTTTTATGAATCTTGCACAGATTGCATTGCGGTGGCAAGCTGGACAAATTGAAGAGTTAACTACAACAAGTAGAAGCATTTTATCTGAAGGCATAACTGACACCAGTATGCATGGAATGAACTAGTTCAACACCTTCAAAGCACCAGGGTGCTTATTTGAATAGAAGTTCCCCATAGCTACTATAACTGCCACAACATACATATTTTAAGGCAAGATTTTATCAGCATATACAGCAACACAAAACTCAAGCGCACTGGGGGATGACTTAATACTTGCTGTGGGGGCCATAACTTTTAGTTTTCTTGACGTTTACAAATTTGGTCTCTGCTTTAAACATGAGAGCTCTGTATTTCTTCTACATTTAACAGATAACTGAGTTGGAAAGGATCTGTTGCTGTATCTGATCTATTCTAATCATTGCAGTGTACGATTCACAGATTTATAAAGACATTAATCTTCCTGAAATATTCCTAACAATGCCAATTCCACAAACTGACTAAAATGTTCCAGTGGGTAACTGACAGCAGCATTAAAAGGATTTCAGTTATTGAGCTTCCACCTTCCTAGTTTTGGGTTTACATTTGTGGTACTTGCATGAACTATTACAAATAGCTCCCCATAAGCCTCCCCTGTTCCTACTGTTCCAGTAATGCCCTAAATCACCTTTGCTGATAGAACACAAGTTGAGAAACATTTAGTATATGTCCTCTTTAGACACTACAGAATATTACAGAATTGAAACTAACAGTTACTTTCAGATGCACAAGTGGACAGGTATTTTAAATTTAGATTTAACTTTCTGCTATGTTTATAACACTTCCTCAGGGTGATTCCACGTAGCTCTCTCATTGAGAACAATGTCCTTTCGGTGGTTTTTACCATATCACCATTGCAATTATCTCACTAGTCCTCAAAAGAAAAAAGGTCATTAGCACAGAAGCCAACCACATCACGTGCTGTTTCTGGCTCCTCTCAGGATCTGAAAACAGGGAAATGACTGATGGTCTACAGGCCGTTACGATCCTAGCAGCATTTAGTATCACCAGGTTTGTGTTTCACTACTAGCTTAACCATTTGAAAAAGCTGAACATCTCAGTACTGGCATGGGCAGCTACTGCTATCTTCAAAAGTCTTCCAAGAATAATCCCATTCTTAAATTTCTCACTGTTTTCTACTTGCCATCGGGCTTCTCTCATTTAAAACAGTAAAGTTTTATTTCTGTCTGCTTTTTGGCCTTTGGGTTGTTTTTTTAGCTGCAGAGGACAGTTTGAAAACTGCGAACTCCTGAAGCATTACAAGAGGCAAGTAACTATGGAATTTCAGAACTATCTCCTAGAGATTTTTATTATTACTTTTTAAGCCTTTTGATTTCACAAGTTAATCATGATTTTTGAACACTTCAGTTGACACAACACTAATTATGTACCTATTTAGCCTGTGAAACCACACATCTTTGTTCTCATTGTTCTCATTCACTCTTCCCCTTCCCTTTTTTTTTTTGCTACACTCTTTTGCATAATAATTTAAGAATAAACTTTTCAGAGCCAGGACTGACTGGAAACATGAGTTTACAGAGGATCTAGCACAAACAGGACAAAATTATAAACATCGTGCAGTAGAGTAGAGGCGGATAAGGGCAGAATAGATGGGGCAGTACTGGAGTGGCAGCGTACACGAGCTCGGAAGAAATCCTTCAGTCACCTATGGACATCTCTACCAAATCAATGAAAGACGATGACTTTATAAACACTAAACAAATCAATCACTCCTTGCGAGGTGGATAAGTATGATTGTAAAAAGCTTCTAAACATTAATAGTACAGAAGAAAATTCAGAGAGGAAAAACTGCTCTAACACATGAACAAGGAAGTGAAGGGAAGCAAAAGGACAACTCAGCATAAAGATCATACAGTTAAAATTTCCATCGGAAGAGAAAAGCTAAGGTGGCTTTTATAACCAATAAGCATTTTTATTTTTATTGCAGTTAAATATGAATTACTAGCCTTGCAACTAGACAAACTTCAATGCTAAAATGCACCCTTTTTAAAGTTGGCAACTCTTCAAGTTCTATTTAAGAACAAACTGAACTCTTACATTTCTTATGCATTAAGACATGGTTTTCTTCTGTGAGCTCTGCACTTTCAAAAGATCTCGTTCTTGGTCGTCTCTACAAACCCATATTTCATTCATAAGAGGCGTAAAAATAAAGGGAGATTCAAGTGACCTTAACTTGTCCCTTACCTACCTTTACACTTTGTACTGCAATAGATAGTTAAGTGCACAGATACCAAGCAATTTCAAGCAGCTATTACGACTTTGCATTGTGGCATATGAATGAAGCTTTGAGCATCAGGCTATTTCATGAACTCTACAGCAAAGACGTAAGGAATGACAGATGCTGCACAGGGAACAACTCTCCCTTCAATTTTCCCAGCCAACCTGGATGTATTTCAGGAAGCAGGGCAGCATACATTCCTGTTTTTCAACCAGCAAAGACAGAAGTGTAAAAAAGCTTGCCCATGGAGGCTGTTACATGGTCTTTTTTACGTGCAGAACTACATCAGATAAACCAAATCCTTGAAAGCATCTGGGGGAAAGGGACACTTTGCTGTCAGGTATTTTTCTTCCTCCTCATAGTTTTGGGTGGCAGGGGATGGTTATTGTTTCCGCCTTCCATCTTGTTTTTTGGAAAAACTTCAGCAGCCGGGCCTAATGTAATTTAAGAGCTGGCTAGGAGAAACTAGATAAGCTAGATACAAAGGGGACTCCATGCTCCTCCTTGGACAAAGATTTTCTGCCTTAGCATAAGCACAGATTAGAAGAAAGAAGGTAATAAAGTATTCCATTAATGGCTTATGATTAGCATTGGGAAATCCATAGCACCTCAGGCTAACATACCTACAGGCATGACCTCACCTGTGTTACTTTCAGCATTAGGGAAGCGGCAGAAGCTGCTGCAGACTGCACCAGCCACTGACACTCGTTTTTGCCCCCTATTCTGTCCTCTCAAGTTTCACCAAAACTCCTCTCTGTGGTCTTATGTCCTGAACTGAATCAAGGGGAGAAAAGAAAAAAAAAAAATCACTGGGTAAGCTCCCTGACCCACATCACCACACCAGGCCACACACAAAACAAAAACCCCACTTCTGCTGGCACAAGTAAAGGAGTAGGGCAAAGACAGAAAGAAGCAGCTGAGAGCAACTCCAGCTCATACTGACATTGCAAGAAATGTATGTGAAACCACAACCTAAATCATACTTAAGTATGCATTGAGTTCCCTCACTGGCCACAGCACATGACAAAATGTACTTGCAAATATTTAACCCATCTTAGAAATTATTTTGATAGGTTTTACTAGTTCAAAATGTAAATTTCAAAGTAAAACTGGCTAAACGAAAAACACAACAGCTTCCACACAAAGACAGTAGACAAACACACACCGGTAACATTTTTCCTCTCCCCACTGCACTTTCAAATTGTAAAAAGCCCCAGAAACTACATGTCAGTTAAGTTGCTGACCTGACACAAAAACATCAGTCCCTGAACTGTTTTTATTCTCACCACTACTTTAGCTAACAAGCCACCACACCATAAACCCTCATGAAGCAGTCTGAAACTTTCACAAGCACCCTGAATACACAAAACTGTACCCCATGCAATTTCAAGTAAAAGACACTAAGTTCCAACCTCTGTGTTTCAGTATGACATGGTTCAGAGTATATATTGCCAGTTACTCTCTTTCAGAACAGTTTTGCAAACGTTTAGAAAGGGTTAAACCAGTTTTCTTGAAATGTCAAGCCCCCACAAGAATTAGCACAAACGCTGCTTATGCAACATGCTGGAGTTTACTGTGGTATCTTCCAGCCCTTACACAGAGCTGTTGTAGTTCAAACTACAAACTGCCTTGTATTTTCTGCCTACAAGATAGCATTCATAATAAAATGCAGTAATCTGCAAGGAAGCATCATCAGTTAATTAGAACTGCAACTCTAGCAACTGAAGGAGTGTCATCACAGGGTTCAAACAAAACATAAGAATACAATGGCAGTATATTAGGATGCTCCAGCAGTACAGTCCTTACAATTGCGTATTGGACAACAGAAATCATCATGGAAAGAAGGAACTTAAGATACTTAAACACAGCTCATAAGCTGCTAGACCATTAATCTGTTCAAAACAGACTCTTCTGAGGAATCGCCCCTTCTTACTGACATTTTAATGGATCAGAAAAAAATGGAAACATTCCTGCCTTGCACCAACACAGAAAAGCCAGTTGTTAGAACTGTGGTATTCCTGAGACAAAACAAAATAAAATGAACAAATAGGATTGCCAAGTACATTGAAACATTGCAGTGCAACTGCTATAGGGCAAAATTAAGAGGCATTAGTGACTCAAAGCTACCCCAACAAATGCCAGAAAAGTGGGTAATATCATATTTACTATCCAAGAAAAGCTACCATTGCAGAAAAAAAAAAAATTGAGACACTAGTAAAATGCCAAACTTGCAGGATGTTTAAACATCATAGCAAAAACACCGCCTACAGCAGTAATGTTCACAGTTAGTAACAAAGCCTCCAGGCTCTAATTCTATTTACAGAATGCTGTGCGGGGCAGGAGAAGGTGTGTTCATTTGTATCCTGATGCATTACAAGATTTTGTCCCCAAGTTAAGGATAGGATGTAAAAAACAGGAAGGTCTGTCAGCTAACAACAACAGTACTGAGGTCCCAAGGAGTTTGATCCAGACTGTCTTTGTAAAGGGGCAGTCTCTCTGAGATGAGGTGGAGGTCAAAGCAGATTAGCAGCCACCTAACCTCTCAGTAGCCTCCTGGAAACTTCCCAACAGACTAAATGACAGAAACTGCTTTGCAAAATTGAGATGTAGAAACCGACAAAACCCTGCATAAGTCATCTTCCCCAGAGATCTTTAGGGAAGAAAATGGTCCCCAGGGAGTACCTGTTTCCTCAGAATGGCCAACTTTGTTGGAGAAAAGTCTCCTAAGTTTTAATACAAAGAACTTAGCAACAATGAAATACAAACAACATTTACACACAATTTCCTTTTCATTGCTCCGAAACTACTGTATTTCTCAAGGACTAAGTCACAATGAAAATTCTCTACTTCAAACCCTTTTATTTCATTGCTGTTACTTCAGGGAATGCAACTTTTTAAAAAATTATCTTTAGAAAGAGCAGCCTTTCAAGTCTTTTAATTAGGTGGTGGTGGTTACCTCAGATTTTATCTGAAAACCTGATACCATACTTAGTCACCATGCAAGGGCATAAATTATAACATGTAAGCCAAAGCTATGCCAAAACTCCTACTGAGAATTCACTCCATGTCTCATGTTCCAATGAAGCTTGCTTTTGATGGAAGGGACAACCTTAGTAATTACTATAGAAGGTGAAGACATGAATGGTTTACAGGTGAAACCAAAGTATTTAACTACCTGCCGTCACAGATCTGGTTGCAGCAACATCTACTTCCAAGCTAGCAAATACTTCTCTAAGTTACATTATCTTCTCCCTCCAGGATGGTGCTGGCCAGACCAGGAGTGTCACTTCCCTTTCTGTCAAATGAAATGGGCTGGGTAGGATCTACTGATGCACTTGCAAGCCAGTTTCCCATGTTGCTTCACTGGCCCTGCACAGAATGAGGGAACTGGGAAGGAAATATGGTTTCATCCTAGTTACCTCATGAGACATGGTCTAATCTCTGGACAAAGCAGTAACTTCTTAACCTAAAGACACTGAAGAAAAGACAGAGCCTCTGCTCTGGCAAAACAGAAGCACATCTGCTCGCCAAAGCCTGAACCTCACAGAGCTCTATTTTATGTTCCAAAAATTGCAGGAAAGACAGAAGTTAGCCCAACCTGCCACTCTTAATTACCAAGAAAAGGATCTGAAGCACAAACAGCCAGAGCCAACAGACTGTGGTTTGCCTGCTTACATCCTCTGCTGATGAGAACTCTTCCGTCACTGTCATCTTGACAAAGCAGATCAGAAAACTGAATAAAGTGTGCAGAACTTCTAAAGAAGATCCCAAACACACCAATGTCATCTCAGTCATATTGCTGTCCAGTGACAGTGAACTGTAGAGGCAGTAGGACCCGAAGAGAAGGAGCTAAGATGAGTTTTATTAGCTGGCAATTTCTCTGTTAGGAAAAAAAACAACAAAACCCAAAACAAAACAAAAACCCTACCCACATATTTGCCCCAACAGCCCTGCCAAACCAAGTTGCTTAGACCCAAATAACTTTGCCTTTTGGACTGAAATCATCCGTTTGCCTTGTTTGGTTAGGTATTTAAATTCAAACCCATTAACATGCTCTTCAGTCCCTAAATTCCATTACTATGCCACTTCACTATGGACTTGTAAAACTCCAAGTTCTCCGTAATTAAGTCTTAATTGGAAAAATCTGATTTACTCTAGCTCCCTTGTACTCAGACAGACATTTTCTTACCAATTTGGATGACTGGATTAAAATAATTTTAAATGATGCAAGGCAAAATTTTAGTGGGGATGGGACTGGTGAAACGAATACTTTGCTAAACATGTTCATGGCACAGAGGGAACGTGAATGAGCAAAGCTCACTTGTCACTAACATAATAATTATGAGTCCTCTGGCTGCACTTGAGATACTTTCTTGTGTCTGGCATGATCCTAAACATTTTAAATTTCTACCTAGTCACACATCTTCAGTGATCCATTACGCAATATATCAACCTATCTTTAATTACCATGAAACCTTCTGTATTACATTCAAGGTCAACTCCATGTCTTTTTCCATAACTTAAGAGGTTTTTTTAACATCCTCTTAAAGCAACTATTTCTGCAATGTATTCTAAATAAAACACTGAGTCAGCCATATAATCTCTACCATGACCTTTTCCTGCATGTTTATATCCACCTACTGCAAGATGTCCTCAAGAGTATGTAGAAAGGCTACAGCTTTACAGATTCCAAGTCAGCTTAGGTCCACCTAAATGCACACACCCAACAAGAAGCGAGTATTTGACAATTAGGTTGTGGCTATGACTTCATCCTTAAACATCGAGAAGTAATGGCTGAAAATGCTTCAGGTTTTCCACCAAGTGTTCAAAGACATAAGCAGATCTTCACTGTTGGGGAGGGGAAGTAGGAAATTTTGCCTAAATTCCCCCAAAGGAAGACCATTTTAAAAAACGAGAATTTGCAAAGGGAACAATATATTAGAATTCTACTGTGATGGGGTCAAGCACATAAACTGGGGTTAAAAGTCAAAGACACTATAGTTACTTGTTTCCAGAACATTTTCTTGCTTCCTTCTTTTTGTTTTATTTGGGAGGAATTATCTGCAAACATCTATAAAGCTGTATCATTACTGCACTTCAAAGAGTGAGGGCTAAAACTTTGACTGCAAGGTGGTATCTGTATCTACATCTGTTTTATCACCTACTTTCCAGTCTTCCATCCATACACCAGCCTTCTATCTAAACCACAGCCTACCTGTATTTCTCAACTGTAATCAAAAAACAGAGTTTGAAGTTGTTTAGTATAATGACTACAAAACCAATAGTGGACCCTATATGTAAGCTTTAAGAAATAAACCTCTTTAAAAATGTGGTAATCCTTTCTTTCTTTCTTTTAAAGTCCCTCCTGCACTACTTATCTTCTGCAAATAAAAGTGACTTCTCAAACAGCATGGAAGGAAGAGCAGAGTGGAGCATGAATCAGTTGTCCACCAATCCATTTGAAAGCTAGCTTCTGAGTGGAACTGCAAACAGAAAACTCAACTTTTCGTTAGGGAAGGGAAAAAAAGTCATCTTGCTATTTAGTTACCTCTTCACCTGCATGAAAATGCTTATTTTGTAAGTCTTACTGTACACGGAAGTCACATAGACTGTGGAAACTGAGAGCCTCTTAGACCACTTTCAAGGAAAGATTTGCTGCTAAAAGAACATGAACTAATTTCACTTTTCAAATGTAATTTTGCAGCTGTTTTTCTTGCCCGTCACTTTCCCTAACTGTGATAAACTGAATAAAATATAAAAATATGATGGCTATTAAGGACAAATAATCATTGCCATGAAAACTACTTCACTCTCACAGCATTCTCTGCTCTACATTAAAACATTCATTGCCATTTGACCAGAAAGTAGCCACTCAGATGTATTTTGCAACTATAATTTTTGTTTTGAAGTATCATCTAGTTGTAAGAGATTCATCTTAAGATTTATTTACATTCTGGAAGAGCCAGACGGAGCTATCTTGACATTTGCTGGTGGAACAGAGATCGGGAGAAGGAAGAAAGGGCAAGGAACAGGTCCTGACAGACAGCCTTCTCCACCTACACCACTATTTCCATTTCAGCTGAGGCTAGTAATAAAGCCAAAAGGTTAAACGACCGTAGAGCTCTCTGATGACCTCCCATTAAAAGCACTTATTAAAAATTGCAGCAGTTTTCTATTGTATGCAGAATGGAAAATACAGTAACGAAAACTTCTCCAAGAGATATCCTCAACTCCTCTTTACCCATGCTTTGCTCTATTCAAGATAATCTGGGGGAATGGGAAAAGGGGGGGAGAGGGGCAATCCAGGTAAACCTTACATTAGCACGCTCAGGCCCCTGAGACCTGTCTGTGAGAACCAAAGCAGCAGCTGGTCACCTGCAACCAAGTTAAGCAGAAATCCAAGCAAATCATAGAAATGACTATAACAAACTAACACTGGTTAGCAAACAATATGCTAACAGAGAAGAAAATACACAATTCATGAAGTCATTCTGTAGCTCCTCCCAAATAAAAGCAGCACCAATTCCAATCCCCATCCACTAACAGATAGGTATTAATGCCAGTGTTACAAATTCAACCTTGAAAACTATTCCCTCTTAGACTTAAGAATGAAATTGTTCCAATTACACAGACAGGGCAAATGAGGAGTGGTGATTGCTTTTTAAGCCAAGTGTTTTTATTTCACTGCTGTTTGGGGTTAAGGGTAGTCTGAATCCAAAAAAAGTTAAATTGCTCTCTTTTGATTGTTAGCTGAAAAATAATTAGAAGCTTCAAAATGCTTAAACTTTTGACTTATATTAGGAAAAAAATATCAATACAACAAAGAAAATCCCAACTTCACAAACAAGTGCAAGCGCTTGTTCATTAACAAGCTTGGAAGGATACTTAGAAGCAAGTAATTTGTATTCCACTCTCAGCCAGAATCACCATTAATTACGCTGAACTTCCAGGCTGAAAAAATCAAATTATTTCCACTGAGTCCTGCTCCACCAAGAACTAGTTTGAAGAAAGTGCGTGCAACTTGCACTTCCAAATAGAGCAGAAATTTTTTCAAACTTTCAACACATGACAACTGTTTACAGCTATCACCATGGTATCTGCACCCTGGATTAAGAACATGGCTAGCCATTTTATATAGCTTTTCTTCTTGCTCCAACAGTCATCCCCCTTCCCAAGCAAAAGTTGAGTAAATTTGAGAAGTAAAAATGTTGGGGTTTTTTTTTACCCCCCCCCAAAGTGATGCATACTGTGCTTGAAGTCAAGACCCAAAATGTTTCTTAAAGGTACGTTGGGACTGAGCGCAAGATTTCTCAGACCCAGCAGTCATTTGCAATAAGCTAAACTGCACCTGCACAACATCACTGAGCTTACTGAACAAAACCCAAACCTTAATGTGCCATTGCATCCCATGGGCTGCAGAAAGGCAGCTCCCACAGGCTCAGATCCACGGTCCACTGTCTTGGTCAGAACTTCTTTGCATGAAGCCTCCCGTGCCCAAGAATAAATCAAGTTCTGATGCATTACCTGCTATGCAAGCCTCTGGTCATTGACATTCAGCTCTGCAGTAACACAAGCTGTATCTGTACTGTTGCACAGAAAATGTAACTCCATCAACAGTATATAAAAAAATCTTTTTTATGTGGCCAGGTATTTGTATTGTGCTATGTATTGTGCTGTGGGCCAACCAACTCGAAAACAGCTTTGCAGAAAAGAACCTGGGGGTTCTTGTGGACACCACGTCCAACAGGAGCCCTTGCAGCAGGTAGTGACATCCTGGGCTGCAGGAGGAGTGCTGCCAGCAGGTTGAGGGAGGTGATCCTCCCCCTCTGCTCACACTACTGAGGCCACACCTGGAGTCCTGTGTCCAGCACTGGGCTCCACAGTACCAGGCAGACACGGACATACTGGAGAGAATCCAGCAAAGGGCCACAAAGATGATGCAGGGACTGAAGCACGTCACGTAAGAGAAAAGGCTGAGAGAGCTGGGATTGTTCAGGCTGGAGAAGAGAAGGTTCAGGGGGATCTCATCAATTCGTACAAATAAGAGAAGGGAGAGTGTAAAGAACATTGAGCCAGGCTCTTGCCAGTGGCGCCCTGTAACAGGATGAAGTGAAACACAGGAGGTTCCTCCTGATCATAAGGAAACACTTTTTTACCATGAGAGTGACTTCCTCACCAGTCTTCTAGGCCATGGCTTTAAACTAGACAGAAATCTTGGGAGGGAGTTGGATAAAACAGTTGATTCCTAAACAGCTTGCATGTATCGCCCTATCAGTTTGGTAAGCATGCCCATCAATATTCTTCAGTGTTGACGGAGAGGTCAAAATCCCAGAAACAGAACTAGTTTTCTCCCTGGATTAACTCTGCCAAAAATCCAGACTAAAGACTTTCAGCTAGTCATTTAAAAAACAAACAAACAAAAACCCACAATGCCACAACCCAAGGAGACAATAGACATAAGCTATATTGATAACTGTCCAAAAGTTCTAAAGCTTAAATTCAGCTGCCAGCCAACACACCATCAAAAGTGGTTAATGCCTGCCGAAAGATTTGAAAAGCTCAAAGGAAAAGGGGCTGTGTTGTTTTTGTTTAAGAATCTCTTGTTAAAGCTCATTCTTCATGGAGCGGTTATTTCTTGAAAGAAACCAGCAAGGACCTGGTTTGGGGTTTAGTGTGTGGTTTTTATTGTAGGGGGTTTTGGGTTTTTTTTTTTGTTTGTTTGTTTTTGTTTTGTTTTGTTTTTAAAGACGTTTTAGTGCCAAATACAAACAGGCACCAAGTGATTAGCTGCATAATTACTGTTGAGCTATATGCTTGTCCACAGACTTAGGTATAAAGTACTCTACAAATATGACTCCAATCATTTATGCTTTCAGTGAAAATTAGGTTTAAGTTCTGCAATCACTTAATCAGCTGTCAGTAGGTTCCACATTAGCAGTACATGCCTCACAGCACATGTAATTGATGTGAACTCAATTTAAGACCCATCAACACTGCAAGAGTGGATGTTCTTCAACTGCAGATGTAGCCAAAGCTATGTTAGCACCAGGAATGTCCAATGACACGCTGTGCAAACACATGTCATAGTATAACCCAGCCCTATCTTTCTAGAAAGGCAATCAAGTTCTAAAACAAAGAAAAAGTATACTATAACTTTTAATTAGCGTTACTGCATACAGCTCCTTACAGGATGAACCATGTTTCAAGAACTGCAGATGCCCCTTGAAAAAGGTGACTTTTTATACAAAGTTTCAAAAACACAACCGATAATAAATACAGTAAAAAAAAACTTGATCTAGAGTACCAAACTACAAAAGAACCCAACCAAGCTTTCAAATGACATGAGATAAGAAAAAACTACAGCAGTGAGGGTCATGGACAAGAGACTCATCCCACTAGTCATTTGCAACAGATGAACACGGTACAAAACAAAAATTTGGAGAGGGGACCAGAAGAGCAGGAAAGGGAACATGTTGATACCAATATCTAGCCAAAGGGACCCCAAAATGACTTCTTGAGCTTCAGTAATGCTGCTCTCCATAACGTAAAAGGTGCCTTCAATAGCTAACAAAGAGCTTGCCACAAGCGAGATAAAAAAAAAAGAGTGTCAAGCCTACAACAGAGATAGGTCATTTTGGCTTGGTGGGGCGAACAGAGTGATTGCCATCCATGACCTTTCTATGTCAGAGTGAGTTCAGCTTTATCTCTAATACAGAAAAACATTCTGAATGGTATAATTCACTGTATCGTTTAGTGTTGAGCATACTGTGTTTTCATAGTCCTATACATAAGTCAGTGAACTGTTTCAACTCAACGGTTTTCAAATATGCACTATGCCCTTTAAGAAAAGAATCCTAAAATCTGACAATCTCTTGCTCTTTACAGACAATATAGTTGAATAATTGCAAAGCAGAGTGATTTAAAAACACCTCTCAGAAAAGAGGTGGCTGTAACCAATTTAAAGTTGTTTTCTATTCTTCAATGAACACATTGCATCTTATCCTCTCCAAAAGCAGCCTAAGTGCTCAAGTCTGCTGTAACTAAGTTCAATGCCTACTACATGCAAGACATGGAACTTAGAACCACCATATTTTTAAGATTTTATGACTGGCACAGAACTGAACAAGATAAAAAATGTACTTCAACTACCACAGTAAAACAGCTTATTCTAATTAGTGAATTTAAATATTTTCATTTTTAATATTCAGTATCAGTTAAAGGTCCCAATGAAATGTTAAACATGGAAATGCTCTTTTGTTTGATATCACGTAACCCAGCTAGGTTTAAACCTCTTTTCTCCAGGAAGCCTCCCAAAGTGTTCAATAGCACACATTTTAAGAGGTAGCACATCGTATTAGAAATGTTCTTCAAATTAAAGGAAGTAGTTTCTGTTGTTGGTTTTAGACTGGTAGATTCAGAACAGTTTACAAACCAAAGTAGAAAAACATCTGTTTGCCAATTATGAAGGTTGTAATAAAACCTTTTTTTGTTTTAGTCTTCAAGGCAAAGCAATGTACTCTCAGCAAATGAACAAGCCGAATTGTGCAACACTGCCTTGCTCCATTTGTGGAAGAGCTTACTTTCTATACGTCATTTAGCCTGTACAGTGCAATTGGGCTGCTTTCTTGTTATCATGCTGTTGCACTCAAGTTCCTCTTCTTTGTGCCTGGAGAACTTGATTTGATTTCTGCCAGCACCGCCCTCCCGCAGCCCAGTGCCACACGCTAGCAGCGGCTACCCTTCAAAGCAGAACACGCATTTCTCCTTAAGAAAGTTCTCTCCGAGCATTGCTGCCGAGTTATAGGGTTAAACGGCAGAATAAACAAACAACTCAAGAGTTTAGATCAAGGGTTTGTGGTAATGGTTTAGATATAAAGGAAGAACAAGGGGGAGATGAGTAGCATCCCCTTAAGGTTATCTAAGTAATAACACATGCAAACAAGAGGTACTATGGCTGTGGAACGAGCATTACAAAAGGGAGCACATCAAGATACTGGTTTACAAACATCAGGGGTTGCTTATTTTGAATGACTATTTCCATAACACTCCCACATAATGCTGAATTCAGGAAAACCCAAGAGCTCCAAGACCTACAGGGTTTATTTATTTAATCTAGTTTAACCCCAGCGACCCCCCCATTCCTCACCACAAGACAAATCACACCACTTGTGCAAGCACTTCCTTCCCTCTATTTTAACAGAATTATTCTGCGTGCATTACAGCATTTTTTTTTTACAATCCAAAAAGCAGCATACAAAAGAATACAGTTTTATTTTCTAAGTATTAACATCCTTAAAGACAGTACGATAAAAATAAATCTTTGTGCTTCAGTTAACACCACAATTGGGGGAATTAAGTTTCCAGACATGTTTCCTATTTGCACTCATGCTGCCAGCTGCCTTTACACTTGTGCTTCTGGAGAAAAAAGCCTTTCCCCCCTACTAAAGGTTTTTGTTCTACCCAGAGGCCAGCTCACCTTACCCCTGAAAGCCTGAGCTTTTGTCAGCTGTTCACACAATAAACACCTGTGGATGTATGGAAAACCTATTACCACTGGCAGAAAATGAAGGCTGGCAAGTAGTTTCTGTGTTTACAATGGAAGAAAGTCTCCAAAACATGTAAGCATTTCAATATATTCCAAGAGATTTTTTCCCCCCTTCCTCTTACACCTATATTGTATAAGCCTTCAAAATTAGTCTGTGTAAACAGCATGCTAAACATAATTAACCTCAGAGTGCCAAAAATAGGCTATCCCCCTGCTAAGTGCTAATGTGAAATGCGACAGCGTTAGCAAGAGGAACAGCAGAGTTGTCATCAGCACAGAGGGTTAATGAAGGTTTTCCAACAAGTCCTGTTCCTGCTTTAAGTGGGCCGATATGAATCTACCAGGTAGATGTATATCAACTCTGAACACTGTCAACAGAAGTAAAAAGTTATTCTACCTTTCCAGGCATGCTCAAGAATTTCATAACTTTCAGTGAACTGGTTAAAAGCCACAGATTCCCTTCACCTGCTATGTTTTCCTCTCTAAAATAACCTTCCAATTATGGTACAGTTCCCAGTTTGATATTTTATTTCAGGTATAAACTTCAAACGATGACCAAGATACAGCACACACATACTTTATCCCATCTTCTGAGGCAATACATTTTTTCTTAAGTGACCAGGCTGAGTGAAACTATTCCAGCTTTCAGCTGAGATTTCCCCTTTGTGTTCTGTTCACTCTCTCCGTATGCATCAAATTAAAGCAGGCTTAATCAAGATGTGCCCAATTGTATTCAGAATAACCAGAATGCAAAAAGATATTAAAAAGTTTGCAATCATCAGGAATGTACTTCAAGTTTTTAGCAATTAACAGTTGAAGGATTTCAAAAGGTTCACAACCATTGCATCTAATGAAGTCAATGTCACATTCTGCTTACAAACAGGTGGTTTAAATCTCAACTGTCTCTTCATAGTAAGCAGCCCAGGGTTCAGGTTTGCCTTTGTCTTTTCTTCTCATCCACGTTTGCCTTTGTCTTTTCTTCTCATCACTACTATGTGGTGGCGGGAAGAAGAAAAAGAAATGCACTGAAACCATCATGAAGCTTAACGATAAGCACAGTGTGGACCTGCATATTCACCATAATTCATCATTCAGTATACATTTTTCCTTCTTTTAAGGATGTCAGTATTTCCAAAACTGACACACTGCTTTTAATTTCTCAGTCTACTAGGTGTTCACAATGGTCTAAGTCAAGAATAGCCACTCCTATCTAAAAGCAAGTTTCATACACAATTCAAATGAACAGTGTTCTGAGGCCTCCCAATAGCTAAAGTTTCAATCATTATGCATAAAACATCTTCTATTTGCTTTATTACCTGGTGTAATGCTATTTGTGGGAAGGTACTATTAAAGGGCACCTCTTAAAGACTCAGACTAGCCAGTTTTGTGCCTGTTGTTTCTGCCCAAGTATTCTGAGCTGAAACCGATCCAGTACTTCCATCCTGAATCTGTAACAGATTCAACTTGATGGAAGCCTATCAAATCACTGTACACACTCCAGGTTCTTCTGGGATGCATTTAGCAGAAATTGTGTGGTAAAAGTAATTTCATGAGTCCCAGCTCCTAGTTTGCACACAACTTTGTCATTAAAGATGCATACATTTAAAGAGACTACTAGATGAACTAAACCTGCCACCTGCACAGTGTAACTGACAGGAACTCTAGCCTGAATTCAACAAGCACCAAAGCAGATAAAACTACACAAACAATTTTAGTAGTAATAGTTATCTGAATCCAGTATGACCTCTCCCTCATATCTTCAAAATTTAAAATCCAAGAGTTGTCTTAGACTTCTGTTCTGGGTCAAACAACCTTCTGTAACTTCACACCTACTGCAGCAACAAAAAACTATGCAAAGGCACAGCTGGTGGCACATTCATTGCTCCATCGAAACTGCCTTATGGACAGTCTTCCAACAGTGACTGGAAAGTAATCCACAGGACTTTACCCCTTGGTGGAAAGCAGTCAGCTGTCTTTGAGGAATATGCAAGACAAAGGTCTGAGGAGAGGAAATTACAGTGAGCAGCTGACACACAGCAGCTTCTGGCCATGCTTGTATCAGGAATAGTGTGGCCAGCAGGACCAGAGAGGTGATAGTGCCCCTGTACTCGGCACTGGTGAGGCCGCACCTCGAGTACTGTGTTCAGTTTTGGGCCCCTCACTCCAAGAAGGATATCGAGGTGCTGGAGTGTGTCCAGAGGAGGGCAATGAAGTTGGTGAAGGGTCTAGAGCACAAGTCTTATGGGGAGCGGCTGAGGGAGCTGAGGTTGTTTAGTCTGAAGAAGAGGAGGCTGAGGGAAGACCTTATCACTCTCTACAACTACCTGAAAGGAGGTTGTAGCAAGGTGGGGGTCAATCTCTTCCCCCTAGTAACAAGCGATAGGACAAGAGGAAACGGCCTCAAGCTGCACCAGGGGAGGCTTAGCTTGGATATTAGGAAAAACTTCTTAACCGAAACGGTGGTCAGGCATTGGACCAGGCTGCCCAGGGAAGTGGTTGAGTCCACATCCCTGGAGGTATTTAAAAGGGTAGATGTGGTGCTTCAGGACATGGTTTAGTGGTGGACTTGGCAGCGACAGGTTAACGGTTGGACTCAATGATCTTAAGGGTCTTTTCCAACCTTAACAGTTCTATGATTCTATGCACCCCCAGGCAGCAGTCTCACCTCCAGCTGGTGTGAAGGTATTTACGTAATGCTTCTGGAGGGCTTTGGCAAGGATGGCAAGTGCAAGTCAGGATTCCTGAACCAGTTCTGCAAAATTCTGAACTTGTGAGCAAATCTGTACACAAAGAGCTAGGTACGCTCTTTTAGTTTTTGGTGGTAGACTGTTTTTCACTCAACCGCAGAGTTGTGATGAGAACATCCACTCTGAGCTGTCTGTTCCATTAAAAAAACATCAATCCCAATAAGTTTTAAGTTTGGCAGATTTGACGAGGCTCACTCAACTGTACTGAAAAAAAAATCCCAGGTTTTTAACCCTCTTTTAAGTGCCTTTCCAATAAAATAATGCTTTTTCACTGAGGAAAAAAAGTTTTCCCCAGATTAAAGACAAAACATACCCAGTTATAAATAAAATGTGACTTAAAATGCTTTTTCTAAACTAACTTGAACCTGTGTCACATTCTTGGATTTGTGCAAATATAGTAATTAAATAATTAAAGTACACACATCCACCCATAGCAGATGAAATAACTTTTCTTAGAATTTCACAAAGAAAATTCAATTAACTTAAAATTCTTAAATTCACTTAACTTAAGAATTCACATAACTTAGAATTTCATAAAGATAAAGGAAGCCTACAAGCACTGCTCCCCTCCTCCCACTCAGGGCCCATAACCCTTCATCCTTCCTGGGATAGTATTTCTTATGCTGAAAAGCTTCAAAATTGAACACTTTTGTTTTATTTGACTGTGTTTAAAGAACTTCTTGCATTACTCACGGGGATTGTTCTTTTTCCTATTTGTTCGCTTCATGTGAGCAACAGCACTGTGTATAGCTCAATACCCTGTTCTGAGCAGCCAGCTTCCCCTGATTGTATGTCTTCAAAATAGCAGAGGAAGTAGGGGTAGAGATGGGGAGGTTAAAAGGAAGACAGCCATGAAACCACACTAATCGGTACAAAAACTGAAGGACTGATATACCTGACTGCTCTTCATTCTCCTAAGTGGAGAAGAGTTTAAGCTGGTATTTCTTTAACAAAGCTAGCCCACAGAAATCATGGTCAGCTTACAGAAGTACCACATTAAGCACCTGTGATAAGCCTAAAACATGGTTTGACAGAAAGGAGCCATCTAATTTTGTAAGACTGTTAGCGGTGCAGCAGTGGAACAGGAAAGATACCAGCCTAAGTAACTTCGCCTTCCTCAAATGAGGAATATTTGACTTAGGAGCCTGGATAAACATCTACAATAACCACCACCTGCAGAGGTTAGGAAGGAACTAGACACTTCAATTAGGGTTGGACGTCATGGAGGCTCCCCTCCAGCAGGAGACAACCAAGAGACGTAAAGTACCCTGCTTAAGCTCAATACAACTTAAGGACCCAGTCTCTCACTCATGCATTCCCTAAAGAGTCTGACAGCCACAACTGTGTAGGCAGACCTGTAGGAGGGCTCTAGGAAGTGAGCAACCCAGATCAATCCTTCCACATTGAAGCAGGCTACTGTTGAAAGCAAGCCAGTAATAAGCTTTAAATTCCCCCAGTGAAGCAGTTGAGAAAGCCAAAGCATCCTCTCCCAGACAGGCCCACATAAAGCCCCATGAAATCTCTCTTTACGGTAAAGCAAAGCCATTTCTGCCCTAAAAATGGACTCATCGGCACTGTGAAGTGTGCAACAGGGCTTCCAATGCACTTCTTCCTCCACCAGTTATGGGCAAGCTTAGTTCTGCATTAGTTAGGTCCATCTGGAATAGGTCACCCATCGGCTTTGAGTCCTGAGAACAGATCATTTCAGCAAATACACCTCACTTAACAGAGCAGCTGTCTGTCATTTAGCTTCCATACTAAGCAAGTTATACAAAAGCACAAACATTCTGCTCAATTGCTGTTCTACTTGGGGAAGCAGTAATGATACTGGAACCCCACAAAGCTATTCTAGACTCTCAGTGAGGTCCATATCAGAAGTACTCAGTCTAGAAGCAATAAGGGTTTCTTCCTGCTACGTGCCAGCCCAACAAACTCAGCTTGAGATCTCCAAGTCATCCTCCATCATTTCCTTCTCAGGCATTACTACCAGTAATAAAGACCATGCAAGACAACTGCTATACTACCATGACCCTGAAGCCTCCAGTGAGGCTGCTGAGTGGCAACAGATCAAAGTCCAAGAAGCAAAGAGGAGATTCCAGCTCATTCTTAGCTATGGTGGCTCAGCAGGCCTAACCAGACAAAAAGCTATGAACGCTTACTTTAGTGATTGAAGTCAACAGCTATGAATGAAAATAAACATAGACCACGTTATTTGGTCACCAAACAACTGCATAATAAGCAGAAAAATTGCCGTGGAAGTCTGTGTTATACGTAAATATGCTAAAGCTCAGCACCGTCTCAAAAGAAGAGGAAAGATACAAACTTTGAAGGCAAAAAGCACCTTTTGCAACAGCTATGCAGACATAGAGAGAAGTGAACCTGTATGATTGGAGTAAACAGGCATTTCCTTCCCCTTTCCTGTAGAATTAAAGATTTGTCTGGCTTTCTTTTAACTACTGGTGGAGTATGGGAAGGGTACTCATCACTTGGCCAAGGTTTTGTAACACAGAAAAACACTGTAGATGAAGAGAAGTGGATGACGACTCACTCATACAGGCCCAACACACAACCCTGGCTCAGGAAAGGCCCATGCTGCTGTCTCTGGAACAAACAGGCTGCCTTTTGGCACAGGTGAATTCCCAAGCACAGCAGCCATCTCTTTTCCCCAGAGAGCAGTTGGGGCTTCATGATCACTTTAAGCCAGTCTAAGTTTGACAGACACAGAAAGGAGCCCTGCCCTTCTCAGTGCCCCCCTCTTGCAACCTCCTCTCCTTTGAATCAACAGTAGCATTTTCTTGGCCAATAAACCGGGTAAAACTCACCCAGCGAGATTCAAATTCATAAGCAGGACAGCTTTCTGGCTCACCACGCAGCTCCACAAGCCCTGGCACAAGCTGCAAGCTTGAGGAGAACTGCAGCGTCCCTTTGATAGCAGTCCGCATTTAAGCCAGCCTAAAGCAACCACATAACTTCAGGGTAAATAACACACAGGGGTCTTCACAGTGAGTGAAGTCTGCAAATGACAATCACAAAAAAACCATTCCAAAATACAAGTTTATAAGCACAGCAATGTACATTTTCTGTTCTTAGAGTTACACAATGAGGCACAGAGCAGTAAACGAGTCACGGCACAGCAAATGAGTCAGTTATTTCATTTACCATATTCATGACTAGAGCATTTCACAATGGAAAACATTTATTTCGATAGGCCTGTTTCATAGGCCGTCCTTGGAAGAGCTCACTGAGTGACAAGAGGGAGCAAGTCTGCCGAAATGGGCTCTTGGAGAAGGACTCCTGCGCTCACAGCCATGCCTTGCTGCTGTATCAGCAGCTTTCCTTAGGGCAGCAGGCTTGGTCAACCAGGAATGTGCCCCCTCCCTACAAACAGGGAGGGGCAAGAGTGATAACGCTGCTGAATCCTAACTGGAAATACAGTTTTAACTTCGCTCAGAGTACAGGTTTATGGCCTTTGTCATTTATAATCTTTGTCAGGCAACCTAAGGTTAGCAGCCTTAGGAAGAAGACAGATATCAGGCTTGTATTTTGGCTTTAAACCTGTATTTACGAAGAACGTAGACTACTGGTCTCTGCCTTTGATCAGCACCTTTATGACACAGCCCAGGTTTTGTAGGGCAATACAAGCACTTCTGAACAGCTGACAGGCACAGCTCAAGCTAATGGAGGCCCTGTATCGCTGCACCAGCATGCCCATGTCAGGGCTAACGAGCTGTAACCACCACACTGGACACTGCTATTAGACATCTACAGCACATGTTGCTAATAAAACTCACAACAGCCCCCTGCTCACAGATACATTCCCTGCAGGAAAGTAAAGTGACCAAAGGCCCAGCAGTGCTTTTGCCTGTGGAAGAGGAGCCGCTTGGTGCCCAGAGCAGGGGGTGAGGGCATGGAGCTCTGCAGGTAATGAGCCTGTCAAAGGTCCCTTCCTCCAGCCTGTGCTGAACATGCTGCTAGCAACTTACACTGTTTGTACTCAGCTACTGATGGAAGATTAAACTGCAGGCTGCCTCTGCAGCAGTCCCACCTCCAGCCCACCCTGCAAACATACCCTTCCCACTCCTGGCATTTCAAACCAGCATCAGCTGCAATACAGGTGGATCTGCTCTGACTCTGTCTTATTCACTCACACCATACTCCCCCATCCCCAGGCTCAGGACATTCATTTCCTCATCAAGATTGAATGCGATGCTATCCCTCCCTGGCTGTCTGGCCCAAAACACAGCAACAGATTACCCCCCCCACCCCGCGTAAGCAATCAAACTACACCTGTGCTAGGCTAATACACAGACTTCTTTTTGCACTCTTATGCTGCTGACTCCCCCACCTCATTCATCCATTAACTTTTGCCCGAGATGTTTGTTTTGTATCACACCACCACCTGTCCCACATCACCATCTTCTCGCTCCCACAGCCAAGTCACTGAGTACACCAAGGCCCTTGCCTGGAATGTGGTTCTGCCATTGGGCCTCTGCTGGTTCCAGTGCAGTGCATCACACTGGGATGGCTCTCACCAAGGTTCCCAGTGGAGATCTTCTCTGGGTGTGTTTCAGGATTTGGATTCCTTTACCTTTCAGTGCTTATAAAAAGTGATGATTCCTCTCCCAGAACTTTTGACCTTTACTGGCTTCTGTGGTTCTCCTTTTACTTCCTAAAATCACAGCTCAGTGTCTCATTGCACAGTCATCCTTCTCCGCTTCCTCCTTTCAGTAGACGTTTCTCAACATTTTACCTCTACTTCTTAACTTCCTTTTGTTATTCAAGGAGGGAGGGGAAGATGGACCTCATAACAGGCAGGATTCACTGAAGTGCGTGCCCATGATTCACATTTCTTTCCATTCATCCAGTCTAACATTTCACTAGCTATCATTTCACACTTTGAGTAATCAGGAAGTAGCAGCTTTGATCTTACTGCCATCTTGCTCCCTTCAAACGTACTCTACATGCTAGTATTCAGTTTTCTGACCACATCAGCATTCTTCCTTGTCCCCCAGTGCATATACAAGTCTTCCCTTTTAAACCCAACAAAGCTTTGGATATCTTAGCTCCCGAGATTACAATGCTTGCATTTGTTCTACATTTCCAATCTTTACCATTTCTACCCCTACCAACGTCAGGTTTGTCTTCCACATGGCCTCTTATCCACAGGAAAAACTTCTCCAGTCCTTCTGATCACCAGTGTAGCAACTCAGACAGTTCTCTTCCTCTTTCCCCTTCCTACTTCCTACCTTTGTCTAAAGAAGTGCCTAATAAAGCTGTGCATCACTCTTCACCAGACTCCTGTCTTTCTTCACTGCCCCCCCCCCCAAACCTTATTCTCAGGTCAGCACAATATATAGCCCTGGGAAAAATATATCTCTGTTGTTCACGAGTTTGGGTACCACAAATACTCACTACTGTGGGGGAAAAAAGATAAGAAACATGTCTCCTCTTTTTGCAATATACAATGCTTTAAAATTAAGCCATTCATTGCCTGTTGAGGAGAATTAAACCACAATTTGACTGTGGCTTATAGTAAAAGAAATTCAGTTATATTCTATGATCTTATCAATGCACATTTAATTTTATTAGTAAATCTGTTTCAAATAGTTGTACAAAATGAAGTCAATGGTTTTGTTTTACCACTGTAATGGTGGAGGCTCCACCATGACTCAACAGAAATAGCTTCTACTTCTGATAAAGTACAATCCAAACACCCTTCAAATAAACAGAAATTCAGCGCTCTCTGAAACACATATCTGATACACAAAGGAAATGTTCTCTCATCTATAAAATTGAAATTGGGAAGTAAAATTAGATGTAGGCTATATAGAGGGAACAGTCATTCAGACTATATCCTCCTTAAATATACCTCTTCAGGGATCTACTGAGGTCTTTGACCTCTACCTTATCTTAGGCATCACCACTTCCCCACTTCTCTTCCCAGCCTCTCATCTGTAAAGGTCAACTTAGCATTTTACCACCTCTCTTCTCTTCAAGTACATCTTATTCAATGAGCCAAACTCTTGTTTCCTCCTAAACACTTCTTCACTTCTGCCACCAAACAGCCGCTTACATTTATCATCTACATAACTACCTAGAAATCAAGCCTGGAAGTTACTGCTAGGATACAGGACAATGTAAAGTTTGACCACTGAAAACTGTCAGTAAAACTAAGTGGTATGCTGCTTCTAAAATTTTTAAGTAGCACTAATCAAGTTATTCTCAGCTTCCTTATCCCATCAGACCACCACAGCGTTTGTTACATCACGTCCCATTCCTAGTCACTGCCTACCGTTCATGCATTAGTAGCACATTTAGCTGAAGTCACCTCTGTTAATTCATGCATTTAGATTTGACCAGGAAAGCCGCATGATGGCTCTCTCATGTATCGTGACTTGCAATAACAAAAAGCTAAAACACAGCCTCACATTTTACGTCACCCTTATTCCTCTGCTCTAGAAGAAGCAAAATTGAAGTTTCATGCTTCTGTGTAATATAGCTACACTAAATCCAGACAGAGATACAGAATATAACGGACTTGATATTTTATCCCCAAGACACTAATTGTAGTCAGTTTGCAAGGTTTCAGTTTACAACCTAAATCAATGGAGGAACAGAGACTCATTTTGCATGTACAACAGCAGCAGCACAGCCAGTTGTCCCAGTTGTCACTGGTCATAACACAGTATTTCGGAATAAAAGTGTTACAGGTTTCCTTCCTTTAGCGAATATATTAAACAATTCATTTAGACTATTGATTTTTTCCCTGTTCTTGAACTTTCAAAATCAGCAGACTCAGCAGAATTGTTCTGAAGAAGCACAAGCCATGCTTAATGTGGTCACTGAGGCCAGCTTTGTAAATATGCAAACGAGTGTTTTACTAAGAGTATTCTTTACCCTCCCAAAGCAGTGCATTGTATTCCACAAACAGGAGAAGCAAAATAAGTGCTTCATTGAGGCAACTGCTGTGCAAGTAATCAATAGCTTACTGTAAGATTCTCCACTCAACTTCGCTGATTCGCTCACATTTTCCAGAAGATTCTAGGAAGACTATCTGTAGATGTATTTGTTCATGAATTCTTAACACAGACATTTTATCTACCATCCTTTCATAACCAAAGCTGCAGGTAAGTGGCATAAACGACCAACCACCAAGCATATGAAACCCTGAACACGACACTACCTGCATTTCTTTATATTTTCCATAAACGTACTATCAATCCCATCATTAATCACCAAGTATGGATTGGTGCACTATGAACTTTAGGCCAGTCAAAATATCAAAGCTGAATGTAGAAATTAAATACTAATAATAAACCTCACCAGCTGCTCTTGACAAGGATAAGCTAGAAGCTGATTTGCTGAAGAGAGCCTGTGCTGCCACTATGCCCTGCACACATAGCTGAACTCTGCTATGCAGAGAGAAGGCAGGCCGCTAGTATCAAATAAGAGTCGAACTTTAAGCATAAGGAAAGAAATCTGAGAGAGCCAGTGCTGGTAAAAGCCTTTAACCCAAAACCTTGCTTTTAACACAAGTTTTAAAAACACAAAAATAATTAGAATACATGCAAACTTGATCCTCTACTCTACTACAGATTGTAAATTTGTCTCACACTTTGTAAAACAGTTTATCCAATTTTAAGTGCCTCAATGGTCAAATGTTCTTTATTTCATTAGTCAGTATAAATTAAATATTGTAGTCAGCTGCACAATTCCTGCACAGTTCCTGCACTGTATTTGCATTACTACTGGCTGTCAGTAACCAGTTAGCAGTTAAATTTGGCACGTGTACAACAAAGTGTCTCATTTCTTAGAAGTCATACAGCTATGCAGCATTTGATTTTCCCAGCCTTTAAAATGATCATTTGCATGCAATTAACTTTTGTCCAAAAAAAAAAAAAAATAGGCACGATGAAGATATATATTAATGCCTACTTCTGTGAAATTTCTTCCTATTATGCTATTTTCCCCCACTTATTTTTTCCAACAATCCCATAATGTATTAAAGGTCTGACACCAATTAACAATGAAAGATGACTTATGTAAACAGGCAAATTGTTAAATAAAGCACTACAAAATGTAAGTCACCTGAATTTTTAGCGCATTAATTCAGTAAATGAGCTTCTGATTTATCTGATCAGCCAGCTCTACTAGTGTGAATTTAAACTTACTGACAGGTTTTACTGCATCCTTCCAATTAGCATCAGACCTTCTCAGCCACTGCCCATGCATTTCCAAAGCAAAAATTTCCAGATATTTCAAGACTGACGAATGTACTCGCTTGCAACAAGGAGTAGAGGGTTAGAGTAAAAAATAAAAAAAAAAAAGATTAAGCTCTCCTTTTTATGGTGTGTGATGGTGCACATCACAATTACCTTAAAATAGACTTTAAACACTGTTAAAGAACCCCCTCTTTCACAATTTGTTTTTCATTTTTCAGAAGGGTTTAATAAAGTGTTGGTAAAAAGCCCACATTAGGAGACACTTCAGCCTACACTGAATTGTGTCAAACCAGAAAAAGTCTTTTGTACGACCGCTCAGCTCCTACAGCAAGCCTTTTATCAGTTCTGACTTAACCACAAAGGAATCCTCTACACTGTAGTTACTATTAGAAGGCTACACTGCTCTGGTCTGTTTGCACATTTGCAGAATTAAGTCAGAAAAAACTATTTTAAGATAGTGACTTACATCACAAGTTTTCTAGACGTCCCGGTCTTCAATAGCGGGGGCCAAGGCAACAAAGACTGGATGCATATTGCTACTTCGTCAGAGGATGGCAGGGTAATGCACCGCAAGGGCATCACATAAATCATGGTAATTGGCATGTAGCTAGAAGGAGAATGCAAACCAGTGTACAGTACCAGCCGACATCTCTAGTGATCGAGGTCACAGAAGGTTATGAAGCCATGTCAAGGGCTGCATACATATCCAGCTGAGAGAAGCATTTTACATGGGTCGTCTTAGATAGTAAACTGAGAGGAAAAACTGGAAGTTCAAGGAGACAGATCTCCCAGAACAACAAGTGCAGTTGTTGGACAGTACTCAAGTATTCACATGCTGTCAGGCTGACCGCATTCCAGGCAATCAGAATTCGCATTAAATCTGTACCCTTGTTGCACATGAAAGCTTTTTAAAATTTCAAATTAGTTCCTGTCACAGACAGCATATTCATGAATTAGGATAGCTTTTGTCAGTTAAAATAGTGTGGTCTTTTTTTTATTTTTTTTGTTTGTTTGTTTTTTGCTTGGTGTTTTGTTTTGTTTTTTTTTTAAAGATGCAGTAAATTCTCCCACCTAATCCCCAAAGAAAACCAGCTAAAGAGAAAGCAAATTAAGGGATGTCAACTGCATTCCTATACTACCATAACTTTGCACTCATTTTGTTACACTACTACAAAACCTCACGATTTGTCTTGACGTATAACTAGATTACCTAGACAGCAGGCAACATTAAAATTGAACCGATGCAGACATATCTTATAGCATGCCATCTAATGTATTTTATCCTTCACTAGTCAAAACTGCTATACAGGATAATATACTTTTTTCACTTGGAGTAGGTTTTTTTTTTTAAACTTAGAACTTTACCAGAGTCTTATGGAAGGGTTCAATTTTACCAGGTGCATGAAAAAAAAGCAAATGATACAGCAAAACGCGGCAACTTGCTACTGATGAAGGAGACCAGTTCGTCCAATGCTGACTTTTAAATAGTTGCAGCCTACCCTCACACAGACTTTGCTTTTAATTAATTGTTCATCTCTGAAAGCTAGAGTACAGGGAGAGAGAAAGCACACGCAGGCATCAGTTGCTGGCATGACAACTGGCTCAAATTAAAGAATTGCTACATACCAAAACATCTGATCATATACAGAGATGGAATCACTTTCTAAAACAGAAAGCAAGCTTTGAAAATGAAAATTGTTTTCTTGGAAGTGAGGAAAGCCTTGAAGTTAGGAGAAAAATGAAACATGAGAAACATGAAAACTGACCTTAAACAAACAACGAAAAGTTTTGTTAGGTCAACCCAATATAAAACTTTTCCATAAAAGAAGATTCCTTGTTTTAAAAACTGTGATAGGTAGTGATTTACAATTCATTTTCTCCTTAAAAGCTAAATAAACTCTAGAGCAGTATTGACACTGTCCTATTCCATTTATCCTACTATTCATAATTACATAAAGGATAAAGTTTTATTTTCGTATCTTGAAATGACTCTCAAATGCTTACTTTCTCTTGAAATCCAGATTAGATATTTTCAGAAGGACTGAAAAGAAACAGAAGCCGATTCACAAAGTTTTCCACATTTAGTGATCTCGTCTTGAAAGAAAGCTTTTTTCCTTCTTTTCCCTTCCTTTTTTTTTTTTAGGGTTTCCAAAGACATTATTCAAGGTCAAGGATAGTACATTAGAGCACACACACTGAAAATAGCTTGTGCATTCCCTAATTAATGCATTGCATTCCAAATCTAACAAGGAAACTGGAATGCATTCAGATGTCTCCCTTTCAGGAAGAAATATGTAAAAATTAGTTTACTTGTTTCTGTTCCAGAACTTGGAAATATTGGTAGTTATTTCTTAAAGCAAACTGAAACTGGAATCAGTGAAGATATTTTCGCAAGACTCTAGTAGTCTTGGAACTAAGTCAAAAAAAGTCCATCAAAAAAGTCAGACGACATTTGTTTACTCCCCTACCACAATATTGTATTAACAAATTCTGGATTACTTGTTTTAGTCATACATTCCTAACCAAACCCCAACATCAGGCTGACTGCGGAAGAAACCATGCTTGTTCCTTCAGCAAGCCAGCAGATAAACTTCTCCTCAAGAGGCAGAGTTTAACACAACCTTTTCCCCTTGGAAAAAGGTCACTACGCATACCAGGACAATTTGCTATCACAGGACACCAACAAGTTAATGCAAAACACAGTGCTTGCATTTCCACAAATGACTGCCTTCCTTCTGTCAGGCAACTGAGTGTTAACTTGCATTAAATAATTTTTTTTTACTAAATCTATGTGTCCTACAGGTGTCATCAACAATTAGATCTATATCGCATGCATCACGGAAGATGATCATGTCTGCTAAAAAATGCATTTCAAACCACAACACAAAAACGTTTGTGCCAGCTTTGCTAATAAAATACTTGGTGTGGTTTTATCAACAGAAAGGTGTTTCAGGTTATATTGTTGGCACTCAAACAATTAAACCTTGAAAGAAGAGAAATTACATTTGTTAACTTGCTCCACAACTTCACATTATTTTGAGTAAAGATGGCTAGAAAGAACAAAAAACTAGAATCATCATCCGTTACAAGGATCTGAAATTTGCCAACTACAATACACATTTCACCAGAATTACATGTAGCAGTTACGAACATGGTGTTGTTAAAGCTTTCTCTTCTTCCTGGTTAAAAAAATGGCTTCTCCCAGTTTTGAAAGCAATCACCAACTTTTAGTTCATATTTAAAGATGGGAAAAAAAAAAAAAAAAAAAAGGAAAAGGGGGAGGGAATAATCAGCTGTAACAATAGATGATAAAAGCATCTCTGAGTCAGAAGATTAATACTTCTCATTAAAAGAAAATTAGAAAAAAAAAATCGCAAGTCTAACTTCGTGTAAGAATCAACGAAAGAAACATCCAGGGAGCTCCAACCATTATTTTACACTTGAAACATTTTACTTAGTTTTTCTCTAAAAAGTATTTTGGTTACAACCTCCTGATCACATATCACCAAGGGGCTTCAGAAAAATCTGCAGCTCCATGCTGATGATGCTGTTTGGCTGAACTCTTCCACAGACAAGGCAGTTTTCCATCTCACAATATTAACATTAAGTTCTAGAGCTGTGGTAAGTGCCAGTCAATTAATTCTTTACATTATTTTCCTTCCCTAGGAGTCTCTTCCCTCCAACTCACTCCCTTGCCATTCATACCTAAGAGGCATGATTACCGTGATTACAAAGCCTCACGCTGCCGTGGAAAGGACGGTAAAGCCTTAAAGGAAGACCTGTATGAGCAAGCAGCATCTATGCAACAAAGACAAACCGACCTCAAATTAGACAGACAAGGATACTCTAGGAGTACTTATATGCCATATCAAAAAAAACACTTCAAGTACTTCTAATGTGGATGCAGCTACAGCAGTAAAGCCAAGCTTTACAGCACTAGAGCGAAGGCAGTCTCTGTCTTTCCCCAAGCAAGAAGAGTCATACCAGCAGAGGCACAGCGTTGGTTGGTTGGTTTTTTTTTTTTTTCCTCCTTCTCCTAGAATAGCTGCATTAAGGACTCTCACCAGGTCAACTGGGCTATTGAGGGATCACACCTCTTCCTAACCTTGACAGCCACAGCTGTGACGACAATACAGTACTGTATACTAATTCAGGGCTAACCTCAGGAACCAAATATACACTTCACCATCTAAAACTGTCTGCTCGCTCCTGCCATCTTCAAATTTGGCCAAATGAAACACAGTCAATTTCTAATTTTCCTTCCAGATTGTTGTATTTACTCACAAAGTGCTTTCATGTTTAGACTATAATTTTTACTAAAAATACTTGGTTTGAAATAAATAAAAAACACGTACAGTAGAAAAGCTCTGTTTCATGCAGTTGAAAAGGTTTGCTTTAGGAGCCCGCATTCTTGTGGTTTTTTTTAAATAAACTAAAAAAGAAAATCCTTCATGTCTAATTGAAACATACCAAAAAGCTACAAAAACATCAATAAATTAGGTGCAAATTTAATTTCAAAACCAACTTCTTTGGAGAAAAATCTTTCAAAATTAAGTGAGGCTAATTATTATGCTAGGACAATATTGTTCAACTTCAAAATAGGCTAGCAGACAAGTTTACTGCTTGATTATTAAGAACATTATTTGTGCATATTGCTAATGTCATCTTCCTTTTACTTAGGATTTTCTTTTCATCACACATGAGATGAAGTTGGGGGGGCGCAAAGCAGGGTGACATGAAGAGTTTTAGCAGAGCATAGGCACAAGGGTTTTGAAATTCTCGTGCTTGAAATGAGTTGCCATGATAAAATTGTCTGAATGTTTATTCAGGGCTAGACTGGCGAATTAAAAAAAAAGAAGTAAAATTCAGAAGCAAATGGTTCCGTTTAACTACCACTGAACTGAAATTTATGCATCTCCCTCAGAAATCAAATCCTGCATTCCCTGTTTATAGTAATACTTAGAGTTACAAGTAAGCTGTTAGAATTGATATGTAATAAAATGTACTTTGTCCAATAACTGCACTTTTCCATAGTACAACAGTAAACATTTACAGAGTTTCCATTACTCATACTGCAAAGAACATAAGTTCACATTTAAATGGTCACTAAACATGCACTTACATAAACTCAATGTTAAGTTTTCCTCAATGCTATATATTCAGCCATATTACATGGAACCAATTCCATTCTCCGCCCAATGTAACTCACTCCAGTTGAATTGGCTTTAACAGTTGCACGTTTCTGCTTCACAAGCAGTATCTTGCTGGCAAAGGCTGGCCCTCATGACACAGCTACCTACCCAAATTACACAAGGACTTTCCTACAGCACCACCCAGCCTACCCAAGTGCTCCACAACTCCCTCGCCAGGCAAGCCAAAGGCCTCTGTCACAACAACTGACATGTTTCATATCACCAGTTTCCACTACTACTTTTGCACAGCCTTCCAAAGGAGGCTCACATAAGGTTGGGGAAAAAAAAAATACAAAACAAAGAAAATGTATTTTCAGCAGCAGGTATAGCATTTGTTTGGAATGCAATTAAGGGCTCCAGAAGCAGCAGTCAACACTTCAGTTGTATTTATGCATATTTTCTTTCTTCACATTGACCCTTGCCAACATTACTCAATGCCCCCCCCCCCCCTTTTGAAGCCATACAAAAAGTTACTTTTTTTTTTTTCCACAACTACTCACTGAGGCCTATTCCACTGCTGAAAGCAAGCGAAGCAAAGCCCACGCTGGGTGTCTGTCTCCTACAGAAGATTGCATCTTTTATTTATCGCCCCTTGGCTTTATTTTCACAGCGAATTCCTGGCTTAAATGTAATCAGCCAAGAAACCCTCCCTATGTGCACTCCTGTCATTCCTCATCGCTTGCAAACAGAATCAAGTGCAAGCAAAAGAGAAAAAACAAAATAATCTCAGCACTGCCAAACAAACTAAAAAAGCCCTACTTCTGGTTTTGCCACTCCTGAGGAACCACAGATGCGCCTCAGACCTTTGGAAAGAGAAAGCCAAAAGATGAAACTTATAAGAAAGTTAATTAGATTAAAAAAAAAAAAAAAAAGATTGGACTCCCCCTAGGCAGAAGGGAAGGGCACTGAGCCTAGGAGCAGGGACACGGTTTCCCTTCGGGGAAAAAAAAATTGATGGCACGTTTGCAAGCTGCCCGCCAAATCAAACCCGCAGGATTTTGGGGAGGGGGTGGGGATCCCGGCGTCCCGTCCGTGCCCCCCCGCCCCCCCCCCCCCCGAGCCGCGGCCGCTAACAAAAGGCGAACAGTAGCCTCTTTTGTCTGCCTTCCCCTTTTCGGGGGAGGAGGAAGGGAAGCGACAGAAAACCGGAGAGAGAGGGGGGGGGGAAAAAAAAAAAAAAAAAAAAAAAGACACAAATAAACATGAAAATGAGAACAAAGTAGCCGGGTCGCACAAAGAGCATCACCCAAAGGCGGAGGGGGGGGGGGGCTGTCTGCCGGGGGCGGCTCCCCCCGTTCGGGGGGGGAGCCGCCCCCGGCAGACAGCCCCCCCAAAAGTAGGGGGGTACCCACCTCTGCAGCCCTTTAAACACAGGCAGGGAGGAGTTAACCAGGGGCGCCCGCAGCGGGTGAAGAGCAGCGGCAGGCGGCGGGGCTGGGGGGGGTGGGGGAGAGGAAGAGGATGGGGGGTATTGTTCCAGGAGGAGGAAGAGCAGCGCTCCCGCCCCCCCCTCAACCTTGTCACGAAGCGGCTCATCCCAAAGCAACCCCCCTCCCCGTACCCCCCCCCAGGCGGGGCGGATCGCGCCCACTCCCTCCGGCTCGCCGTCGCCGCCGCCGCCGCTGCCCTAGAAATGCCTTTGTTCGCCGATCCCCCCGCACACCCGCTGCCGGGGTCTCGCACCGCTTTTATGTCTTTATTTTGGACGCTGGCGCATCCCGCCCGCCCCCCCCCCCCCGCCGGCCGCCCTTCTGCTGATTCATTTCCACCGGCGGTCCCCCCGGGATGGGGGGGCGGCATCTCCTCGCTATTGTGGCTCGGGGTAAGGCGATGACCCGGATTACCGGGGGTGGGCGCTGGGAGGGGGCAGAGCCAAACGGGATTACACGGGCTAGATTACCGGGAGCGGGCACGGCGCCGTCGGGGGGCGGGGGGAGTTAAAGGGACAGGCGGGGGGCGGCCCGCCCGGCGGCGGGGGCCGCGGCCCTGTCACGGAGCCAGGGAGTTACTCCGTGTCCCGGGTGCGAGGGGGAGGAGACCGGCGGAGGAAGTTGCCCGGCCCGCATTACAGCCGCGGAGCGAAGGGCTCGTCCGGGCCGGGCGACGGGGGGCAGCTCCCCGCCCGCGCTGCCGGACGCCCCCCGCCCCGCTCCAGGGGCTGCCGGGGGAGGCTCCGGCCGCCGGGGCCGCGGAGGGAGGGCGGGCGGGAGGCGGCTGCCCGGGTGGCAGGCGGGTGACACGCAGGGGGGAGACCCGCGGCGGGGGAGGCCGGCGGCGCCCTGCCCGGCTGGCGGCGGCCCGGCTCCGGAGCGCGGCCCCGGCCCGTGACTCACCGACTTGCAGGACGTTATCGACGCAGCCGCCGTCGAGCAGAGCGATGCCCCTGCGGAAGGGCAGGCGGTTCTCGTCGGCGGCGGCGTCCGCGGCCCCGCCGGGCGCCGTGACGGCTCCCCCGGGGGCGGCGGCGGGGTCCTCGGCGCCGGTGTTGAAGGAGGAGTACATGCAGATCTCCCTCTCGCTGCGGGGGAAGGACCAGTAGACGATCCTGCGCTGCACCGGCTCCGGGATCCGCTCGAACCGCTCCTCCACCCGCTGGAAGGGCCACTTCTCCGCCACCTTGCGAGCCGCGATGTCCAGCAGGGACTCGGGGCTCTGCGTCTTGCCGAGCGGCAGCAGCCCCAGGGCGGCGGCGGCGGCTGCGGAGGAGGGTCCGGCGCAGAGCGCCCCGCTGCCGGGTCCGGCGCCGCCCGCCCGCTGGCCCGGCCTGCACCCCGAGCCATAGCCGGGTCTGCAGCAGAGGCGCTTGGCGGGGGGAGGGAGCTGACCGCGCTCCGCCATGATCGCGCCGCTTCTAAGCAGACAGCGGAAGTGGCTGTACCCTATAAACGGCTCCAGGAAGGCAGCGAACGGCCGCCAGGCGGGACACGCCCCCCTCCTGCCCTTATATGGAGGCAGGGGCGGTGCCGTATGCAAATCGCCGTCACAAACGTAAATAGAACGGGCCGGGGAAGGGTGGTGGAGTCTCGGAGGGCAGGTAGGAGGGGCGCGAAGGGGCAAAAGGCCTGGGCTCCTGCCCCAGAGGCGGGCCGAAACGGGCAAAGCCCGTTTCGGCCCGCCTCTGGAGCAGGAGCCCGGGTGGATGCACCGACCCGTGCCCGCAACCGGCCCGGGAGGCATCTGAGCGAGGCGCGCCCCATATGCTTACCCCTCTACTAGAGGCACTACGGTAACGGTGCGCGCGCGCGGGTTTGCAACCCCCCCCCCACCCCCCACCCCGCCCCCAACACTCCTCCCCGTTGCCAGCTTGGCTTCGCAGATGGTCCGGCTTGGAAGAGCTCCGGTAGCCCAAGGTGAAGGGCCGGTGGCCACAGACCCGCGGTGAGTCAATTGAAGGCAATCAAGGCCCGGGTGTCGGGAAGGGGCCGCGCCGGGGGCGGCGCTGGCCACCTGCCCCGGCTGGTGTTTAGCGAGGGGCGAGGGTGCGGCAGAGCGCGAAGTGGCGAGGATTCGGTTTGTTTTTCCGCGTTCGCTGAAAAACAAACAAACAAACAAACAAAACCCACCCAAAAACAACGTACCGTTCGGGATCGCACCGACTCCTCAGATTAAACGGCCTTCCTGAAAAAATTAAAAAAAAAAAATTAAAATAATGAGAAGATGAACGACGGCGGCAGGCTGAGGGTATCCGGCTGCTGGGTAGCGCGGGGTAAAGACCAGCCGCTGCCCCTGCTTGCAGCAGGGGGTTCTGGCCCTCATCACAGCCACGCTGCTCACGTAGCGTATTAGGAGAACACTGTACGGCACGGATCAGGGCTCGCAAATAAAGCCGATACCGTCTCTCCTATTTTGACGTATCGTTTTAGAGCAATCAACATTTTTTTATTAATTATTTTGGAACTTTGGCATGGATGTTGCATTTTTGGCGACTGGCGGTTGACAACAATACTTATGCATCCGGCTTGGATTTAACAATGAACCAGCACTTGCTAGCGTGCAATGCAGAGGCCGTAATTGGAGCGCCTGCTGGCTTCATTCACGTAGGCTGGTTTACCCAGCTAGACTACATTTTCCATGATGCAACGCACGTCTCCAGCTGGGAGGTGAGGCGGCCTCGTCAGGGAAGGCGGCGAGAGAGTGTCAAGTGTGCCGGGATCGAAGAAGTACGAATGACATCAAGCTTGACTCGAAACTTAACATCTACTTTTTGTTTCCACCAAAACCCCAGACTAGAACAATAGCTTATTTTATAAACAGGGGGTTGAAGAGGTTTGCAGAAACTGCATTTTCCGTTAAAAGTGGATGGCAAATTGAATGAACCCTATCAGACTTGCTGACTTTGAAGAAAGATCAGCAGAAACCTGAAGGTGGTTTAGAATGTGCAAGCACTGGCTTTCTTTATATGCTTGTTAGCTCTTAGACAGTAGCGCTGATTTGGAATTTGACAGGTAGAGAATTTTTTTACATCTAGAACTTTTTTTTTTTTTTTTCTTTTTCTGCAGTCAGTTGCTTATAGTAAGAAAACAACTGATTTTTTTTTTAACCAAGGAGTTTAAACTGCGGACTACAGACGGGGCCTAAGCTATGTTCTGTATAGTTTACTTTTTGTATATACTACAAGTTTTTTTTTTTTTCTTTGGGATCGTGAGAGCTACCTTCTGGGTAAGAAATGTGTATGAACTGATGCTTGTGCTTCTGAGTATAGACCACACAAAATAATTACTCTTGAGGTGCGAGTTTCATAAGTCCACAGATACCTTGCTGGGATATTAACTGGCCTCTTCCTCATTTTAGGCATATATTTTACAAGTGATCTACTGGATTTATAAACTTATCTCCAGCTATATTTTGGAGGTGTTAAGGAGCCTGAATGCTAAAGGCCAGAGATGAGGATGTAGTACTTTCTTTTTCCTATTAATATGGTATTGGTTTTGGTATTTCTGAGAGCAGTGGAATGTGTAGGAGGTAAAAAAAGAACTTCATGATTGCACGTGTATGAGAGCAGAGGAAAATGATATTTAATTTTCACCCCACCACTTACTCTTTGTTAATAATTGTTCACATCTCGAAGCAATTTTTCTTCTATGTTGTCCTAGCGCTATTTCTGTTTTAAACAAGTGTCTAGCAAGTCAGTAAAAATGCTCTTCTAAATTGGGTAATGGCTGTTCTTTACCAGGTCTTAGCCACCTGCTGCAGTAAAAATAACACACTAATGCCACTGAAAGAATTCTTCCCATCATAGTAAAGAAACTTTACAGGAAAAATTGAGAAGTAAGAAGAGTGAGAGGAATGCTCGTGAACAACAAAACATCCATAATCAGCATAAGTAGCCCATGTGTCGTTTATCTCAACTTGGTCATTCTTCTGTCTTTTCAGATCTGGCAGAAATTATTAAATTTGCTTAAGAAATCCCCGAGAAAAGCCCATAGATCCACCTCTTTCATCCATCTGCCACTCAACAGGAATAGCTATTTCCCATTAAGTCTATGAATATCAGTAGCTACACGGGATGCTGGTGAAGCTTTTTTATTTCTGGGCTATAGAGCCCATGAAGAGGTAATGGCATCTTTGCTCTTGGCATTCCGCCATAAGCACCAGGTATGCTTCTCCTTGGGCTCCCTCTGCACTGGTGTAGCACCACAACGGCTTGCAAATTATCATCTGAGACTGAAGTTCCTTTGTCCTGCCAGTTTTTCCCCTTGAGCTCCTTTACTTTTCTGAAAGCAAGTGGGAAGATGCATTAACTCCAGGGAAGAAACTAAAATGTGTTAAAGCCACACCTGAACCGTATTTTAAATTCTAGTTAGTTTTTCTTTCAGTGGATGTTCTTCTTGTGCAAAGACCTTGCTGAACTGAGCGTTCATTTCTTCTTTTTCTGCCTCACAGTTTTGGGAGGTCTGTGTTCCAGAGCTACGCAGAGAAGAAGGAATGGCTGCAGAACAGCAACCTTGACTTGGTTAACTTCCTGCACATAATCAAAGGCTATTCTATGAGCTGCTTGGAAAAATACCCTTGGCCACCACTCAGTGAAATTCCTTCTTAATAATCTTTCAAAGCGTTAGGCCACTTGCAGTCATTTTTGCTCATTCCAGTAAAACACGTGGGGCTTGAGCATTCTACCAGTTGTGCTGATTTAAAAGAAAGATCGCATACAGCTGAACAGTTGTCTTTGTACGAAGCAGATAATGGTCTAAATGTAGACAAATGGATGGCAGACAACCTAATGCTGGCCAACACGAGTCACTCTGGTGGTTAAATCTTATCTGGAAAGATGAGACTCAGCATTCCTGCACTGAAGCTGAACAAGAATCTGGATTCATGTGCTGCATAAAATATTTCTAAACATGGGGAGGTAGGGGGTCAGAGATGAAGAGGAGGAAACTGGGGAAGGGAGGCCAGAGGGTTCTCAAGCTAGAGCTTTAGCCAAAAAAAAAAAAAAAAAAAAAACACCACAAGAAAAATTACTTGAGGTGACAGCAGTAAAATAATCAAATACAAGAATGACTGATGGACCTACTGAAACAGCTGAATTTACAATGCTAAGCAAAGTCTTTTTTTATCCTGTTTCTTTAAGCCTTTTTAGATAACTAGGCACTTCAGTTCTTATAAGAAAGCTATAGGTTTTACAGATACCAAATGTATTCTAACATTTATCATTTGAAAGCTTGAAAAACCCTGCTGTAGGTAAACATAGTGAATTATCACTGCGCTTTGCAGTGTAGTCACTCTGGAAATTCAAATACAGGAAAAATGGGCAGTCGTGGTGAGCATCGGTGAAGTTATCATCTTAAGATTGGTCAATGAAGAAAACAGTGTAGTTGGTCAATAACTTTGGTTTTACAATGTTTTCTTAAAACGGTTTCCTTCATTATGATCAGAAACTATTTTTAATTTAAGGAGTTAAAAAAAAGAACACTTGCCTTTTACTAGCCTTTTAAATCAAACACTGTAGGATAAATATTGCCAGTGCTTCAGAGTCTCTCTGTTAAAGTGAAAATAAACCAGCAGCACTGAATGAGCCCTTTCAAAGTGCAGCTTTTTATTCTAATTAAATTCCATGATGATTCCAAAACTGGAGTCAGAGGCTAGAATCTAAAAGCGTTTAGGAAAATGTACTTAAAATACTAAGGGTGCTTTACCAGTATTCTAGAATAATGAAGAGAGACAAACATCTTAATTTGAGCTAAATCCTCTTGACATTCATTTCTGTCTCCTCTGCCTTTTTGTGGCTTGATACTTGACGTATGAAGTCATTCTGAGATGGACTGAAGGGGAAGGCATTGTGTCTGCCATAGTCCCAGAGCTGTGTGAATTAATGCTGCTCTGTATTTCCTCAAGCAATGAGCACATTCAGTTTACATTTATTGAGAATAGACCCTGGGAATGAATTATTTCTTCCTTATAAGGAGCCTTGTGTTGGGATAGCTGTTGGGGCAGTTTAGCTCACTACTAAGTTACTAGGGATAAAAGCATCACTGTAAAATGATAATGTGCAAGTGGCTTCTTAAAATTAAACATGTTGGACTGATTTAGAGGGTTCAGAATTTCAAAGTCTTGGAATAGAGGAATAAGAGTGTCTCACCTTTCTTCAGAGTTTTAACTTACTTACTAGTTGCAAAAAGTCAAAAGCAGAAAATCCTGTCTCTGAGAGGAATCTAGATTTAACATCCCTCTGGGTTTGTTGTGACCTTCTATAGATCCAAGTTGCAGAATTCATGAACACTCAAAGTAAAATCAGTGTTATTCCTCTCACAGGCTTTTGTAAACTTTATTTTTAAAGGGTTATATTTTTCTAATACCAAAATAAAAGCAAATTTGATGAAAACTTCAGGTTTTAAAATAACTTTCTTATAGGTATTCTCTCTCTTTACTGCAAATACATACACTTAATTGTAGTAAAGTAGTTTAAAAAAAAAAAAAAAAAAGATTCCTCAAAGCTTTATCCTCTTCTGGTCATACATCCTCCACCAAAAATGTGATAGGCCAGTTCAGAAGTTAATCAGGTGCAAAATGCCACCAATCGGTCTACCAGCAGATGTAGGATCACCTCAGAACATGTAATGTACAGAAAGTGAAGTGGACTGGTGGTCTAAAAGGAAACATTATCGGACTGCCTTCTTGTGGATAAGCATCCTACACTAACAGACCTCCTTTTTATCTTCTCGAGCTTCCTCCCTTTAAACTGCACTTTACTTTAGACTTCCTTGCGTTAGACCAAATAACTACCTTGCTGTGGCAGGCAACATAATAATTCTTGGGCAGAAACTCTGCATGAAGAAGGGCATGCAAGCCTCAATCCACTAATGTCAGGAACAAAAGGCATTGCTTACCCAGATTTTCACCTGTGGCAAAGAGAGAGAAACAACATATCCTAAAATCCTGACAAGTGCTTTTTCCAGGATGCTAGGTGCTGGTAGAATGGATTTAAAGAAAAAAAAAAAAAAAAAAAAAAGGCAACACCCACCCACCCCACCCCCCAAAAAAAACCAAAAACAAACAAACCAAAAACCAACAAAAAACTCCTCCAAAACCCTCTTTCTCCCATTTCAAGAAGTCTGAGTCCAGATTCATTCAGGACGGCAAGAGAGCTGTACTTAGAAGGGAACAGCTTAAATATGCCAAAAACTGAAGCCCCTGCCTATGCGCTATAGAGATGAGGTGTGTATCAGTAGGACCCTTGCTGTGCTGGTGCCTCCTTGTCTCCACCAGCACAGCCAAGACAGCAGTGCAAGGAGGAGGAAAGTATAGCTAACTGGCCAGCAATGGCTTTGGATACTTGCCAGCCTTCTGTGAACTTCTCTGCCTTTATAAATTATAGCTGAGGACCCACAGAAAGTATGGAGGCAGAGAAAAGGCAGAGACAGCTAAGCAACACTTAAATGGTTCCTCTTTAAAAAACTGGCATTACACAAAAAGCTTGGGTACAATGTCTGCTTCCCCTAACTTGGTCACCAGTGATTGCATTTAGCAAGCTGGGGAAACTGAGCTGGGCTTTAAGATTTTTTTCGTAACAGTCTATTTAAAAATTGATTCCTACAGGTACTTAAATTCTTCGTTTACAAGTATTTGAACAGTATTGCAAACCTGCCTCTAGCTTTGCTAGGACTGAAACACCCAGTCAGGATTTACAGCTGACTCTTTTCTAGGGTTGTATCAGAGACAAACTTAACAAGGTAGTGCTCTAAATATGAGGGCTTCTGTATAATTCAGACACCTTATGAATTTAGGACTGAGATTTTTCTGTATGGCAGAAAAATTATGCTGTGCCATCTGGTTAAGCTTCATTTGGTCTAAGAGGACTATGCACTGAGGAATAATTAATATAAGACTCAATGCGAGAGTATAACATTTTGTGGAATTGTTTTCACTCCTTCTCTCCCCCCCTGCTCCAATTTAGTCTTCTATTTGTATCTGTATAGCAGTATTTGGTGTCAACTCCATCCTTAAGCAAAGTGCTATTGAAGTACTTTTGCAGGTTGGGTTTAACTAAGTAAAACTTGGGCATTTGTCCCAGGGCTTTAGAAAGCATTTGAAATTTTGTAGCCCAAGTGCTAATTAGACTGATGTGTACTTGTTTTACCAAGTTATCCCTGCAATGCCTAGTGACTGAGCTGTGGAATACTGCATCTGTTTGGAGCAGTCAACTTTCAAAGTTAAACACAGCTTACCAATGTATATCTTGGATGATGCTGATGTGCTGTCACTTTTATATTATACCCCAACTGTAAGTATTTTCATTGTGTATTTGCCTGTTTCTATCCCTCCATTCTCTTTCCCATCTTCTTTTGACCCTACTTCGGTGCTGCCCCTTCATTGTACACTGTACTGCTCTGTCCTGACTAATGCCCTGTAAACTTTCCATCCGCTTACCTTCCTTCTTCCTATTCTTCCTGTCCTGCAGTCTTGGAAATTGTACCAGAGCTAATATCCCAAGCTAAGCCTTGTAATCAAATTCAGAGGATAGAGATAAGCTATGGTTAGAGCTCTGCAGTAAAATTTTGTCAGAGAAACCAGTACTTCTTTCCACTTCAGTAGCTTCAAAGGTTTCATTGGAATCTCTTTGTTGGAGCAGGGATTTAATTTTTTTTTCCTACTGGTCTGTCACTAAACAACATCTAACTTTTGAAGTTGCTCTGAATAACAACATCTGACTTTTGAAGTTGCTCTGAATAGAAAGGGAGAGCATTCTTCTTTTTCCTCTTCTGTGCTCCAGGGATTAAGATGAGCTGAGAGATATGCCTCTGCTGCACTTCTCCACTTGGAATAATAGTGGCACAATGTATTCTCATATTTCCGGAAAGTTAATGCTTTGAGCCTCTTCCAGGGAGGTATTAGGAGCTGCAAGAATTTGGCAGTTTTACTACTGGAAAGGAAGGGACCCCTTGATACTTAGTACGTATCCATGCTTCTTTGCTTCAATACATTAGGCAGGACTCATGGGACAGCTGTCTTACTGCTAGACACTGTCCTCTGCTGGTCTGTACTGGGGTCCTTCAGAAGGAACAGGTACAGGCACTGTGTGTGGTGTGGTTCGAATGCTCCAGGAGATACTGTGTCAGATACTGTGACTGCAAGCTTAGGCAGGTGTCACCATCAGTCATCCTGCGGATGTTGTGATCCATGAGCAGGAGGGGTAGAAATCTATTCTGGTGTGTTCATGTAAAATACGGTTTTTAGTGGTTCCAAAAAATGGAGCCTCTGGGCAGGGACAGGTCTCTATGGAGCCTCTGAATTCATCCAGTTGTGGTGAAGGTCCGGTGCTATGTTACTGCTCCCCCAGTCTGAGCAGATGGAAGAATCTTTCCAGTACCCTACCTCAGAACTGCTTCCCAGTTAGTACTTTTAATATATGCTTCTCAGAGCTTTGTTACAGACAGCACAAAAATCACTTTCAATGGTTCTGCGCAGGAGCAGCAGAGCCTGAGCATGGTTTTCACTCTGCTCGGGCCAGCAGTGCAGGCACCAAAGCTCTCCATATGCACGCTTGGACAACCAGTACTGAGTCAGTTTGCATTCCACTCTGATCTTTCAATTTATCTCTGCAAACATAAAGGCTTTGATTTTTGTTTTTTAAAACAAAAGTTTACTGGCTGCAGTTGAATGGCTGCTTTTGAAGTTCACTAGGAAAGCTAGAGATTCTTTTTTTAAAAAAGAAAATAAGAAATCACTAGGATATGAGTTAAGAGTGGAAGAACTGAGGAAGAGAAGGGCAAAACTAATACGAGTAAGATTTGAAGGATGAATGTATAAACCCAGTCCTTTGCCAACTCCACCCTCTAAATGGCATTTACTGCCAGGGAAATTGGATCCACCCTGGACTGATTCTAGCATCAGGAAAATCCTCCTAAAATAGCTCTGGGCCTTGCAGAAGTTGCAGTTTCCTCTCCCAATAATTGATGCTGTGGTGGCAACCTCCATCTGGTACTCGTGAGTTGCAGTCACCACATCTGCTAAGGGGAAGAAGGCAACTTTTTCCCTTTGCTCAGAATCTCTTGCCTTGTCTGCAATGATGGTCCTAGGAGTGAAAAATCACTTGCTAAGTTTCAGCGCTTCTTAAAAGGCATGGTGTCCTCTGTACTGGCAACTTGGAAATGAAACTGCAATCTCTGCTTACTCAGATTTTAAGGGGTGTAAATGAAGAGGAACCACTTTAAGAGTACCTGGGGATTGGTCTAAGTTGCACTATTGACATTGAATGTGGGTTTATTTCATACTGTTTACTAAATGGGGAGTATAACCATGGCAACATTCATGACACCCTCTGTATGGATCTGCCAACACGAGACTGAAATTAGTATGCAGAAGACAACTGTTTGAAAGTAGCTTGAGAACCGAAAAATCATGTTTCAGACTACAGTGCAGATGAGAATATACTTCAGCATCTGCAGAGTGAACATTATGCAATATTTACTACTTTGGCTTACGCTGATATCAGCAAGAGTATTTGTGGTATCATTTGTATAGATCTTGCCTTGATGAGTGAAAGCATAATGGTGTAAATACTAATAGCCAGTGGTGATTCTTACTAGCCCCATAACAACCATAATTTTGTGTGAAGTATACGTAAAAAATACAAATACTACTAGCCTTTCATGCTCAGCTGCAATGCAAAGATAGCTAAAATCTTTTTTCCAAGTCTACTTGGAAAAAATATAAAGAATGACAATTCCTAGACAAGGTGAAGGTTCTACTGGCTGCATATAAAGAAAAGAGGTGTGGGGTGAATGGGAATAAGGAGGGGAATATAAAAGGAAGTTCTAAATCTGAGTTAGTCCTCTGCTGTCCCAGGTATAAACTATTCATAAACTTAGTCTAATAAATATTTTTTGTTGTTGCACGTTGTGATGTTCTTGCAGAAGTCATTTATATGGGAAGTTATGGTCTGACAGAATGAAAGTGGATTGAATAATAGCTTGCTGCTTCATGTCTCTCCACAGGTCACTTCTTTCCGAAAGGAGCAGAGTCAACCCAACTACACGTTTCTCATTGAGTCATACCAGCTGTTGCAAGTAATGCTGAACAAAAATAATTCCCTGGTTACTCTGCCTGCACTTTTATCTGTGGTTAGCTTCACTGTTTTTGTTTAAGTCAGTTTATTCTTTTGTGTGCATCTGTCACATAGCAGGAAAGACATGTTTCTGTAAGTAAGCTTCACAAGTCGTTTAGGAGATGTGTAGGAAAATATAGAAATGCTTTTAACTAACTTTCGAAAGTTGGCTGGAGTTTAAGCTGACTCTGCGCTTTCAACAGATGCTCAGAACAGTGACTGCTCTTTATTGCCTCAACACACCATCTTGGGATAACACATCAGCCAGTCTGATGGAATATTTTATGTAGAGTTACTACTTCCCGTGAGTCAGTGCTGTAAATGGCAATTACGTCTGCAAAGAACACAGCATCATTCATGTACCTTGCTGCTCTCATGGCTAGAAGTGGTACATTTAGGGAAGGTTGTGTTAGTCATAAGAATCATGTGGATCTATAGAAATTATGGAAATATTGCTAGTAAAAGACAGAAGACTGAATAATTAAATATTTTTCATGTTTGAAGCATGCGGGTAAACCCCAAACTTCTGTAACTTCACTAGGTGAGAAAACACATCCTATTCCAGGAGTAACCCAGGAGCATGTTAGCTATCAAAGCTAGGTTTAAAGTAACACGTTCAGATAACCTTAATTCAGTGTTTATATTCAAACTGACCAAACAGCTGTCTGTATTGCTGCTGTTTGTTTTCAGTAAATTTGAAACTGAGAAAGACAATCCAGAGGATTTGACGAAGTTTAAAGTACTGGCAGTAAAAAGGGTAAAGAGGACAATCCAGATGATTTTTGGCTAGCATCCATGTAGGCAAAAAATGTATAACTGATAGGTAAGCTGTTAAAGAAAATCAGTAGAACTAATGTTGGTCAATATGGGTATATGAAAAACAGACCTGACCACAGTTTTATTAAACAACACACTTGATAAAAAATACAGTGTTTACATAACAGTAGTGTTTATGTAATACTTAGACTTTTTGCAAATATTTTTGCTTACCACTGCCTGACACTTTTTGTATGTCAGGCTAATTTAATCAATATGACCTGTTAATTAATAGAATATTGGTTAACTGACAGCTGAAAACAAAACAGTGAATGGAGGATTCTAACTGAGCAAGTATATTCATATTAGGGTTATTTTAGGAATCGCTTTTGGCCATGTTGTCGTGGTTTAACCCCGTCCAGCAACTAAGCCCCACACAGCCACTTGCTCACTCCCCCTCGGTCGAATGTGGGAGAGAACTGGAAGAGTAAAAGTGAGAAAACTCGTGGGTTGAGATACAGACAGTTTAACAGGTGAAGCAAAAGCCGTGCACACAAGCAAAGCAAAACAAGGAATTCATTCACTCCTTCCCATCAGCAGGCAGGTGTTCAGCCATCTCCAGGAAAGCAGGGCTCCATCACGCGTAACGGTTACTTGGGAAGACAAATTCCATCACCCCAAACGCCTCCACCTTCCTTCTTCGTCCCCCAGCTTTATATGCTGAGCATGATGTCATATGGTATGGAACAGCCCTTTGGTCAGTTGGGATCAGCCGTCCCAGCTGTGTCCCCTCCCAGCTTCTTGTGCAGCCCCAGCCTCCTCGCTGGTGGGGTGGGGTGAGAAGCAGAAAAGGCCTTGACTCTGTGTAAGCACTGCTCAGCAGTAACGGAAACATCCCTGTGTTATCAACACTGTTCTCGGCACAAATCCAAAACATAGCCCCATACTAGCTACTAGGAAGAAAATTAACTCTACCCCAGCCAAAACCAGCACACTTGTGTTATTTAATGTTTGTTGTAAATAACATCAAAGATTGTGCAAAATTATTAATGATACTCATAGATGACCCAAAATATCGGGGATGTAATGAGCAACAAAGATAAGTAATTGATGCAGTCCAGATGACTTTATTTAATAAGCTGGGTGCACGCAGACAAGAGTTTTGTGGCTGTTAAGTAATGTATCTGTGAACAGTGAAGGCAGATTGTCCTTTTTACCTGTACATTTGGTCTGCCCACCAAATACCAGAGCTCAAGAATGGAGAAGACACCCAAATTTGGAGCCACTGAAGGTCAGTTGAGCAAGGTGTTCTCAAAATAAAATTCGCTAGCAAACAGAGCCTTTTGTTTTAGGGGAGTCTAAGCCTTCAATTTGTTTTCCTGGGTTTCCTTGTGTATCATGGCTCTGATCATCTCTAAAGCGTTCAGTTATGTTACATGCTTACATAACTTTATTTTGGCATCTCAAAGTAATGCTAGAACATCCTTATGGTATAGATTTACTCTACTTTTGAACCTTGAGCCAGTCTTTTTAAATATGTCTTATACCATAGATGCGTCACTACTTCTGTTACTCTTTCTCTGCCTTGCATTGCCTTTTCACATGTATGTGTATTTGCTATCATTCAACATTACACTATCATCTAATCATCAGCAAGTTTGCCGACGATGTTTTTCCCCTATGAAGACAATCCCCATGACAGATGATCTCTTGGCTCTCTAACTGGCCCAGCTTATGCATGCAAGGCAGCCTTAAAACTAGTGGGGCTCAACAAAAAAGTATGTCTTTTTCTTTCTATGCACTCATTCTTCTTTGTCTCTCTCAGCTTCACTAGTATCAAGAGTTAGAGCTCTATGAAATTGTTCCAGATAATTTCTGAACAAGTCTATTGGTACAGCTGTAACAAAAAAGGGAATAAAGCCATGTCTGCAGATAATTCCCATAGTCTAATCATCAGTCATGTTATGGCAAAGTTGATGTTGCTGTTGCCTTTTTCATCTTCAGACATTTGTGTTTTGCTGGCTATAAAAAGAACTGAAAATGCTGGTTGGAATTTTTCTTCTGTTAACAAGTTTTTATTTGGGGATTTGGAGGAGGAATGAAGAGGCGCAGAGAGATTTGTCGAGGAAGGTAACAATGAATGAACTCTTAAATATGGTGTTTTGGTCAAAACGCCTCATGTAATTGTCGGCTATACAAAGAGAAATTTCTAGGGACTACAAAGACAGTACTAGTTCTATGTTTGGCACTGAAACATTTCTTGGTGGAATTTGCTTCGTCCAGTTTAGGATTCAAGAAGATTGTTGGTAGACAGAAAAGGTGGAGAGAAGAGCCAGAAAAATCATTGATTCATGCGGTATGATACAAAAAAAGTTTTTCTGCTTAGTTTATCAAACAGAAAAGTGTATTGACTGCAGTCCAAGAGTATCTGCAATGAAACAGAAACTTAATACCTGGATTTTCCATCTAGCTGACAAAGACATAACAGGATCCAATTGCTGGATGTTGACACTGAAAAAAATCAGACTAGAACCAAGTGGTACAGTTTTCCCTAAATAATGAGCAGTTAACCATTGGAACAGTTCAATGAAAATTATAATGGGTTTTCCATCTCTAGTACTTTTAACCTCAAGACATGTCTGTCTTAAAAGACATATTCTAGCTGTACTCCACAGTAGTTCAGGAAATCTCAGGGACTTCTTGTGGCAAAACAGATCAGCCCAGATGGTCACAGTGGATGTTCCAGCCTTATCTCTCATGGGTACCAAGGTGGTTTGGTTCTTCCTTCAGCTCTACTATAGGTTTACTTCATGATCCTGTTTTTTGCCTAGGGATGCTGACATTTGTACTGGAGCTTCAGTGCAGCTGCAGCAGTTTACGAAAGGGCATAATCATCTGTAAATGGTATAGTGTGGCAAGGGATCCAAACTGCATACAAGCCTGTTTTAAAGATGTATGCAGAGGATAGGCAGCCACATGTGGCATTTTAGGACTGCTTTTTCTTGTTTATTCCAGTTTCTGAGCAACAGTCTTGTGAATTAACAGTGTATCTGGTGATTCTGTGCTACTATGTAAGCTTGTGGTCATTTATGCCTCCAATACTGTTTTGGGTTCTTTGCTCATGTATTAACTCTTGCATACCTCTGTGATTTTAAATGCACTAAGGGTATGTCCATATTGACAATTGATTTTCTAGCTTGTCCAAAACTTGCAACTTGTGTTTGGGCACTTGTTTGTAAAGTGTTATTTAGTCCTTCAAATAAAAAGTACAAAAGTAATTAGTAACATTAGTTTATCATTATTTACACCAAACCAATTCCCTCTTTGTGCATAGAAAACTAAAATTATATCCTTGCTTGGCTGAAAACTTCCTTTCTGCAAGTTATAAAAAAAGCAAATATCCCTTACAATGGCTACTTCAGCCTGCTTGCAGCTTGGGGCAAAACCACATTGGCAGAAGGACAATGTCTGGTTTCTGATGGCTGTGAAGCCTCTCTGAACTCGACCTGGATATGAACTTATACAAAAGGGACCTCTGTGCAGTGACAAGAACTTGAAAACAGAATATAATTACATAAGAAATTTAAAATAAGTTGGGGAGCATGTTTGAATGAGATTAGCATTCCAAGTAGTCCCTAACAAGAATTGGATATTTGTATCTGTGTTGCCACTCATTTTTCTTTATGACTGATCATCTGAATTTTTCTGTTAAGCTTCCTCTAAGCTGAGACCTTACACCTGATAGCAATCCTTCTTAACAGCCTTTTGGTGCAAAGTTGGCCTAGGTATCCTATACAAGTCTCCCAACTTCTTTAATTACTTTGATGCTGATAAGGAAGGGATGTGTTTAAAAAGCATCACAAAGGACCCTGTGTTTTCCTGTTATGTATTGAAGAAGCTAATAAATTGCATGATCTTAAGAAATCAAGAGAAGTAGGAGCCACAGTGGTGTCATGGAAGAAGTAGGTAGCACTGGTCACCTCGCTATTGCAGCACTGACCAGGAGGGAGCTGCGCTAATTGCTGTCCTTGATATCAGTAGCTCCAGGGCTTAGCCTCTATTCGGATGAAGCTAGTTTCTCACTAAGCTCCCGAACAGTTATTTTACTACTGAGGAGATTCTTTATTCTCCTCTAGGGGTAGCTTTTCTCTTCTACATTCTCATCAGACTGCCTTGCATGTTCTTTGTAGTTTCGCTGGTCAACACTCATTGAGGAGTACATGTGATGTGTCACTCCTTCCTCATCCATCTTTGCTCCAGATAGCTGTTCGATTATACTTGAGCTACTCTGGAAATCTATGGGTAAGCAAAGCATCAAGTCTCTAAGTAGGCCTTATGTCATACGCCTGAACCTCTCACGTGGATGGTCCGATGTTTCTGTGCCTTGAGATTCCCAGTTTTGGATTGACTGCTTTTAAGAATCATCTTTAACTTTGGATCTTTGTGTGTCCCCTCCATAGTAAAGACTCTGCCTGGCAGATCTCACTGAGACAGGAGGCTCCAAAGTACAACTGTCATGTTGACTGTCATGTTGATCATCATTAAGACGATGGCTCAGTACCTCAGGCCTCCACAGCTGATTTTTGCCTTGTCCTACTGGAGTCTTGTGTCTCAGATGCTATTGCTTGTGTTGCAACAAAGTCACAAGGAGAGACCTTGCAAAGCAGCACAGCATTAGCTGGTCTACGCACAGCTACTCTTGACCATCATTTCCACCTTTCTCATGGGCATCTGAAGAAACAAATTTCGATCTGTGGCTGTGGGGGGAAAGAAGACAAAACCTTCTCCATCCTCCTATCCCCAGTTTGGCTCCCTGTCTTTGCATTGAAGGAGGTTTCTCTTCTGAAAGAGCCCAAGTCTTTTGGGCTTCTGATGAGGTTTTCCTGCGATACACACCAGGTTTATGTCAAAGTGCTGTAATAGCAGTCAGTTGTTTGTAACAGCAATATAATTGCTCTTCCAGGCTGAAAGTATTCCTGGCTGAGGTACTCTTGAAGGTTGTTTCAGCTCCGTAGATATAATCTTGTTTCTGCTACAAAATGGTGAGCCTAATCTGCACTTTAAATTACAATGAAATCATATCCACAAACTGGCAGGCATTCCCCAGACTGTCACACTTTGCTTTTAACATATGGGTTGACTGACACAATCAGATCAAATGATTTTCCAGACTTTTTGCTATATCCACTAGGCAGCATTTCTCATTTAAGATTCCTGTCGTGAGGCTGTATCTCCGATGATAGCTTAGATTCTCATCTGCTGTAAATTATCATAGTTCCAGTCAACTTCAATGGATTTGATAATTTATGCCATCTGAGGTTCTGCATCTGAAAACTCTGTAATAAAAAGCAGCTGCTACTTTAACTAATCTGAAAAATGATAAGTGCCTAGTATGTGTCTCAGTCTAGCTGTCTTAATACCTGTTACTCAGCTGCCAGCAGACCACTGCATACTGGAGAATTAAAGCCCTTTGTCCTGCATCTGAGTAACTGGGATTGTGTCCTCTGTTTTATCAAAAATGAAAGTTGAACAGAGACTACCATAGTCCTTGACAGCAACTTTGCTGGGAGACCCGAAAGCCCACACTCCTTTGGCAAAGCCTGTGAGTTTGGCTCTGCTAGAAGCTAGTCATATCTTTATACTGACCATGAACATTACATATATTATACATATGCAATATTTTAGAGCAGTTACTTAGGTTCATCACTTTAATGTGTTTTAGTTTTGATTTCTATATTCGTCTTCAAGCCATGTGAACATTACTTGATGTTCGGTATCAATTTGAACTTGTAAAGAATATGAGATTGCACAGATATCAACTATTTATATCAAGAATATGGTACGAATTTGTAAAGTGTTTCACAGAAAACACGGTCTCTGACCTAGTCCAGAATGTGATACTGTAAATAAAGTGCCTATCACTATATGTTTGAAGAAAATGTGTCTTCTTTATTTACAGTTCTTGATTTAGCTCTCCACAAAAGTCATCATTTTTATATGACTAGAGTATGTTATGCAATTTTGCCTGTAAAGAACTACTTGTGACATAAAGCATCAAATTTCCCCTATTTAAAATGTATATACAATTGTGCTCTTTATTTTAGTAACAACAAGGTGTAGCTATAAATACCACCTTTTCTGTAAATCACGTAGAGTGCTGGCTCAGGCATACTCCATGACTGCTACCCAGTGGGGACACTTCTAGTGAATGACAGAAGTTTTTGTCCATGCTCTAAAACAATCCTTAATAGGTCAGCAAGAAAAAGAATAAACTTTTATTCCAGCTTGTTCCTCAGAAATCACTGGTCTGACTGTCTTTGCATCTTGCAGAGACTTCATCTAGACCTGAAAGTAACTTTTCCTGGTATGCGTGAGTAGAAGCATTAATAAATGACAGAATGCTGGATTTTAGGAGATGAACTTTTTTTCCTGCTGCCTGAAAGTCATCTTTTACATCTCTAGGGCTGGTTGTTTCATGCTTCCTCTGCATCATCCCCTTTGTTTAATACTCTACCATATACTTTATCTTTAGCTAGTACTAAGCCCTAAACCTTTCAGTTAGGTGGTGGCGTTGAGGGGAGGCCAGGGGAAGTATTTTTGCTTTTTCCTTCATTGTCAAATTTTCTTAGAAATATGTAAACAAGAATGAGTTATGAACCACCAATCTAAAGAAACTAGGTGTTTACAGTCCCACACTGGGAGAAATATTTTGGCAATATGCGTCAGATTCTACAAGTTATGGGACTTGTTAAGGGGATCTGGAGTTAGTCGATTTGGAGAATTGCTGTAGCTGCATCACCCAGCAGAGCCTAGCACCTGCAAAAGGAACACATTCACCATTCAAGAGGCTTTTGGAGGTGCAAACAGAAGCATGACAAAAATTACCCAGCTGACCCTAGGTAAATAAAACTCCATCAAGCGCAGCCAGAGTGTCCTTGTCTATCGGTTGGTGGCAAAACTTAAGCAAGGACCTCCCCTTCTCTCTTCTTCCTCTTCTTTTCCTCTCTTTTCCTTCCTTTTCTCAGCCTCCCAGTATCTTTACCCTCACTGCTGTTTGACCACTGTCCATGTATTTGGGTGACTCCATCTTATTACAGAGGGACAACGTCCTCTGCCCATCCCAAACTGCTTTCTAGCTCTTACATTCCTCATCTTCCTGCCATATTGTTCCCACGTAGTGGCCATGTGTGTGAAGTAATCACCAAGGGTGAGAGAAAGGGCAACAAAGACAAATAAATGTATGGAGATCATCATCTCAGTGAGCCTGCAGGAAGCCTGAGGTGTGGTTGAACTAGTCTGGTAATGTTCTGCCCTTTGGCGCCATTTTATGTGTCCTCAGGGGAAATAATCAGTAGTACAGTCATTTTTACATTTAGGGTGTACAGATAATTTGTGAGTACAATAAATATTTTGTTTATGCAGCACATACATACGTTTGAGTACAGCTTTACCTACTTATGCGAAATGACTTTGTTCTGCATGAGCTTCAAAATATGCTGCTTACTTTTTGCAATGCTACTATGGATAGACAAATAGCCTATGTTATGTGTTGGACACAAATATGGCAACACTTTGTATTGTTTTACATGCTGACAAATTGATTTTAACTTATTTGCAGGTAACCAAAGGGCCATATCCAAAACCTGATCTTAATTATGGCTATTCAATTTTGCATTTGCTAGAACAAATAGACACCATTTTATGTCAGAGATGAGTTTGGATGACAAAATATAAAACAAGATGCAGTACCTGCCACTTCTCCTCAGGTCTCGCCAAAGGATGCCCCATCCCCTGAGTTGTCAGTTGGCTCCAGAACCCACGCAGCGAGGATAAACACCTTGGCAGCTGGGGAGGAAAGTACTTGGGCTCCGGGGGAATCTTCAGAGGCGGGGAAGGGAGTCAGCCTGAGCTCCTCCCACAAAGCCAGTTTTGCAGCCTGTCCTGCCTTTTTTTAAACTGTATAAACTGAGATGTAATCAGTTGCTTATTGTTTTGCTATTCCCATCAACAGGTTTTTTTTAAAACTTAACCCAAAACTTTTTACTAAGCTGAACTGGTAGGATTTCCTCTTCAGCTGTGGGAGGTTTTGTTCTTGTTCAAGGCCTCATTCAGGCCAGTAATGGCAATACAGAAGCTTGGAAAGGGTTACAGGCCAAGGCGAAGCTGCCAGTGAGGGTCTTTGGTTAACTGCAGCCCAGGAGGAGAGGACAGATCCCTTGCCCATTTTTCTACCTTTCTTCTCCTTTTCAGATCACTTCCATGTCATGTGTCTCTACATGTCATCTGATTTACTAGTTTTGTTATTCTTCCTAGGAAAATAATTTTCTGAATAAAAAGGATTTGCCTCTCAGAAGGTTTTTATGCTTGTTTAGTAATAACACAAGATGTAGTTGACTCTAGGTGCACAGTTCATCTGTCTATCCAGAATGAGACCCAGCACAGGCAAATGCAGACAACCTCCTCATAAGGGAAATGCATCCATCCGATAGTGGCAGCTTTGGTACAGCAGCATGGACCTTCGTACACAATGAAAACATACACAGCTTCCTTTATATATGGGAGTGAATGCACGCATCACTCATAAAAGTTCAAACTTTGTAGAAATCCTGCTTACGCAAAAGAGCTTTTTGCTCCCACTCACCTTATGGGAGTGAACTCCAACTGCGAAAGCCTTTCTTTTATGTAGAAGGCTTTTCCCTTGATGAGTTTTCTATCTGATATCCCGTTGATTTCACAATGTGTCTTCTTCTCGTATTCTGAAATAGTAAATAAAAGCAGTTCATTTTTTTCCTCTTTATGTTTTTTGTACTGTACATGAATTTCTATTGTATCTCAGATCTGTTTCCCTCCAAACATTGAGCTGTTTTCTGTCTCTTCATACCCAAGCAATGGATACTAATAATTTCCAGAACCTCCATATTTCTATTAGGCTTTTTAAAATCTTGCTAGATGTTGGTTTTTTACTTTTTTATTTTAAGTGAGGGCACTTCTACTCAGAAAAAAGCCTGAAAATCCTCCACACAATATCTGATCAGTACGTACTGCTAGCCCTTATCTAGATAGATGGCTTTTTTATTAAGATCCATCTGACTTCAAGCAGCACAATTAAAGGCTATAGCAGGAGAAATCAAGCTGAATTGACCTCTACACTATTTTTTAAATCAATTTAAAGTATATTTGCAACTATTAAAATAATTTGCGTGAGACTAGCAGAATAAATAACAAATATATTAAGAACACTAAAATAATTCTAATTGTTAAATGTTTTCCATTAAAAGTCAGAATTGGCTAACAGATTCTCTCATGCAAGAATATAAGGACTGACTGATATTGATAACACCTCTTTTCTTCCTCGTAATACAGCAGATTTGTGTGCACATATAGATTTGTGTAGTTGTAGTCTTCCTTGCTAACATTTAGCAATGCATATATATACATCTGAATCAGTATAATAACTGAACACATTTTGAAGAGGTAACAGTATTTCATTTGAATTTAAATGTCTTGTTTTGAATAAGCAGTTATGTTATGGAGCTAAATCAGTCGGCTTAACAACAAAGGGCAGTATGCTGATGAATTATGTATGTTATCTGCATTTTGTGCCTACTGATAATTGACAGGTATCATGGCACCTTCTACAAACTTCCTGTAATTATATGCCACATATCAGACACAGACTCATGTGTAATGGTCCTCCCCACACACACATATACACAATTTTTTTTTATGTTTTATTTAAAGCTTACAGCATTTTTAAATTTTCTGTTTCTTCCACTCTGGTTTCCAAGCTGCTTTGCTACTCAACCCATTCAACAATGTTAAATTAATAAGATTTCCTCAGTGTTAGTTTGTCAGAGTCACTCATTCAAGCATTTGTTCCATCCTTTTTGTTTGTTTTGTTTTTAAAAAAATTAGTTAGGATAAACCAATACCAAAGAAAATTTACCTTGTAATTGTTTAAGAGAAATTACCTGCTGTTTAGATACTTGTAGTAAAACAGATGTCTCAGTCTTTGATATCAAGTTCCTGTCTTTACCAACAGATATCTTTTCATCATTATGTAGCGGCTTTAAGTAGTAACAGGTTAAAAAACTCAGTGTCTTAACAGAGCTGATTAAATAGCTAGTTCCTTCTTGGTAGTATGTGTTTAATTCAGACTAACTCCACCGTAACAAGGATACATTAATTGGGTGGCTCTGCAACTGGGCTCATTAGATGCAATGCCTATTGATTAAATTTAACCCCTACTGGGTATCTTAGCACATAATTCAGAATTACTTTTCTTTTAATTCGGTGTTCTCTTCCTTGAAAGGAAGTTAATTTTGCTGAGAATTATTTTAATAAACCTCTGATAATAAAGCTACAATTAAAAGGGAGTCTTTTAGTTACCTTGAAGGGCTTTATATTTATATTACCTTAAATACCCAAATGTATATTTTAATCTAAAACCCTACATTCAGTAAATGATATGCCTAGTATAGGTAAAAAAGCACCACAAGTATATCCTGTGGAAGAGTTTCGCACTCTCTGTCATCGCCTCCTTGACAGTATTCACTACCAGAGAAAGTGCATGAAACAAAGCCCCAGCGATTACAGAAAATAATTGTGCAGGAAGAAAATTAGATAAATCTCTCTTTTGTTTCCATTAATGTAGACTTGGTTTGTCAGTTTCTTTAGAAACCAAAGCTGATACTCTTATTCTGTATCATTGACTAAGTTGGTTCTTAGGCTCATACCTTAGTGAAACAAGTGATCTGATATACTGTTTCTCACTGAATTAGAATAAACTATGAAATATATTTCTAAAGCCCCTTTCATCAAAAAACACTTTCAAAATATGATACGGGGGGACTCTGGCAGAAGGAGACAGCCTGTGAGCCATCAGTGATGGCAAAGGAAAGGTAATGTACTACCACCAGCTGGTAACAACCCTGCTCTTTACTGAACTGAAAGACAAAATTTCAGGAAGGGGAAAAAAATAACACTATTTTTTCTCTAAGACATGATTTTTAGCAAAGATATCTGGATGTAGGACCTGTCTGGCTTGAGAGCTCTGCTAAACACCTGAGTGCAGATAAACAAGGTAAAAAGCAGAGATCTTTCAGCAGTTGTTGGCAAATGCTTATATGAACAGTCATCAATGACCATAGGTAAATCCAATTTCCAAAGACTTAGCATTCAGCTGAAGTAGACCCAAAAATCAAAGGGACATGTGGAGGCACTCTGCTGTTGGGCTGAGTGCTAACTCCTCTATTTCTACCCCAGTGTTGAGGCCCTACAGCTGATTCTTCAGAAAAAAAAAAAAAAAAGATGCCTGAACTTTTTTCAAACGTGCCTTCAGGCAGAAAGTTACGAGGAACTGCAACCATGATTCAAATAGAAATGATCATGCTCCCTCTCCGATTTTTATTTTACGTTGCCACCAATGCACCTAATGCTTCTGAAGCAGGTTTTGTTTTCTAGTTGCTGCTTATCCAGCTTAGCCTGAAGCGGCGCAGATGTCTCCCAGACGGCTATCGGGTTCAGTGGGAGCAGCTTTCCAGGTGATCTCAGATGTATCTGCACCGCAGGAGGAACTCGGGAAAGCGAAGCAGGCTGGGGTGCTGGGGGACACAAGCCGTCCAGATGCAGAGTGTCCCAGGACATACAACAACTGCTCTCAGAGAGGAAGTGGCAAATCAAACACATTTCCATAAATTGGCTTATTTAGCCTCCTAAAATGAAGGTTAGGAGAGGGCTGGATTACTTCTAATAAAAACAAAATGCGAATGTCTTCCACTCTGTGCCCTTGTAAAGAATAATCAAACAAATATTCAAAACAAAACAGACTCTGTGATCCCTTTTCATCTTTTAATGGTCTCCTCACCTGTCAATCTGCTTCGCATAGCCTAATTTGTTTAGGGCTAAATAGTACATCACTTTCTTCACAGGAGTGGTACATATTTAGGCAAGTAATCTTATGAAATTAACAGGAGTACTCCTTTAATTAAGGGGTTCAGGACGGGACCTTGGCAAAGACCTTTTCTTGTCTGTGAACATTCACATCAAAAGTGCTTACATAAGGGCTTATTATTATGTTAGAGCAGCATTATCTGATTTTTTTTAGTGGAGGTGGGCCCCGTTACCTCCTATTGAGGCACTCACAGGCTCCAGCTCCCCAGCTTTCCATTATAATGCGGTCAGAGGAGAGAGTAGTCTGTACCCTCCTACCACAGGAACAGCCCTGTCACATCATGGGCACGGGTGGGTGCATTCCCAAGCACATAATGGAGGAAGATGCACAGAGCCCTTCAGACAGGGGTGCAACAGCTGCCAGAGCGATTCCCTGGCCCCGGCGCGGGGTGCTGGGAAGGGGAGCAGCGTGCAGCTCTCAGGGGTCTTTTGTGGGGCTGGGCAGCACCAGTGAGCCCTAAGCAAGCATCCCCACTCTACACATATTTCAGTTTTGGTCGTGGATCGCAAACTATGGGGTTGCAGAGATTCAGTTTGGTTGGTCAGCCTCTGGAAAGGCAGTAAATGAAGGAGCCACATCATTGCACCCTACAGGTACTGTGTCTAAACTGAGCTTTCCCATGCAGGTGAGCTGCAGCTGGATAGAACGGCTGTCTGCTCCACAGACCCATGCGCAGATAGTTCCCGTGCTGTCCTCTCAGCTGCAACGAACTTCTGACAGGGCTTACACCTATATCATTTTGTGGGTAGACCTTCAAAGGGTGAATTGAAAACACACTGGCCTATACTTGCCGCTAGAGAAGCAGCGCATCATTTCTGCTTATTTTGGCACTTGAGTCTACCAACACAAAAGTCCCACTGTGGCAAAACAGCCTGTCATTCTCATAGCAAGCTGACTTGATTAATATAGTTGCAAAGCTTGTTTTGCAATTCAAACCTTGTCAAACTAAATCCAAAATGATTTTCCTGGATAAATCTAATTACAATGTAAATACTGAATCAGAATGTATTTTCTGTAATTACCAAGCAATTTTGTAAAAAAGGCTCTTAAAGTAGGCTAAATTGTCTCTCTTACCCTGCCAGCCCTCCTTGCGCCCCAGGGGCACCTTTCTGGAGCAGTGCTGTGCTTGGCAGAGGAGGTGGGAGGTCAGCCTGCATGTGCAAAGCCCCCAGTTTCAGGCTGGCTTGCAAGCATCAGTGCTCTACTCAGCCCTAGTGCTGCTCCAGTGGGAGAAAGGATTCCTGACAAGCTGGTGTCTAATGGAAATGGACATCTCTCCTATCTGTTTTTCATTTGAAGTCCTCTCATAGCTGGATATGGTTCTCTCAGATCAGTCAAGGCATCATCAGGCTTTGCTCTGCATTGTTACAAAGACAGCAATATTTTAAATTATGATAGTCATTTGTTGTATGCCTCTGTTTCATTTTAAAAAAAGAAACCAAATAAACATTTTATCTGTGTAATAATGTCCATAGGCAAGTGTTGGAAGTTTCCTCTTCCTGTAAAGCTGGCAGACACGTCATCAGCATTACTAATTCTGAGAAGTTTGAAGACAAAATGCCAAATGTTTTTAACAACTGTTTTTTTGATTAGCTGTCAACCTGGATGTCTGTAGTAGCTTTGTGTTTGTAGGGTCTGATTTTTAAGTGAGTCGCAGCTTGAAGGGCTTAAATAATTCATAACAGCCCCCTCAGTTTTGTATTACTATTTTCCCCAATTAAATTAACGGGGTACCGGGCCACGGTGAGGGTCTCACAAATAACGACTGCTGCAAACAATCCTTCCAAAATGACTGGGTTGTGCACAGGAGTGGGTACGTGTTCAGCACAGCAGGTGGAAACATTTTTGAGGAAAGCTTTTTTCCATCTAAAAATAACAGTTGGTTAAACTGAATGTTTCCCAGGAATGTCACAGTTTTGACAACAGCAACAACAACACAGAAATGTGAACAGTGTCGCCAGGCCAGGGCGGATTTTGTGGGATGAGGAGGAAGGGGATGCCCCCGTGCCAGTCAGATGCATCAGGAAAAAAGGGTTTTCCCACCTCCATGGCCAGCGTCCCGACCATGGAGCGATGCTCCGTCCTTCTTGCTTTTCTGCTAGAGATATTCAACTTCACAGAAATAATCAAGAGCTGTCCATGCTGGGCTGCAGGAGGGAGGCTCCAGCTGCTCGCGCTGGCCTTGGAGGCAGCTGCCGGGGCTGAAGCTGTGAGGCCGACCCGCTCTTGCCCCCGTGCTGGGAAATACCAGCACTTCTGCAGAACTGGTCATTGCGGGATCATCTTGTTTCTCTTTTCTCCTTTTACTGGAAAGTGCAATTTTACGCTTTCTCTTTAAAATGTGAAAGGTGTTATCTGGTGCCAATACAGAAATGAAAGACATTTTGAATTTTTTCATAGATAGTTATTGTTTTCCAGCCAGACTCAACAGGACAAAAACATTGACGGGCCATTGACGAGGCTGAGGACTTTCTGGGATTCTCCAAGCCAAGACTGGCTCACTATTGCATTTTTAGTCCTGTATTTCACTTTAACAAAACAAAGAGAAAAAGAAACAAGCTCCCTATCTCCAAAATGTTTCCACCCACGCCAATAAATGTCCTTGTGCTGATGATGCTTAGACTAGGAATTTATGTATCATTATATTTCAAAGATGCACTTTAAGTATTTACATGTTACAACTTCCTGAGTAATACAGGCTGTACTTGTCCAGAGCTGTTTCTACAGTACATTTTTTCAACACCCAATTACTCCATACTTGCCTCAAGATAATTTGCAGAAAATTTCATGAGAACTGCACTAACCCTGATTTTTACAAGATGTTATCAGAATCAAAACAAAAATTCATTAAATAAATATACAATATCTCTATGCCAGTTTTGTGTACCACTTCTGTTCTATACCATGCAAAAGTTCCACATTTCTATTTCATCAGTACCTGTCATATTAATAAAACGATAGTCTTAAGACCCAGTAAATATGTAAAAGTGTGGAAAATGATGCTAAAATACTTGTGACTTAGACATGAAAAATGGAGAATAACATATAATAAAACCAGGAGATCACTAAAAGCATCAAATCAATTACTGCATTTCCTTACTTTTGATATCATGGACTAAACAGTGTCCCAATTCTCTGATGAGACAACAGAGGAAGAAACTGTGCTTCATTGACACATTTCAGGGTTATTGTTATTTTTAATGTTAGAAAGGGTGAAAGAAGGATGATGAGCTGTTCTGGAAAAAAGAATAATGGCATGCCTCTCAGTGAGAACCTGCAAGTGAAACCAGTCTGCTCTCGCTATTCAAGCCAGACAAACAGAGATGGGACAGAGCAGTACATCTAGGAACAGCGGCAAGGCAAGTTTAACGTCATTTTAGTGTCCCTTGTAGACCTTGGAAAACCCAAAGCCCAGCTAATGTATTTAAAGAATCCATTCAGTTTTAGCTGAGGGGACAGCCCAAGCACTAGTCGAGGGCTTTGCCCAACAAGTATAAAAAGGCTAAACACAGCGCAGAGGGAAAAGTGCTAACTGCAATGTAACCTGCCCCGGGTCCTGCAGTACGGTGGGCACGGAGGAGAAACAAGCATGCCGGGGAAGAAGACCATGAGCCAAGATACTCAGGGTAGTGTGACTTTGCACAAGCCATCCAGTGAAGGCACAGACTGTCTGGTCTGGATCTCACACCCAGCTGATTGAGATGGAACCAACACTGCTCCTTTCCAGTCATCTGTTATACACGCCGCTCATCACCCACGCTTGCCTGGCACGCCAGGTGCTGTGCAACCAACCAAACAATTGTCCATGCGCCTGAAGCACTCACAGCGTGAGTCCTGGAGCTATGCTAGTATCAAGGCATTACCAAAATGAACAAGCAAGTCTGATGCATATCATAGCCATCCTAAGGATTTTCTAAAAGAAGCATGCAGAACAGTTTAATTTCAGCCTTACTTCATTCAAACTTTGTTAAAAGCTCAAAAAAAGTTGCACATATATACTGAAAATCTTGCCGAAAATATTCATCTTCTGGCGGGGCCAGCTGAGGGTTTGGAACATTGTGAGTAATGCAAACAAATTGTAACTGAACCTGTAACTACAGTGATTGAAGTTGCAACCAATACTACGTAACTGTGCCAGCTGACAGCAACTAAGCAGGTGAGAAGGCTCCTGTCTGCTGTACAAACGCTGCTTATATTGTTTTCCCTTTAGTTTCCCTTTAGTTTTCCTTTAGTTTTCCGCACCTTCCTTTCACTAAAATCCGTTACACCATGTCATAAATGTAGAACATCTGTAAGATAGGATAGGAGATGGCCGACGTTCAAATTTGATTTTGACCCACAGGTTCTGTTATAATACAAGACACTTTAATGACATGGTAGATTGGAGTTTGGCTCGAGTAAGGGCTTCAGGATGTAGCCAGTGCCCCAGCCTGGTCTTCTCACCTTTGCTGTGGTCTCTAGGTATGAAAAGATCTGCAAACTGGTGCAAGATAATAATCCTTATGCAATTAAAGTATCTTCCTTCTCCTTTTGGTTAGAGATTTTTAGAAGAACACTCCTCACAGAAAAAATAAAATATATCTAGTATAAAACTAGTGCTGTAGAGATAAGAAAAGTGTTTCTTTAGTAGTTAAAAACAACAAAAACAAGTTAAATCATCCCAGAATTCAAATTCTTCCCAGTTTCAGTACTCCCTGCTTTGCCTGCACTGCAGGCATTGATGTTACTAAGCAGTAGCATCCATTTAGGATCAGGTATGCTTCTCTTATGTGTCATAAGCACCATCTTCTAACAACATTGCAAATTAATTAGAAAAGTTAATATACTCTGGTTTAAAAGGGAAAAAAAATTGTTTGCTTATCTCTGCATCACTGAAATATGAGACCCAGCCTAAATACTCTTTTAATACATACATTGTTTAAATATAGGTGTTCTGGTCTGAATCATATTAACATACAGAGGTTCAGTTTTAGTGTATCAGCTTACCAACATTTCACCAGCAAGTTCTGGTCTAAATCACCAGATAATTTCCATTTGTGATCCATCAATAAGTTTCATGATACCTAGTGCACAGAAAAGCTTCTTAAAGTTTTTTCAGAAAGAAAGAAAAGTTCTTGACTTGGGATGGGTCATGGGGAAAGAAGATCCAAAGGACAAGAGATATAATTGTTCTTCTAAGGTCTGGTTTTTGACTTTTCCTTTTTCTCCTGACAGGAGCAAAGAAGGGAGGTCTGAATAATTTCCCTTTTTTTCCAGGTCAACACCATATTTGTTGGTAAGGAAACAAATTTTATAAATAAAATAATGTAAAATAAATAGAAAAGATGCAAAAGCTGATTGTGCATAAACCTACTGTTGAACTGGTGCACAAGCTAGTGTTGGAAGAACTTTCGGCATCTTTCCTACGACCCATTGTCATTAAAAATGTTTCCTATTTAACAAACAGGTGGTGGTTGGTTTGCTCTAGATTCCTGGCCTGCTTCACCTTTGGATGTTGAAACAATATGGATATCAAGCCATGTAGGTTGCTCCCTATCTTAAAGTGCTAGAGTGTCTCACTGTCTTTTGTCTTTCTTGCCTATATATATACATTTATGAAACAGTTATATGCTCTTTCCTTCAAGTTTAGAAGATCACCGACATCCACCCAGCTGTGCAGTCACAGCAGTAAATTAACAAGCGAGATTGATCTGTTTGGTGTATATGAGAAACAAGTACGTACTCTACTGCCCCAAACAGAAATATTTTGATAATACATTTCTCACTCCATCACTTCTGTTACCCTTCTGGAGTCCTGCTTTGCCAAAAACACAGTGGGATGCTGAGCGAGGTGTTCAGGGACCACGGACTTCACATAAAGACCAAGTACACAAACAGTTCATTCTGGAGAAACAGAAGCATCTATCTGCAGTGGCAGACCAAGGATCTGAGTTCACCAGCTCTGGTGGTCTGCCAGGGCTTGCAGGGTGCACAGTGTCTGGCTGCATCCCAGCACACACTGTAATTAGTCAGGGAAGAACAAGATTGAGCATCCTTGTCTTGTTTCTTACAGGGAATTTAAACCCTATTGTTGCACTTTTTAGGCTCTTGCAAGCTGCATAACATGCTATTAGAATAAGCAGTTACATTTTTTTCCTAGTGTCATGTTTCTTTGCATAAATACAAATATCAGGTGCCATACATGCTGCAGCACTGGTTTAAATTTGCACGGTAATTGTCTAAGCAAATTACAGTGCATGAGTAAGAAGGGGAATGGATGGAGGACTCTTCACATGGATTAAAATTTTCCATTACCTGTGTGACATATGTTTATCCCTGTGCATGCCTTAGAATGGATCTTGCTGGCCCAAGAGCATGACACTGAATTATTTGGCACTACCAGTTTGCTGAGGTCCCCACATCACTGGCTATGTGGGAGCACTGGAAGTCAAGAAGCAGCTGACTACATCCATGACTGAAAGCATCAGCTCTCTCCATTGCCACCCTATGCATTCATCTCAATCTGCACAGGTTGAATTCACAGTTTTCACCTTCCAGCACTTATAATTGTGACAACAGAAGTAAAGAAACCACCGGGACTACTAATTTCTTAAGGAGAGATGGGAAGATGACCTACCTAAAAATAAGATGTTCTTCAAATCACTTCTGTTACTGGGCAAGGAGAAGAGTTGAGAAGAGAGGTTTGGGGAACAGAGATTGGAGCTACGCAGAATGCTTCAGTTCTTCTGCTGTCACTTGGTCCTTGCTGAGTTTTATGGTGATAACAACAGGTTTAGGGCTACAGCTGAAGGTGGGTAACACTCCCAGAAAATAACTGCAGTTGGAGTGGCATCCCTAAAAAAACTTCCAGCTAATTTTAACCCCAAGGTTTATGCCACTGTAAGTCATGTTAGCCAATACCAACTTAGTGTCACTGATAATGGCAGCAATGTCCATATCACAGTAAAGAGGCTTTGAATGATGATTCAATATTTCCCCTTACAATGTTTTCAAAATTATTTTCAGTAGCATTTTACCTGTTTGAGTGCACTGTTTTACATCCCTCTAGAGCTGCATCAATAATGACCTAATATTCTGCCTCTCCAAATGCCTCTTAGATATTGAAAAAAACATAATATATATCACAAATAGTGAACTTTTAATGTTCTCTTTTGTCACTTGTTCACTCTCACTCCAGCCAACATTAATCTGTTACTCTCTTGATACTGTTCTGTTATGAGGCTTAAAGTGCTCCTGCTACTTCACTGTGTAGGGATAGATAAAAAAGAGACGAAGGGGTGGAATAAGAGCTCTGTAGTGAAAATAAACACAGCCTTGGATGCAGGCAGAGTCAGGATTAGCAGATGCACACAATCCCAGTTGCACTGCAGAAGGCAGCTTACGCAGTTGGGCTCACGCTGAGATCCTTTACATGATCAGCATCAAAGCATTCACAACTCTGCCCCGAGTTTCGCGTTCTATTTCATTTCTCAATTCTCACACTTTTTTTGTTGGATTCAGCAATGAAACTTGAAGGTGGGAATGGGGGAGCCCACAGGAGCTGTGAGGTTGCCACAGAAACTGGGGAAGTGACTAGAGCGGATACACAGGCAAGCGAGGGAGGCCGAAGAGCTGTGGGAGCTGGTGGAGCGGACGGGGCAGGAGCAATGAGAAAAACTCCAGAACCATAGCCAGGGAGATGGGTGGGGAGCAATGAAGGGGAGAAAGAGAAGTAACATCAAGCAGGCAGATCTAGACGCCATTTGGTCTCAAATGTGCTCTGACACCCTCGCTAAGATAAGCAGAATGGTTCAGATGGCTGACTATATGCCTAGGAACGCCCAAGGTATTCTCGCCATATGGTACACGCAGACCTAATGAAAGCCTAGGGCAGTTCGTTATTAGCTCACTCCTGTAAAACATACAAGATGCACACTGACAAATTAATATGGCACCCTCAAGTTGGGGAATTTTCTGATTTTTGGTATTTGCTCTCTCAATCCCCACATTACTTCTACTTCATGCACTATATATTCAAACACATGTAAGGAAAGTTAAGCAAAACTACTACAACTTACTGAAAAGTCATATTCTCAGGTTGTCATCAGAGTGCCATGTTAAATCTTTGACTTGCTTAGAAAACTAGAAATGTGTTAAAAATGCATTCAGACTTAATTAGATACGGTATTCCTGTTATACAGGACAAACCTCAGATCAATGCGCTCACATGAAAATACCAAACGTGATGTCTTTTTAAATTTTTCTTTTATAGAAATATCCTCTTAAATGTGTTTCTTTTACCCCATCACTTGGCATAGTCAGGAATCACTGGTAGGCAGTATGCTGTGCTGTATCATATTTCCCTTAAGAAAAAACAAAAGGATCAGAGCCACCCATGTCTAACGGGGTTTTTTACAAAAGCAGTTTTGAGGAGCGAGGCTGCTCTCTCAACCCATGCTCTCCCACACTCCCCCTGCTTTTCCTGCTGTGAATGTTCTTCCAAATGGTTAGGCTGGCTCTGCAAAGTGCATCATTTGTTATCCCAGGTCTCTCCATGAATAATAGGCAACAGAGTGTAAAATGCACAGGTTGCAAAGTGACTCCTCTTCCTTTATTAGTTACAGATGCAAGCAAGAAAACCCAGACTCTTCCATGTTAAAGCCTATACCTTCAGCAGAGCTGTTCCCATAAAACCTCCTCTGAGTCTCAGGCAAGAAGGTCAGCTATTGACCAGGAAATATCAAAGCAAAGTACACACATGAAAGAAATACAGTTTCCCTGTCCAGCCAGCTCAGCACAACTGTCTTTAGGAGGCTCAGACCTTCTTCCTTAGCCAGTCCGGAGCAGATCCCATTCTTGGAAGCCACCTTCCATTTCCCCAGGTAAGAGGGTAAATACATTCTCCTCTTCATGAGTTTGGCAGAAAGACTCTCGAATTAGCCACTAAAGCAAGACCTTTTGACCAAGAACAATTTATTCTCTTTTTTCTTTTGTAACTGGCTAGTTACAGATATAACTGTGTGCAGAGCGGACACCTCACACACGGTGATAACAACACTTCTACCTAGGCACCATCCTGCTGGACCCCTCCAGTCCCTTCACCATGTAAGTCCAAAACTACAGCTACCAGCACCAACCATACAGGAAAAAAGCAGTATCTGACAGTTCATTAAATTATGTCATGAAACAGCAATAGGATTTTACATGCAAATAAACTTTAATCAAGTGTATAATTGTTGATTTATGACCTCCTGAAAACTTAATCTATGAAGGTCATGAAACCAAAAAGAAAACCCACAAAACTTGTACTGGCTTACCTTTGGGGCAATTTGACACCTTCAGCCACAGCTGCTTACCTGCAGGAACTCTTGTTATAGCCCTGGTTGAGTTCCTCTCTGTAAGTAGTCACAGGACTGACATATTGCATCCACTTTTTAGATTTCATTTGCTTTCAAGCCAGCCCAGCTGGAGTTGCACCGACAGAGTGTCTAAGCTTTCATGTGCCTTCATGGACCTTCCTCAGGCACAGATGCCCTCTCTGGGGATTATGCAGTCAACGACATAGCTGTTCCAGTTCCCAGTTTAACTCTCTGAGGACTACATGATAGGTAGAGCATTTACAGCCTTCACAGACAAACTTTTTACCATGCAGTCAACAAACTTTTTACCATGCAGTCACCCTTTTCACTTATAGGTAAAAACACCAAGAGAGTTAAGAGCTTGGCAAAAAAATAAGAGCTCTCTTTTTGGGATCCTAAGTACATCTGGGCAGCACAAGTCTTTCTGCTTCCCCATATTTGTGCTCGTTCTTCCAGTCTGGTCATGGCAAGAACTTCCTCTCCTTTACTGAGTATTGCCATTCTCCTTCCTCTTTTAAACTTTCTCACCAAGAGTTGTTAGTAGTCTGTAGTTAGCTGGTACCCATTATTGCCCAGGCAACACAGTTCTATTGGTTATTACTCTTAAAGGAATACCTCAGTTTCTCAGACAGTCTCCCTTTCCTGACATAAAATGGACAATTCAGGTTGCACTGAAAGCGATGGGGAGTTTGTAGAATGGAATAAATGCACACTGCAGGGCTCCCTGGCTCATTGCAGCCAGGGCTCCCTTTTCAGCCTGGGTTAGAGCCATGTGTGTTGCCTTGCCCAATATGCAGCAAAGAAAAAATGCCTGGAGAACAATCATCTGGCAGCCAGTGCGTATTCTTTGTACCACCTTGGAGGAACGTGAAACTGTGTGCACATAATTAAGGAAACCATGGCACATTCAGTCTTATTCTGGCCCTACATCTCATGCTTGCCTATTTTATCTCTTAAAAAATAATTATGACTACACGTTCTATTCACTGGCATATTTGTTTTGTTTTATCAAACCTGTTTTTCTTGTTACAATAGCATGTGATCCATCAACTACTTAATAAAATTAAGAAAAAAAACAGTAACTCTGCAAGTAAGGTTGTGCACAAATTCCAAGGCTGTGATAATATCACAAGTCATGAGAGCTTTGCTTTTTTGAGAGAGTATCATTTTGTCAGAATGACTGAGTGTGGGTTAAAAATTAGTTTTGTAGGGTTTTCTGGACACAGCTTTTGATTCCTTTGCCTGCCTTTTTAAGATAGCAAGGAAGCTTCCTAGTGCCAAATGCTGCATCTAAACATGTGACTAATTACACCAGAGACAAGCAGTGCTACTGCTGATAGGAAGAACAACTTCTGAGAATGAAAATTTCCAGAATCACCCCAGCATACACATTTTAACAGCCTGATGGTATTTAAACTGCTTATTCTAGAAACTTTCTTCCCAATGCTCCCTTATTAGGCAACTTGAAGCAACTGTGTTTCACTTGATTAAAAAGATCTCCCGTTTGCTTTCCAATATAGTTTGGAGCAAGTGAATTTGACTCACTCATGCTGATCTCTAAGGTGCAGCTCTCCTGACTTGCATTACTGATGGATTTCCAAAATAACTGTATGTCCCACCTCATCCTAAGGTCTCTTGCATACCTGATGGATCAAAAGATATATTTCAGTGGTTTTATATCTGCTGAATGCATTCAGGATAGTACCTGCATAATAATTTCAAGGTCTAGTGTTTGTTGTTTAAATTGATGAGGCCTTATTTAAGGTTATGTTTCAAAAGTACATAACACTTCAGTGGTTTTGTCTCCTTTCCTTCCTGGCCTTTGCATGGCAGGTATTTTTTGTGTGCTTTTCCTGCTGGCTATGGCATGCCAACTAACTTACTGCTATGGCACAGAATATACCCCATCTGTCACAAGCATTTTTTAACAGAGTCTAAGCTGAATGTTGAATGAAGCCATGACTTATGTAGAGGAGTTTTAATTATTCTTCGGTCTGTGGAAGAGGGGAGTAGGGCCAGGATGAGGAGGACAGGGTTGTCAGGAAGATAGCTGGAGGGAATCAGAATATATCATTACCTAAGGGAGTGGTATCCTCGGTCTTCATCTACTTTAATTCTCTCACCAGACACATCAAATGACAGTGCTGTAGGGCTTAAAAAAATTGGGGCAAAGCTGGGGCAGCGGGTGGCTGATAATGACAGCCTGTCTAAATGTCTGAGTGGCAGACAAGTAGAGAGAAAGAAGTTGTGGTAAGGGCTAGCTAAAGTGGAGTGATAATGTATTTGGTTTTTATCTGCTTTCTCTCCTGAGCAGGGTTTGGTAGCTGGTTAAGCTGGCTAGCTCTATGTGAGCTTCACAATGCTGTTTATTAAATTTTTTGCTAAGAAAATTGAAATTTGGAATCATCTCAGCTTGCCCACAACTGATTGTTATTGCATGGAGCACAAGAATGAATGACTTGAATGACTCTTGCTTTATTGGCAGAAGCAAGAGGCAGACACAGTCTGATTTCTTTCCACACCTCCTACAAGGGACCCAAGTTAGGAGTCCGCTGCAGATGGAATTACTCGGGGTAATGGAGAAGCTCTCCAGGAGGGGATGTAGCTGCAGTTCTGTCAGTCCCTCCTTCCTATGAAAAAACCATGTCTATTGCATGTCTGTGTCACTATTTATATGTGGAAATCTATTTCCTATGCCCTATGCAAATCTGACGTGTGTTCTTCTAGCTTGTTCAACTCTTGTGGCACATGCATATATATTTGGTACAATAGCCACAAGTAACCTGCAGAACCCTTGAAGATCCCACCCTGAGTCCTGTGAGGCCAGGAGGTGCTGGTTCACCCAGCACAGCTAGAAGCCCTGGCACTTCCCACTGCTTTTCATGGGAGATGAGTTGTCTCATCAGCCCAGGACTTCCCTTCCCTGCCCAGACCTGGTGATTACAATGAGCTGGCAAGTGAGGGGTAGCATAGTGCTACCCTATCACATAGAAGACAATTCCTGACTTAAAAAGCTTTTCCATTTCCAGTGAAAGAGAGCAGATGGAAAGGTGAGGCGTGCACACATGGAAGGGCGGGGTTGGTCTTACTCAGCTGTGTGTATTTAAAAGTTAGGCTTTTAGCTGGGGTAGTCATAAACCTCCACCTATAGATAAAGGAGAGAAACAGGCACTTCCAGAGACCCGTTCATGCCATCTGAGACAGATATCTAAAAGACAGCACCGCTGGCAGGTGATTCATTCCATCTAGCACTTTCTCCAAAGGCTAGAGAGGGAGTCTAGACAACGGGGTGTCTAACCTTCAGATGGCAAAAATTAGGTGAGATGAGTTCAATGCAATACAGATAAAAATAAACGTGGGCATGAGAGTTTCCTTTGGATACCATCCCCTAGCTGTTCTCCTACAAAGTTAATGTTGATTTTTTTCTTTTTTAATGTTAACTATTATCTGAAGCCAAATATTTATTTAGCAGTGAAACAGGTCAAACCAGCTATTATAGATCTGCCTGTTGATTAGCAGCAGTTTTGTTACCACATAAGACAACTAATGCACCATTCCCATCCTGTGCCATGGTAGCCTTTTAATAAAAGTCTATCCCAGATATCATAGATCCCATGACATCCCAGGGGAAGACTCTCAAAGGTTTCTCTCTTCCACTCCCTCCTATTTAAGCAGACAACAAAGAATTGCTCAGATGTAAAGGTGTCTGGCCATATATAAATACACAGTGTATAGTATATAGACTGTTTGAACTTACCCACGACTCCAGATTTCCAAATTACTTATCTGCTATGGTAGTCAGCAAGTAATTCCTTACCAACAAACTGTTTGTAAAAAGCTCACCACCAGTAGTCCTAATTTCTGCTTTCTTGGTTACACATCAGGTGACACTGCATCTATTCCCTGAATAGATGCAAGAACACACACAGAGTAAGATCTGCATTTCTTTCCTGGTCTAGGACCACAATGAACTAATGTCATGCAAAGACCAAAAAGCAAAACAAAGAGCAAAATGACATATCCTTCCCTAAACGCCTTACAGTCTTAATATAAAAAAGAGACAATAAGCTGGCACAGAGGGGAGTACAAGAAAAATGGCAGTAACAGACAGCTTGTCAGGCAGTACATATTGCACATCTGCAGCCTGGTTTATTCAGGCCTCTGCAAACGTCATGGAAGAAAAGAGCTTGATGGAGACAAGCTGGCATTCAGCAGAGGCTTGCAGAGGACTCCAGAGCACCAGGGCAACATGGGCTTTCTCAAAGCCAAACATGAAGCTCTCTGCTCCTTCAGAGAAAGGAGAAGGTTCAGCAGAGTGATTCAAAAATGGCATCTTTTGTTGCCGAGAGTAAGACTGTAAATTCTCAGCAAAGGATAGATTTTAAAACATATCCTTCTCTCCTTGGCAGCACTATTGCCCAGCTTTGGCAGCTCCCCACTCAGCTGCCTTCCACAAATCCCACTCCAAGGTGCCAAATTTCCAGCATACCCATAGATCAGATTTGGATGTTAGAACTGCCATTGGGTGCCTATAACTCAGGAACTATGACCTTCGGCATTATAATGTCCAAGTCTCTTTTTGGCTATAGACCAAAGACACTGAAGGGCCTCATAGAACGAGAAATAGAAGCTGTTCACATATGTTTTAGCTAGCAATAGGACATCTCTTTCTAGGCTGCCTCAGATTGTGCCCTGCCAGTTTCCAGTCTGCAGCACACTGGATGCTCAGTACACTCCTTTCTAAAGAAAAGAAAAAAGACTCCAGTTTTCCAACAAGACCCATAGGGCAGGTGCCACATTAAGAACAAGGGCCAAAGGTATACAGAATTCAAACAAGCCATACTGCTGAGTGCAATGGACCCTGAGGGACTCCCTTACAGCAGATCATCACTGAAACAGGGTGGTTTAGGTTTGGAGAGGGAAGGTGTTAGGACTAGCCTGGCTGCTTTCCATTACCGTATACTTGCAGCATGGTGGGGAGAAACTGTAGCTCATCACCCTACCTCATTAGCCCTACCTGCTGCCTCCTCTCCTTCATGGCCTAGTGGCGTTGGTGGCTCGGACTGGAGGAGTGGGACGAGGTGCTAGTGGTTCATGAGAAGCTCATAGGCTTTTTACAGGTCTTGTGCAAGGGTTTATTTGCTTCAGGTCTAGCTTAATATTCAATCTTTGCAGTAATCAGAGAGCATGGAAATATTTGCAAGAAGCAAACAAAAAGGCCACAGACATGTCTTTTATATTGAAACAAACATTTGTACATCTCCTCATTCCCTTTACCCTGTCTTTAGGTGTGTATTGCTCAGCAGTAACATCTATCTGTGATTTATTTATGTATTTATTTATTTACACGCTTGGATTTATATCTTACAGGGGTCCGTATTGCCCAGTTCAAGGCAAAAGCCAGGAAAACATGAAGTTGTGCTTAAAATATAACTTGTAAGTCACCTACAGAGTGGGAACGGATTCGGCATGAAGTTATTTTGTTCTGTCCTTCATTCCCAACTGGAGAAAAGCTTTTAAATCAAGCAAACCCGTTGTACATCCACAGTAACTGGAAGCAAATTATATTATCATCTTCCAAAATGAGAAAACATGTTTTCAAGAGAACCATAATGCACAGGCTCATGGATTAGTCTGGGTCCCTAATAAGTTTGATACGGAGGACTTGGGTGACCTGTGAGTGGCTGCTGGCACTGACTGTGCCTGATGGGAGTTGCATCCTTCTGTCTCAGTGCATCACCCGGCAAAGGGTGGCAGTGTGACTCAGGCCCAGTGTTGAAGGGCAGAATATGATGTATCTTGTATCTTAGCCTCAGTGTCTGAGGGACTTCCACATTGCTAGTCCCTTCTGCCTTTTGTCTTTGCGGTGAAGTGAAGTGAAACACATATTCCAGTAATTAAAAAAATACATTCTCAGAGCATTCACATGTGCATTTTTCATTCCACATTGCACTGCCAAAATGTGCAGAGCCAGTCCTATCTGTTAAAAAGGGGTGTGAAAAACTTAGAAAAGCATATAATTTTCCGAAGCCATAGACCAAAGAACCAGTAGACCAAAGTCTGCAAGATGAGAACGTCTTCAGGGCACATGTACTAACTTATTCAGGAATGAGCACACTCTGCTTTATCCCGTTGTTCTTTGGTTTGCACAGAATAAACATTCCAGATTGATACACATCATACACAAAGGCCCATTTCTGGCTTAGGGAACTAGGGACTGTATTGTGTTTTGTTTGGTCCTAGACCTGAAAACAAAAGACTTCAATTAGGGACATTACTCATTTTCTGAGCAGCAGCAAAAACACTCTGCACTCTAAAAATGGCATTCAGGTGTATTCCATTTCTTCAGAAGTGTAGATACTCAGCACCAGAGTTTGCTGGGCTGCACTGACAGCCAGGGTAGAGCACTGACATGGCTTAAATCCCTCTTTCTCCCTTTTCTGCCAGAGCACACAGACTTAGAGATGAGCCTCTTCACTTTCTGGAGGGCTTCAATGAAAGGACAATTCATTCACTGGCTGCTGGCCCTCAGCCCTGCATTTTGTTACCCATTTGGGCCAAATTCTCCCCTTTGGCATGGCCTAATGTGGTCACACAATGCCTTCAGTGACAATCCTGCCTACTGAGCTGAGAGCACAATTTAGATGTTAAAGCTGACACAAATCCTGATGCAAAGTCTTTCCTTTGTTCTTTGTTATCTCAGAAAGAATTTCAGCCTCCCTTGCAGCTGTTATTTTTATCCAACAATAACAACACTTTTGTGGTCATTACAAAAAATTAATATCTGCCAAAAACCTCTGCTTAAAATAGCACTGTACAGCATGTAAAGTATCATTTCTCTTGCATTACTACTTTTAGGCATCACACTTAACTCCATGGGTTGCCTTTTTATGTATTGATTTAGGTAGTTGCATTTCCTGTTACAGGGATGAAAATAACCCATATATTTTTTAAAACTACTCTGCAACTTCCAGTGGACAAAACTGTGTCCCAAATGGCACAGGACCAGGCTCTTATTCCTTTTCTGGTATTGAAGAATATTTCACTGTGCAAGTTTTCCTATTGAATCAGTGAAACTATCTGTGCAATAAAGCACCATTTGGGAATAGTGAGGATACTGACATTTAACCTTTCATTACAGCAGTGACTCTGTAACTGTAGCCATGTACCAAACCCAACACATTGTCTAGGATTGTCTGCTTCCTGACGCAGCTGGTAAGCGAGCCAACCAGGGGAGGTGCCCCGCTGGACCTGCTGTTCACAAACAGAGAGGGCCTGGTGGGCAATGTGGTGGTCGGAGGCTGCCTTGGGCTCAGTGACCATGACATGATAGAGTTTTCAATTCTAGGAGAGGTAAGGAAGGGGGTCAGCAAGACCGCTACCCTGAACTTTAGAAGGGCGGACTTTGGGCTGTTCGGGAGTCTGGTTAACAGAGTCCCTTGGGAAGCAGTCCTGGAGGGCAAAGGAGTCCAGGAAGGCTGCATGTTATTCAAGGAGGAAATATGAAAGGCGCAGGACCAGGCCGTCCCCATGTGCCGCAAGTCGAGCAGGCGGAGGAGAAGACCGGCCTGGCTGGATGGAGAGCTTTGGCTGGAACTCAGGAAAAAAGGAGAGCCTACCGCCTTTGGAAGAAGGGGCAGGCGACTCAGGAGGACTACAAGGATGTTGTGAGGATATGCAGGGAGAAGATCGGAAAGGCGAAGGCACAGCTGGAACTTAAACTGGCCACCGCTGTTAAAGAGAACAAAAAAAGTTTTTATAAATATGTTAGTGACAAAAGGAGGGCCAGGGAGAATCTCCCTCCTTTGTTGGATACAGAAGGTAACCTTGCCACGAAGGCTGAGGAGAAGGCAGAGGTACTTAATGCCTTCTTTCCCTCAGTCTTTAATAGTCAAGCTAGTCATCCTCGGGTTTTTCAGGCCCCTGAGCTGGAAGACGGAGATAGGATGCAGAGCGAAGTCCCAGTTGTTGAAGAGGTGGCAGTCACTGACCTGCTCCTCCACCTGGATGCACACAAGTCCATGGGCCCAGATGGGATCCACCTGAGGATACTGAGGGAGCTGGCAGAGGAGCTTGCCAAGCCACTCTCTATCATTTATCAGCAGTCCTGGTCAACAGGGGAGGTCCCGGATGACTGGAAGCTAGCAAACGTGACACCCCTCTACAAGAAGGGTCGGAAGGAGGATCCCAGGAACTACAGGCCTTTCACCCTGACCTCGGTGCCGGGAAAGGTCATGGAGCAGGTCATCTTGAGTGCCATTGTGCAGCACGTGCGGGACAACCAGGGGATCAGGCCCAGCCAGCGTGGGTTTATGAAAGGCAGATCCTGTTTCACTGACCTGGTCTCCTTCTATGACAAGGTGACCCGCTTAGTGGATGAGGGGAAGGCTGTGGATGTTGTCTACTTGGACTTTAGTAAGGCCTTTGACACTGTCTCCCACAGCATTCTCCTGGAGAAGCTGGCTGCACACGGCTTGGATGGGTGCACTCTGCGCTGGGTTAAAAACTGGCTGGACGGCCGAGCCCAGAGAGTGGTGGTGAATGGAGCCAAATCCAGTTTGTGGCTGGTCACGAGTGGCGTTCCCCAGGGCTCAGTGTTGGGGCCAGTCCTGTTCAATATCTTCATTGATGATCTGGATGAGGGGATCGAGTGCACCCTCAGTAAGTTTGCAGATGACACCAAGTTGGGTGGAAGTGTTGATCTGCTGGAGGGTAGAAGGCCCTACAGAGGGACCTGGACAGGCTGGATCATTGGGCCAGGGCCAGCTGCATGAGATTCAACAAGGCTCAGTGCCAGGTCCTGCACTTGGGTCACAACAACCCCATGCAATGCTACAGGCTTGGGGAGGAGTGGCTGGAGAGCTGCCTGGCAGAAAAGGACCTGGGGGTGTTGGTTGACAGCCGCCTGAACATGAGCCAGCAGTGTGCCCAGGTGGCCAAGAGGGCCAATGGCGTCCTGGACTGTATCAAGAATAGTGTGGCCAGCAGGACCAGGGAGGTGATAGTGCCCCTGTACTCGGCACTGGTGAGGCCGCACTTCGAGTACTGTGTTCAGTTTTGGGCCCCTCACTCCAAGAAGGACATCGAGGTGCTGGAGAATGTCCAGAGGAGAGCAACGAAGTTGGTGAAGGGTCTAGAGCACAAGTCTTATGAGGAGCGGCTGAGGGAGCTGGGGTTGTTTAGCCTGGAGAAGAGGAGGCTGAGGGGAGACCTTATTGCTCTCTACAGCTACCTGAAAGGAGGTTGTAGCGAGGTGGGGGTCGGCCTCTTCTCCCTAGTAACGAGTGATAGAACGAGAGGAATCAGCCTCAAGCTGTGCCAGGGGAGGTTTAGGTTAGACATTAGGAAAAAATTCTTCACCAAGAGGGTGGTCAAGCATTGGACCAAGCTGCCCAGGGAAGTGGTTGAGTCTCCATCCCTGGAGGTATTTAAAGAACGGATAGATGTGGTGCTTGAAGACATGGTATAGATGGACTTGGCAATGATAGGTTGACAGTTGGACTTGATGATCTTAAGGGTCTTTTCCAACCTTGACGATTCTATGATTCTATGATAATGCCAACAAAAGACCTAAACAAATTAGCAAACAAACAATAAATCCTCTCTCATGAATAACTGCATGCTGTTACATTTAAATGGGCAACAAACTATATATGACTTCTTGAATTAGTATTTTCCAGATGTAACATCTTCTATGTCTCTATTTTATATAAAGATTTAATTAAATATTTATTTTTTTTAAAATTATTGTGCAGAAAATTAAAGTCTGTTTATATGCTCTGCTCTTCCAAGATGTTTAAAATATTGTTAAGATTTGGGGAAAATGGGTCAAGAAGTCAGGGAAAGTTGAAGTTTTAAATGAGGTATTACCAGTTTCTGAAGATTGTACACACACACACACATTTAGGCTCACGATAACATAGAACATCTTGTTCTACAGCATCACTGTGGTTCAGATGTATTATCCTTGCCTCATTGAAATGACATTTTTGGTTGCTGAGGATTTGTGCTGGCAACGAAGGGGGCTGGAAGATCAGTAATCATCTTATGTAGCTACTAGAAACACTCCGTAGGCTGCACAGGGTTCTGAACTCCTTGCTGCTCACACTTGGAGGGCCTCGCTGTGGCAGACACCGCACAGGTACCCACAGTGAGGGCCACGGCAATTAAGCAACAAGAGCAGGGGAAGAGAAGTTGTATGCCAGAGAAAGAAAGGCACAAGGACATTCTCACTGTATCTGCTGTTGGCTTGTATATCTGTGACCAGCTTGGAAAAAAACAGCCCAGCCATTGAATGTAAGCCTGAATTTGACAAAGAGTGCCCCAAGACTTTTTTCATTCATACCAATATGACTCAGATTTTGAAGGAGTAGAGATTTTATATTCAACTAAAATTTTTCTGCGTGTAAAGTAATTCTGTTGGAAACAGATGATCAGTTCTTAAATTTCAAAAGGGCTTTGGGACTATTACAAAGCTCTTCAAGTGCAAGTCAGGTTCCTTGCCCATCCTATTGAAGGGAGCAGAACTGCATACTACATGTATTTCAGCCAGTGGGCTTTTGGTTAATATCAGTAGAAAGTGTGATATACAATGGGGAGCATGGGAGTCCTTTGGTCTAGTAGTCTCCTATTTGCCCTGTCCTGAAGGTGTGCTTTTCATTCTAGGATGTTTCAGGGAATGCAAAGATACTGACTTTATTTTTCATGGTCAGGATTACCATTTGGGTTTCTCCTCTCTGAAAAGAATAATTAAAAAAAAGAATTCTTGGAACAAGATTAAGTTCATGGTACATAGCCTTTTTCTTAGAGAACATAACATTTTGCACTACAAAAATATGGATAAAAACAGAAACACTTTTGCAAATACACTTTATGGACACCATAGAAAAACAAAGTAGTAACTGTCATAGGGAGTTGAGAGAGAGTGATAAAATGTCTCGACGTTTAAAAAAAGACCACTTTATGGGTGCATTTTGCTTTCTGGGCTTCTAAATCTGCCCTGCCTCTTCCCTTTCTGACAGCTGGACTGTAATCTATTCAAGACAAGAAGAATATGTATTATGATTCAGGATGAACTCTACTCATAGTAATTAACAATGGAACAGAAGGGGACCATTGAAGAGGGAAATTTCCTTGCTAGGACGTGTCTTTAGTAGGAACTGTACGTTTCTCTTCAGGAGAACCATTGTACCGAGAAAGATGAGTCTTGAGAGCAAGCCCGGCATCTGGCACTAAATCCTAAGTGCAGAAGATAGTGCAGAAGATAGGGAGCTCTGGCACTAAATCCTAAGTGCAGAAGACAGACAGAGCTCCACAGCATGCAGCCTGGCAATGCAGCATTTTCTACACAGATCAGAAAAGGAAGTGCAACAGTGAAGATTGTATACTACTACTAATAATAACTAATAATAATAACTAATAATAAAAACTAATAACCCAAGTTCCAGTTAAGACTGGATAATAGTTAAGGCAGACATCCCCTCACCTCACCTAGCTGTATAAAAACTAGGCATCCCATTCAAACCAGTCATCTTGACTCTTTCACTGTTCTCAATGGTGAGAGACTCCAAAGAGTGATTTATCCTTCCTCTTATGGGTGCATGCCCTAGGATAACATCACTCACATCCTGAAAGAAATTTTGAATAGAGACAGGTTACAGTCTTAACACCTTGTCTCTTCCAGAGATTTTAGCAATTCCCAATTAAAAATGGCAGCACTGCCACAGTGGTGGAGGCATCTGTGAGAATGCTGAAGGAAAACAACATTTTTGGCTACTAGTCATGTGAACCTGCTTTGGGATGTTGTAGGTAAAGTGATAATGAAAATGCCAGTGGTTTCCAGAGCCCAGTCTATACCCACATTCCCTCTGGGACTAGCCAAAAGGGAGCTGGGCTGGCAGTAGAAACAGCAAGCTATTTTTGCCACACAGCATGAAAGGGCAGGATGACAACTCTCCAGCTCGCTACAGAAATTAACATTCTCCATTAACAGAGTGGATGGCAACACAACAGACACAGTAAATTTGCCAAAGAATTCATTAGAGTGGATTACTGTGGTGTGGATTGCACTGCTGTATAACAATCCCTTTGTTAGGTGTAAGCTGCACATCCCTACATGAGAGGTTTGATCGACTGTTTCATTGTTTTAAATTTTCATGTAATGATGAGATTGCAATGCAGATGTAAATATTGCCTTTTGTTTCCAAAAAAAGCATCTAACTCTTGACAGAGGGGGCATATTGTCTCCTTTGCCATCAGTACATAGAAGTTGCACTACAAGGGAATTCCTAGTGAGGTTCTTTTTGCATACACCAGCCATATTTTCTTCTTAGATATATCTATTAACCTGGGTTTGCTCCACTGAAGCCAGTGAAATAATTCCAGCTTTTCACTGATGCAGAGGAGATCAGAATCTGCTGGCTGTGATATTAGCCTTCAGATTGCCTGTTCAAGCAAGTCCCACATCATTAAGTAGGTTTTTTTTATACAGAACAAACTACACTGCAGAGGGGGGAGGTGGCTTTGCAGTTAAAGCTCCAGCCCTGGTTTAAGGCTACTTCATGCTATTCTTTAGGAGATTTAAGGGATAAACAGCTGTACTAAGCCTGTAGCTCTGGAAGACTCGGACTGGGAGACTCAGGAGCCCAAGGGCTGGTTATATCGTCCCTTTTTGTACACAGTGTGCGGGCACAGAGAGGGCAATCCCCTGGTGGAACAGAGATACCTCCAGATGTTAATCATACACAAAACTTAGAGCTGCCCTGAATGAAGTGCACAGTTAGTGTCTGGACTAAAAAATCCTCTCCAGAGAATGTAATTCTATTCTGCTGTGTAACCTAAATCTGCAATATAAATGCAAAGGGAACAGTTTAGTGTAAATGTGTCTTTACATAAGTATTTATCTGGGTATGGCTCAGTTTTAATATACCATTGATATAATCACCAATAAGAAACAAAAACTGTCATCTGGTGATCCCATAATTTCAGAAATGCTATAATCAGAACAAGAAAGGTTATTTGGAGAGCTTCAAAGAATCTTTCCCATCCCAGAATCAGATCTCTTGCTGATATCTTAGTTCCTCCTCTGAATAATAATGCTGAAGCTTTATTAGTTAATCAATAAGACATGATACAGGGTATGGTTATCATAAGATAATCACACCCTGGAGCATTTTGAGGCATGAGCCTTATGCCTCTAATCAGATTGGGGTGAGATTATCTTTTGATAACCACACCCTTGGGGACTGGCTCATTTCTATTATGAGAAAATTTTATGGTTGGGGAAAATGTGCATTTCTGCTGTAGAAAAATGAAAATGGTAGTTTAGAATTAGCAGCCATTTTTCTCAAGCTGAAAAATCAGATTTCCTTTTGGAATGCTCCAGGGGAATTCCTCACTATCCATTAAGGCAAAAATAATTTCTAAACAGGTGACATGCTCGGGAGTCAGTTTTAACCTGCCATATATATCAATATAGATACATATATATACACACACACCACAGAGGCACACAGGAAAAAATATCCAATGACAAGTTTGCTATAGAGATGAAAAACAAAGAAAAGCATTGCCTTGTTTTCTTGAACTAAAAAAAAAAAAGGCTGGCTGATTAGGTATAGTTTCTGATGTCATATATCTGAAGCCTACCTGCAGTTAGTTTTTGTCTGCTATTTACTAATAGGAAATTGCAGTGTTAATAAAAGTTTCATTTAAAGGAAAAAAAAAAAAAAGAAAATAGCACATTTCACTGAACCAGGAAATAAACTTTTCAAATTATAGTGATTAGAAGTAACAACCACACTTAGGTGTGTACACTGAAAATGTACACATATACTCTATTTTTATAAACAAACTCACTGTAGACACTTTCAGATATTTTGAAAGTACTTTCTATGAGTGTTCATAAGAAGCATCAATGAAAAAAGTCTCAAATTTACAAGTAAAAAGATGATGGCAAAAACAATTTTTAGATGTTTATGAACAAATATCAGTATGAAATGTGTCTGACCACAATGAATCCATGATCAGTAGTGACAGAATTCAATGATTTCACTGAATAAGAGTAACATTAATAATAAAACCTCAAATAACAACAATTTCAGGGCTTTGGACTTAACCTAGTATTTTTTATCATTGGAGCTCATCTCTGTGTTTCCCCCCCACCCTGCTCAAACAGACTGGGGAAGGAAGGCACAAAAAGATGAAATAACTAGTCCCAACTTACGCAAGAGCCCAATGACAGAGCCAGAAGCAGAATCATAGTTTGTGTGGAGCAAACTTAGATGCTATGACTTCCTATGTGCCTGAGAGGGTCCAGTCACTAAACAGAGCCCACATTAGGGCTCTTGTTTATGCCTATTCAGGTGAAAAAGTTCCACTGGTGAGAATACACGAACTGCCTTTCAGGGAAACCACTAAATCTGAGCCTTACTGCAGAAAGCAGAGTACAGGAGGTGAGCTGTGACCTTTCGAAGAAGATCCAGCTGATAAGAAGCCTCCAAATCAAAGAGGAGGTGTGGCAAAGCAACAGCTGTTTCACAGCCTGTGTTCCTAATTCCATCATGTTCTTCTGTGTTCACCTCCATCCTCTCTGCTGGTTAAGATTTTTCTAAACTTTGTCTGCATTTCGCAGTTATGTGTGGCTCTTCATCCATAAAATGAAAGAAGACATTTTTAGAAGGGGATTTTTCTTGCTGTTCTCTTCAGCTCATGCACCTTCCAAACTCTATTTGCTGCCATTATTCTTAGCCATAGCTGTCTGTACAGTCCAATAGTAGGAGATTTTGTGATCACTTAGAGATCAGAACAACTATTAAAACTATTGTAAGTAACTCAGGAGCTATTGTTGATCTACCAGCACAACCTTTTGTTCCCACATATTTCAACATGGAGATATTTCAATTATTCTGGTATTATATTCTGGTATTTGTGAACAGAGAAGGACTCATGGGAGATGTGACAGTAGGTGGCTGTCTTGGCCACAGTGATCATGAAATGGTTGAGTTTAAGATCTTCAGTGCACTGAGAAAAAAGGACAGCAGAGTTGCTACCCTGGATGTCAGGGGAGCAAACCTGAAGCTATTCAAGGAGCTATTTAGCAGAGTACCCTGCAATCTGCTTTTGAGGGCTTAGGAGTCCACGAGTGCTGGTTGGTCTTTAACAACCACCTTTCAGAAGCACAGGAGCAGCCAATTCTAGGTAAGTCAAGCAAGTGGGGCAGAAGACCAGCTGGGCTGAACAGGGAACTCCTCATGAAGGCCAAGAGGAGAAAGAAATTGTATGATCTCTGGAAGCGAAGTCAGGCTTCGCAGGAAGATTACAGAGCTGTGGTTCATACCTGCAAGGAGAAGACATGAAAGGCTAAAGCTCAGTTACAGCTGAGGCTGGCCAGTGTTGTTTCAGGTAACAAGAAGGGCTTTTTTTTAAATGCTAATAGCAAGGGGAGGTCTAAAGAAAACTTTGGACCAATACTTGTTGAAGATGGTCATCTGACTAACAGGGATGATAGGAAGAAAAAGCGGAGGCATTCATTGGGGTTTTTTTGCCTCAGTCTTTAATAATACTGATAGACCCTGGGCTGCGTGGTCCTCTGAGGCAGAGGACCACAAGTGCGGGAACAGGGACTTTCCATTTGTGGACACTGAAATTGTGATGGCTACTTGAATCAGCTGAATGTTCACGAGTCCAGGGGCCTGATGGGATTCATCCCAGAGTACTGAAGGAGCTAGCGGACCCCTCTCGATTATCTGCCAAAGGTCTTGGGAGTCTGGGGAGGCCCCCGCTGACTGGAAGCTGGCCAATGTTATTCCAATTCACAAGAAGGGTGTGAGGGAAGACCCAAGAAACTACAGTCCTGTTAGTGTAACCTCAGTTCCTGGAACAATTATGGAGAAGACTATACTGGGTGCTATGGAAAGGCATTTAAAGGGTAATGCAATCATCAGGCACAGTCAACGTGGGTTCACAAAGGAAAGTCCTGTTTAACTATTCTGATATCCTTCTATGATAAGGTCACCCACCTAGTGGATGTAGTTTTTCTGGATTTTAGTAAGGCTTTTGATGCTGTGCCTCACAGCATCCTTCTGGACAAGTTGTCCAACTGTGGGATGAGTGGGTTCACAGTTTACTGGGTGAAGAACTGGCTGAAGGGTAGGGCTCAAAGGGCTGTAGTGGAGGGGGCTACATCTGGCTGGCAACCGGTCACCAGCGGTGTTCCTCAGGGCTCAATTCTAGGGCCAGTGCTGTTCAATGTATTGATCAGTCATCTGGATGCAGGACTTGAACACACCTTTAGCAAGTTTGCTGATGATACCAAACTGGGAGGTGATGTTGACTGTCTCAAGAGACAAGAGGCCGTGCAGAGGGATCTCGATAGAGTGGAGCACTGGGCAATGATTAATGGCATGACATTTAACAAGAACACAATGTCGTCGTCTGCACCTAGGATGGAGTAACGCTGGGCACAAGTGTGAACTGGGAGAGCAGTGGCTGGAGAGCAGCCCTGCAGAAAGGGATCTGGGGGTGCTGGTCGACAGCAGGCTCAATAGGAGTCAGCAGTGTGCCCTGGCAGCCAAGAGGGCAAACCACATCCTGGGGTGCATCAAACACAGCATAACCAGCCCGTCAAAAGACGGAATTATTATCCTGCTGTATTCAGTGTTGGTGTGGCCTCAGCTTGAGTACTGTGTGCAGTTCTGGACCCCACAATTTAAGAGGGATGTGAAGGTCCTTCAATGCATCCAGAGGAGGGCAACAAAGCTGGTGAAAGGGCTGGAAGGCATGTCCTGTGAGGAGCGGCTGAGGACTCTGGGCTTGTCTAGTTTGGAGAGAAGGAGCCTGAGGGGCGACCTCGCTGCTCCCTGCAGCTTCCTGAGGAGGGGAAGTGGAGAGGGAGGTGCTGATCTCTTCTCCCTGGTATCCAGTGATAGGACATATGGGAGTGGTTCAAAGCTTCACCAGGGGAGGTTTAGACTGGACATGAGGGAGCATTTCTTTACTGAGAGGGAGGTCAAGCACTGGAATAGCCTTCCTAGAGAGGTGGCTGATGCCCCAAGCCTGTCAGAGTTTAAGAGGCATTAGGACAATGCCCTTAACAGCATGCTTTAACTTGGTCAGTCCTGAATTGGTCAGGCAGTTGGACTAAATGATCGTTGTAGGTCCCTTCCAACTGATAATATTCCCTCCCCTCCCCTCCCCTCCCCTCCCCTCCCCTCTCCTGTCTTCTTACTGCAGATTTAGGTAAATTCAATGCTACTGAAATTGGTGGAATGTGTGGAAACCCACTAATACAGGATGAATGGATTTAACTCCAAAGAGGTTTAAGCAGCAGGATCAGGCCTAATACTTAGATGCTTAAAAAACCCCTAAAACTTAATGAATAAAACTCATAGGATCCAAGTAGTCAAAACATTCTTTTTTTCTGTCTTACAGTACTGAGCTAGGAGCCTGTGTGTGATTTCTGTACCATTTCATGGTTAGTCACACCAGTAGAAGGAAGCGTGCAGCAGAATTTTTAACAGCTCAGATTGTTCTGCGCCATTGCCTTGAACATACTTACAAGTACAGCAAAGATCAAAAGTTGTCATGGCCTTAACATTTAAAAAATGCAGCATGTATGCATGTGGTTGGAGCATGTGTTAACAGTATAACTGTGACTAGTCTTATATGATGCCCTTACGTCCCCAAACTACGTAGGCTTTAGTCATGCAGTTGCGTCTTCCAGCTATAATTTCTGAAACATCTTTCAGGGCCAGTTTACAAAAGTAATCCCAAAAGGCAAGTGAGTGCCCTTTTGCTTTTCCCTACAGGCATGTTATTGCAACAGTGTCCAGTGGGGGGATTTGCATCTGAAGCACGTCAGACAGAGTGTGTCACAAGACAGCATTTTTTCTGTCCCAAACTCCCAATGACTTTGATGAAGTTTGGCATGTGTTAAGTGTTCTAAGAACTTCTATTTATATGGTGATTAAAAAACTCTACTTCATAGTTTGCGTCAGCTGCTGTTTATTGTATAAAGATATGGTTATATTTTTTTAATTGATAGGTCTTTGTAATTGCAGCACAGCTGGAAGATTACAGTTCTAAAATAGAAAATTAGATACATATGTTCATGGTGATCTTTTGAAGATGATCATCAGCTAATCATAGACTGTCCCAAAGCCCACCAAAGTCAGTGAGAATCTTTCCATTGCATCCAAGGAGAGAACTGTAATACCTCACAAATTAGGTATTACACTGAGGAGGCACAACAGAAGTTCAGCTCATCCTGAGGAAAGGCCGATATGCACATTGTTACACCGCATGAGTTGTGACAGACATATGGATTACCCTGCTAAGGTGCTCCCCACAGCTTTGTAGCTTACACCAGGGACCAACCTCTGCATGATCACCTTGCACAGGTGCCCATGGGTTGTTCATGGCCCAGGCTCTTGAGACTGCTCTGCCTTCTCTACTTCAGCTTTTACTGCTCCCTGAAGTAGAAAATATTTAAGACTCAGCTTACAATAGTTCTGTCCTGGCAGTATTTCTGAATTGCCGTTATACAGGCCACTGGTGTTGTAAATGGACAAGGCTGTGATGGAAGCAAAATCTGGGCCATATGTTGTCCAATTAACTAAATAAACTTGGATTTAAAAAAGCAAAGATGGCAAGGGGATCATCTTTGACATGAATGCTAAAGTTGCATTTGGCATTTGTTAGCCCTAGGTCCTTTCTTCTTTTTGTTATTATAACAGCATGAATCTTTTATCATTAGAGTTTTTATTTTTAATTCCTTGTTGACTGTAACACTAGAAAAATGGAAATTAACTTGCATTTTTTTGCCAGCTTTGTTTTGGCCAATATTGCAACAACACTTTTTAAGGGGAATAATATAAAGATAACCTGCCTTACTCGTTTTGGTATCTTAGACATATATGATTCCAACATAATTTGGGGATTAATAATTATTTATTAGCCTGTGCTCCCTGTACTGATTAGCTGGCTTTGTAACAGCAGAGCAAGCATACTGAACAGAGCCACATTAGGATGGAACTTTTTTTTACAAACCACCAATGGATTAAAAAGTAAACTAGAAATAAAAGGTCATCTCATGCAGCAAAACAGTCTCAGAAACATTCCCCAAACTATTTACTAACATCTCCGTACAATCAAAGCTGCACAGACACAACTATATTTTCTAATTCATCTAAACTTGGTAGGTATGCAATATAGATACCAGAAATGTATATTAATACAATGGGGAGGAATTAGTCTGTTATTGGTAACAATAAGCATACTTTGACCACATGTCATCAAAAGAATTATCAGAAACTTTGATTTATCAAAAACCACTGTGAACATTTTAAATGTCATTAAAACTGATTTAGAAGGCATAGATGAATCTCTAGGGCAATAATAACATTGTTTTTTCTGGAAAATAGTGTACCTCCAAGAGAAAAGCACAAGAGAGGGAGGAGGAGAAAAAAACTAAATATAAAATAAGTTCTATAAGCAAAACAGTAACGCTCACAGGTACCACAAAGGTTTAACTACTGAAAATTTTAGATTATCTGCATAAGAAATGTATGCCAAAGCATGCTTGCTCCAAATTCTTGCCATTAAAGTCTTATTAGACTTTGCACCATTACAATCTAATATACCGATTAAATGTGTCTGAGAGAGAAATAAAACACGTTCTTGTAAACACTGCAGTGCATTTATCAAAGTAGTCATTTTCTAAACTGTCAGATTGCCTGTTCAGATGTGGGATTTTTCATTGAAATAGTACAATGGAATGTCCCCTAAAATCATTTTTGCTTATTAGATAAATGATACATAGAGGAAATGTTAGCATGAGACTTTAAAGAATAGTAACATTTCTATCTAGCCTCCATGGATATCTAAAAACACCAAGGGTACAGGAAAAATGAAGAAAAGAATACAAGCTTAAGGGGTGAGACTATCATTTTGTCCTTAAGTCTCTCACTAAATTACATGGTGTCAGCTTATACTGGATGTTTCATACTTCTGCTTACATGAAAACTTCAGTATTATGTACCTGTCTCTCTTAAGTATTAAACACTAGTCAATTTTTTCTTCACTAACAGCCACTTTCAGTGTGAAAACAGATCCCTCTTTCCTGCTGCGCTCTCAGTAAACACCAAACAATCATGTTACTTGCCTTGACAACGTGTCTTCAGAGTGTAGCTTTCTCAATACGATTTTGCACTCATATAGCATTTCCCTCTTCAAGGGAGAATTTTCCTTCATTTTAATTTCAGGATGGGATTCCCTTCTAGAAATTTGTCATATTTCTTATAAACTGTTTTTAGTGGCGTTGTTTTCGTGGCATAGTAATGGTCATTCATGCAACTTAAAGGATAAAAAGTAATGTATTTTCCTAGTTTTGTTAACATGAGAAATAAATTAAGATCTTGCTTACTAAAACCCAATGAAACAAAAAACCCCTGAAGCCATGTTACCATGAATCCAGGGTAACACTGGCAGCCAGGTACAGAATTCACACTAACACGGAACTCAATTGTGGATAAAGAAAACATCCTGAATTTTACAGTGGCCAGTATTTGTCAGTGTTGGTGCAATAAAATATGTGCTGCTATTCCTTTTGGCTTTTTTTGAAATGATGCACTTGAAGAGTCTACCCTGAGTCTCTGCCACTGTTAGAATCATCAAAGGCAGGAAGGGACCTCTTGAGATCAACTAATCCATGCCTCCTGCTCAAGTGGGGTCTGCTACAGCAGGTTGCCCAGCTCCATGTCCAGTTGCGTTTTGAGTATCTTCACAGATGGAAAGTCCACAATCTTTCTGGGTGACCTGTTCCAGTGTTTGACAGTAAAAAGTGTTTTCTTGTGTTCAGATGGAATTTCATGTGTTTCAATTTGTGCCCGTTGCCTCTTGTTCTGTCATTGGCCACCACTGAGAAGAGTCTGGCTCCCTCTTCTTCATTTCCCCCCCCCCATCAGGTATTTAGACATATTGGTAAGATTCCCCCAATCCCCTCTGATCACTGGGATGGAGAAAGCTGTGTAAAACATCAAGGATCTGCCCCTATAGAGAAGTACTGCGTGACCTCTAATTGCCACTTGCAAAACTTCTGATCAGCAAAGTGAATTCCTCTCTTACAATTCATTGAAATGACAGAAATACTGCTTTCTTTAGAGCTGTACTGTTCTACCAGCACTTTCCTAGTTTTTCTGATTCAGAGGCGAGTCTTGACAATTTAGCTTTGAATCGTGCATGCCATGAGAACAGATGTGCTTCCACAAATAATATTTCCATGCTTTCACCAGAACGCATCCATTTAAAGGAGAGCATTTGTCAGCTCCTGCTGTAGATATTTCTTCTATTGATACAGAAAACTGATATTACAGAGAAAATTCTGACCCAAATGGATTTAAATGCCCAAAGACACTTAAAATATAAAATCACTAAGACTAAAATGAGAATAAAGAATAATTCTGAAGGCTAAATTTAAGGAAATCAAAGTCAAATCATCAGTTCTGCTGCTTGGCAGTTGTGTCTCATGTGCTCCACAGCATACTGGTTGGACACATCTGGTTGGCTACTGAAAACATCATGTAGTATCTTTTAGAAGCTTTCTATTGAAGTTTGGGGTTGTTTGGGTTTTTTTGGGTTTTTTTTTTTTTGTTAGATACTTTCCATGCAGGGGGAAAAGTCAGAGGAATTACGTTCTCCAAAACAAGTAACTTGACTGGAATGCAGGGTGGTGGCTGGTCTTGTCACGCAGAGAAGAGATGATGAGCAATAAACTTTTCTCACCTTGCTACTTTTTTAATCAAGGTTTTTCATGAAGTTTCAATGGCCCCTAGTTCTTGTCACAAGATTTGTAAACACTTATCAAGAAGACGTTACTAAGCTACGTTTTAGGTTAAGTTCCTGAATGAGAGAAAAAAAGGTTGCCAATATTGAATTTTGCTCAAACTTCTTTCCAGTAGCCCTCCCCAGTGCATGAAATCCTGATCTACTGCAGTTAGTGGCAAAGCTATGCTTACTTTAATCGGCAGGATTTTGCTCAGCCACTCTTAAACACTTTATGGCAGATATCCAATATCTTACTGTAAACTCTACATATGCACACTGTGCAACTTGTTAACAACTTAATGTTTTTGCTCTCAGAGGAGCTTATCACATGTTAATCATTGCCCCAAACCCAGTAAAATCACACAATACATATTATAATCATTCATTTTAAACCTATAAAATAAAGAATGCCTTTGTCCTAGTGAAATGGACACACAGCTAGCAGCCCAAGAAATACAAGGAAAGGACATGTCATGGCTCTCCTGTTTCAGCATTCCTTGGTAGTTCTGATGTTTGCCATTACCAGGACTGCTGTAATTGTCTAGGAATCCAGAATAACATTTGCCATCTTTTGCTCATCATTACAGTGTATTGTGTATTTTCCACAACATTAAATATAAAACAAAACACAGAAACACAGTAAAACTGGGAGGGATAACTACAACTCTTAGAATAAAGATGGGCTGCCAGCTCAGCTGTCATCAGCAAAGCTGATTTCATCTCCATTTGCAGCTGCTTCTGCAGGGTTTAGATCAGGCACTTCCACAGAAAGCAACTGTTTCTTGGTGGTAGGAGTCAAGGCCTACCAGAGCTGTGAATACACTAGTTCTGGTCCACAAAATTGTAAACGGAATGAAACTCCCATCACTTATGATCAACAGAAAGGATCTGAATTCACTGGCCTCAGCTACAGAAGATACAAGAGCACCAAATTGGATTTCACTTTAAGAAATATGTTGTTCTATAATGTACAATTTAATCACAGATGTACATACTTTGTCTCTGAAACCTCATTTAAAACTCAATGCTTATCCCCAAAGCTATTTTTAGATTCCTTAACAAAGGCTTATTAGCATATTACTAAAAGTATGGCACTCCAGTATGTGAAATGTCACTCCAGAAACTTTCCACCTGAGGCTGGTTATTCATGTACCCCAGCTGATAACGAATCAGTTATTTTTAATGAAATCATATAATGTCATACTTCATAACTGAGAATTTGCAGGAAAGGCAAATACTTGCTTCCAAAAATTTCTTTCTGCTCTTCTCTTTGAAGTGCTAAAGGTTGAAATGCTGGGAATAAATTGTGTCCCATTTGGGTTGTACCTGGAGTTTACCCCTCACTGTATCAGCTCAGTGGACAGCCTGGACCTACTGATGTTTTTATTTTTCTGTAATAACCTTGGGAACCAAAATCAGAAATGGTAAATATCTTAGAACAAAGAATCTAATTTGAGACTAATATAATGCAGCAAAGCCCTATATTAGCCAAACAGGCTGTTGAAGTCACTGAGAGATCTTGAGCATTCAGACCTACATACATGAGTTTTGCTGAAGCAGGGCTTTGAGCAGAAGAGTTTGGTCCAGAGAATACCCTGGATTCTGCTCACATCTCTTCTGCCTGCTACCTCTTGCAGCCTTAGACAAATTAGCAATGGATTTGAGCAATCAAAATCAGATTTAGGCATGTTTGAGGTGTTTTAAGTCCCTATCTGTGATGCCACCCTTCATCCACACAGTGGGCATTTTATGAATTAGGCTCACAGCCTTTGGGCTTTAAAGTCCCATAAGCACTATCTGATTTGTGACTGCTCCCACCAGACCAGGCAAGCACTACACAATCACCACAGGACCTAGAAACTTGGAAAGTGACATGTAAGCCCTGCTCAGTAAATGTTCTCCAAGCACACCTAACTGAAGCTGACAGAATAAGATGCTTCACAAAATGCAGTTGCATTTGTTATCCTTTTCAGACCCTGTTCCTGGTGGCACAGGTAACTTATCTATCCAACCTAATGCCTAGAGTGCTTATCTGAAGTGGGAAATGCAAGTTCAGATCCTTCTTTGGCCACAGTGAGTTCAAGTCCACAAATCTCCCTTCACAAAAGACAATCCAAATGCCCAGGATACAGGCTATGAAGCAAATGTAAGCAAAGAAGCAAGGTTTACTGGACAGCAGACTAGCAAGCAAAGGGCATGATTCTGCAGTGCTTAGTGGCTCTCAGGCCTTCTCCTGGGGGAAAAGTCAGAATTGACCTTGTGCTTCTCCTCCAACAACAATCTGCAAACATCTTCCATTTAAGGCCCACAATAGTCACAATATTTTCACTATGCAGGCACACTTCTTTGTAAATATTATGCCTTTATCACCAAAGCGATCCTAAATGGCTACTCTATCAGAGAAATTTCTATCTGGCTAGCTACTCAGCTTACTTCTGTCTTTCTGGGATATGCACCTCACATTCACAAACTCAGCTCTGCCTAATGTCATGCCAGAAGATATACAAAATCCATACACAGGGAACTGATTACGCTGTAAAAGGGAATAAGAGTTTAAGGATTCCTGGGGAGCAATGGCAGTAGGGATATTAATGAGGGCTGCAGGTGCCTTTGTTGTTCTAGTAAAGCACATAGACAGTATGCCAGCTCTAAAGATATTGTGTTCTGACTTAGCAACACAGAACAGTACAGAAATGAAAAAAAAAAAACAACTGTGATCTGTCTTTGCTGAGGAGCACAAGAGAGCTTCATGGAAGGAAGGAATTTTAAAGATGGATTTAATGGCAATAGAGTATGCTGGGTATACCAAGCAGGAACGGGAGGTAAGGGAGATGGACGTTACATCCTCCCTATATGTGTGCATCTGAGCCTAACTGCTGCTGAAGAGAGTCAAGGGCAAAATGTCATGGAAGAATACAGGTACTTGGGAACATACAAAGGATAAAAGCTTGGGGATTTATGATAAGAAAATTATTGTGGTTTAATTAAACACTTCTGAAGACCATATTTTTAACCATTACACTGTTAATAAAACACCAGGTGCAAATAACTTTAGGGACAGAATGAGTCACAAAGTATGTGGGAGATGGCAGGGTCTAGCATGAGCATTACTGCACAGGGAGCGTGCCTAAGAGGCAGGAGGCAGCAGATCTATTTCAGACTGTGCCACTGGCTTCTTTCTTAACTGAGTGAATCACAAAGATTCAAATATTCAAAAGCAGCTTCTAATTCCAGATGCTTTGCCTTAGACACCAAGTCTGTCTTTTCAAAAGTGCTGGACACCTGCAGCTCTCTTTGCAGTCAGATGGGATATTCTCTGGATGAAGTCATAAATATCTGAAGCCAAGTTCTGAATAACTAAGAGTGAGGTTTCATGTTATGGCAAAACTGATCGGCTGGCTAACTGCTGGTAAAAGAGCTGCCCTGCTCCCACCTGATTCTCACACGAGCTGCTTTTGCTTTTCTTGGATAGGTCTGACCTCACAGAGCCAGGAGCTAAACTGGCAGAAATACTCACTTGTGGGGGCACACATACCTTCTGGATTAGCTCCTTGAGTCATCCTCCTTTGTGGCCCCACAAGCACCAAAGAGGTGCAGGGGAGCATGGAGGCAGTAAGGAGGAGCAACGATTCCCTCTGAGGCAGCAACATTTCCAGGCTAATTTTGAACCCATATGTCTTATCCTCACCATTCATCTGTTTCAGTCTCACTGTTTGTAAAATAGAGGTGGGGACAGGCTATTGTAAGACTACACTAATGGGAATAAGAATGAGGAAGTACAAAGACTAAGAGCAACTCCATATAAATACGAATCTTAACTAAAATGTTCTTATCCTCATGTTTCTCCATGACCCTGCCCAATGTATTCCTTTCTTGTCATTCTCACCTCTCTCCTCGTTAATGCTGTTCAACACATGTATTTGTTTCAATTCAAATTTGATTGAAATATGCCCACTGTATAGTGCTTTTAATCAAGCTTGTATGTTGAAACGAGGCCTATCACTTTTAGTTTCACTCCAGCTGTGCTGCTGCTTCTTGTACCCTGAAACAGCACTCCTCAATCAGTGCCTCTTACAGAGCCTGACAGGAGGTGCTGCTTCCAATTCATCAGCTGGGAGGAAAAGGCTTGCAGTAGGATAGCCACTGGTCTGCCAATGCCACTCCACAACAGCCTTTGAGAAGGATTACCACTCCAAATACTCAATTAGTGAAATCCTGGCTATAGTGAAGAAGGCAGTGGGATCTTTGCCACTTGCTTGTAGCGAAGCCAGGATTTCACCCATTTTCTGTATGCAGCTGCAACACACTGAGGCTCAGGATTTTCAGGCTCACCTGTAGAAGGTTATTCCCTGCTCCTGAGTTAACTCAGGAGTTATTGTAGTTATAGACCACCCATTATTGCACCATGACAGCCCCCACAGAGATGGATATGCCAGTTAGCATGGCTGTGAGAAAAGGAGGGTAGATGTTAACCACGAAACCATATTTAGAGCTAACAGGTGCTGAAAGGTATGGTGGATATTTTTTTGCCATACATTTCAGACTGAAAGACTACCTGGAGAAGAGCACAAGAAGCTTCAAGCTACATTTGTTAGCAACTAATTATAAAAAATCCACATGAACTTAGCTTTTACCTTCCACATGAGAAGGTAGTGCATTATGCAACTCAGTGATTAACAGCAATAGCAATAACCAATTCAGTTATATTAATTTTGCTTCTTAATACAAAGTATTTTATAAGCAGATTTATTGACTGAAACACAAACTACGACCAGTAATAAAAAGCCAGTGCTATGTGGTTATACTCCCATAACCTTCCTATAACCTGATAATATGGACAAAATATGGGCCCTAGTCCCAAACATATACCAGTATCCCCAAACTCATGCTTTATATATAACTGACGATACATGATTATTATTAAAGATTAATATCTAAATATTATTCTGAAGATTGATAATGATGTGCAACCACATTAGGGCATCATTAGGACCATCTAGCTGAAATCACAGCAATCATTTATGTACCGAGTACAGTGCATTCAGTAAGAATGACCTTCATCACCTGAAAGCGGCCTGCATTAGTCACACATATCCAGAATTATTCCTTATCCAAAAGAAAGCTGATAAATTAAATTAATATAGTAGTAGGACTGTGGGCACAGGAGAAACAGCTTTCTATAGGCAAGGAAGTTGCACAAAGCCAGGATAGCTTCTGCTGTGAAACATTATCCTATAAATAGAAGTGCAGTATGTTTTAAAATAAACATGAAGAAAAAAAGAAAAAAAAAAAAAACTAACAGGTTGTTTTCTTTGTGTGCTCACTGCTGGATTCACAATTATATTTTTGTTCATGGAAAGTACTGTATAAACAGTATAAACAATCTCAGAAAGGTATTTTTTTAGTGCTTCCTGTTCAATATGACTTTAAAAAAAAAGCTATAGAAAAAAGGCATAATGCAATACTTCTCTTAAAGATAGGGGGAAAAAATCTTTTGACACTTCTTTTTGCAATTGGTTTGTTACACTTCAGCAATAGAAACTACTTAATACCTGGAATATACATACAGTTCTGTAGAAACTGGTATCATCCCTTTGGCTAAATTTTGAACAACTAATTTTATAATTTCTTAGCCATTTACTCAGCACTTGGAAATGTCATTCTGTGGACAAAGTAGACTCTGCTCCACATTAGCTCCACTAAGCAAACAGCCATTCAAAGTAAATATTAACAGAACTTCATTTAATGCAGGAGAGAACATCCATTTGCATTGTTTTATTTTCTTTAAAATGCTGAAGTATTACACTTGTGAACAAAGGAAGACATCTATATCCATTAATATACATGAGTTTAAACTAGACCATGTCCCAAAATGGAGGTCGACAGCACCAATTCATCCAGTACACACCGAAATTAATCGAAGACCTTCCACTGACTTCTAAGTGCACTGAATCATGTGGTTAGTCACCATTGCATGATTTTAAAACTACAAATAGATGGATATTTTCTTCTTATAAATATATATGCTCATATTTTAATCACTAAAGTGGAATTCCCTTTACAAATCTTTACTTGTGCTCAAGAGAAAATAGGGATTAGGTTTTTTAAAGTAAACATTTTGCATGTCCAAAAATAGCTAAAATAGAAAAGTTTTTGCATGTGTAAAGAAAGATAAGAGTTTTGTCAGGTTCTTACATGCTTACCTCTTAACTTTTTAATTCCATGTTAGATAAGAGAACTGCAATCAAGTTTAATGGATACAACAAAGAGCTAATTTTAGTCTGGTGTAGGCCAATAGAAAAAAAGTCCATTTCCTTTTTTTTCTTATGAATAGGTGAATACATGGCACAACAGAACAAAAATTGGTCATGGTTTACTACCAAAGTTGGGAGCTATCCCATGCAATCCAAGTGTATCCATCCCCAGGGGACGTCCACGACATTTTAGACATTTATCTGTGCAAGTAAAAAACAAAGTGAAAATGAAAACAATTCTTTTCAAAGCCTAAAGAAAATATGTGATTTTGTTATATAAGAATTATACACACCGGGAACAAGAATTACTTATAGTAACATCTCCCTGGGCTACCTCAAGGATATTATGAGACAAGCTGCTAACTTCCAAAAAGAAGATGACTTAAGCACCTGCAGAAATACTTAAAAAGCATTACATTGTGTACAGAAATACTTACTTCATGTGAGGCATAGCAGCTCCTTATGCAGAGGCTCTGGCCCTATGGGCTTCCTTGGTTTTGGACAACAGACAGAGTGAGAAGGTAGAAGATATGAGACTCTCAGAGAGATTCTCAAAAACATTGCCAGTTTATCTATTAATTTGTGTCTTTTGACTTCTACAGTGCTTACAGCTAACACAAAGAATTTCACAAATGACGCATACACACTTTCTGTGAAATAAATATGGGAAGAGTGAGAGCAAGCCAAGCAACATAGCCCTCTGCCTCCCAGTTTGCAGTTATGGGTCATTCAGCACTTTCACAATTCTCTTCCGTAGGTCACAACAGCACACGCCCCCCGCTCAGTGCAGGGAGGCCTGTGAGAAGCCTGAATAATGGGAGTGGGACTCAGGAAGGAGTTATACTGCTAGAGAAAGAAGAATAAGAAAAGCAATTTGAAGGCACCCTGATGTTCCTTTAACTGGTAAAGGTCTTTCCATGTGCTTTGCTTCATAGATATGCATGAGAGCACAAAATCCCACCTCCTCATCATATGACTCCAAGGAGATTCTGTTGCCAGGATGCTGAAGAATTCTCTACCTAATTTTATTGTTATGTGGGACAGCACTGACTTGAGAGACCAGATGATTCTCCTTTATGTGATGTGCAATAACTCGAATTCATATAGACATTTATACACACAATGTTGCTATTAATTAAACTGTTTTTATTAGAAGATAACTAAGATGTTTATTTTTATGTCATAAATTTTTCTTTCCTTATTGGTATTTTTTTCTATAGACAAACATGTTAACCAAGTATGCATGTTAAAAATTGCTTGCCTAGTTTCTGCCATACAATCTCAAGACAAACACTTTAATTTCCAGATGTAATGACAAGATTCTCTTGTGCATTTATAAAGGCTCTCCTGGATGTTACTTTCTGGTTTATAAATTGCTTTCAAAGCTGTTTAGGCAATACCAAGTAGTTCATGATACAATCCAATAAGCACAGTGTCATTCTGGAAAGCGGCAGGCAAAGAAAATATCAAAATCTATACTGAAACACAAAACACAGAAACATAAAATCGTGTCTATTTCTGAAGGCAAGGAATCTTTTTTACTAAACATTTACGTAGTGTGAAAGCAAGCCTAGTCTAGTCATGAAAACTATACAGTGCAAATTCATTTTATATTGGAGGAAAAATGTCTTCTGAATGCCATTCTCTTTGCTGTGAGGCTGCTATACTAGATTTCCAAGAGTATGTGTGCCTGAAGCACCCACATATGCTTCTGGAGTAATGATGAGGAGTCACGTAATTTCTGGGTGGGAGGGCTATTATGGTACAGCACGAGAAGAAGGAAGAAAGGAGCGGCATGTACATTTGGGATTAAGTGAATGTAAGTAGGTGTTTATGGATGGTCTACTCATATGAAGTCCATTTAACATTACTGCAGAAACAACTAGGCATTTCCAGGGTTACAGTTCATCCTATCCCAAACTGAATGTTTGAGTTGGGTCAGATAAATTTCACCCTTAAACTGGCACTTCTTTTTAGCAGCTGTAATGAGGTATTAGGGCTCAGTTGTAGCAGGTAGGCAAGATGAATCCCTCCACCAATACTCATTAGAGACACAGCTGAATCAGAAGCAGAGACGAAAAAAATCCAGTGAATGAAGCAGAGGAAGAGGCATGTGTAAAAACACCGAGGAATGGGATCTGATTCAGGATAGGGATGGAATGGGAGAGCATTAGGGACAGAACAGTTCTCTGTTTCTGGAAGGGGGCCCCTCCTCAGCTGGAAGGATGCAGTGCCAGCAGCTTGAGAGAGAAGTCCATGCAGCCAAAATGCTTAACACCATGCACAGTGTAAATAAGTGAATGGAGTTGATCTCTCTGGGCACAGCTGTTTCCTGGCATAGCACCAAAATGCAAGTGGTTCTTCCTCAGCCTATATGCCGCACAGAAGAAGAAAAAGATGTTGTGGACTCCTGCTTGAGCAGATTTCTTCTCTGACTGCCACAATATTGCTGATGGCACTACCCATTTGCTTGGAAGAGCTGAAAACACAGGCAGTACATATTATAGATTCATAGAATCATAGAATGTCCTGAGTTGGAAGGGACCCACAAGGATCATTGAGTCCAACTCCTGTCCCTGCATAGGACAACCCCAAAATTCACACCATGTGTCTGAGGGCATTGTCCAAATGCTTCTTCAATATTGTCAGGCTTGGTGCCGTGACGACCTCCCAGGGGAGCCTGTTCCAGTGCTCCACCACCCTCTGCGTGAAGAACCTTTTCCTAATGTCCAACCTAAACCTCCCCTGGCACATCTTCCTGCCGTTCCCTTTGGTTCTATCATTGGTCACCAGGAAGAAGAGATCAGCGCCTGCCCCTCCTCTTCCCCTTGTGAGGAAGCTGTAGACCATGATGAGGTCTCCCCTCAGTCTCCTCTTCTCCAGGCTGAACAGACCAAGTGACTTCAGCCAGTCCTCATACGGCTTCCCCTCTAAACCCTTCACCATCTTTGTGGCTCTCCTCTGGACACTCTCTAGTAGCTTCGTATCCTTTTTGTACTTTGGCACCCAAAACTGCACATAGTACTGAAGATGAGGCCGCACCAGTGCAGAGTAGAGCGGGACAATCACCTCCCTCCACTGGCTAGCAATACAGTGCTTGATGCACCCCAGGACACAGTTGGCCCTCCTGGTTGTCAGGGCATATTGTTGGGTCATGTTCAACTTGCCATCGACCAGAACCCCCAGATCCCTCTCCGCGGGGCTGCTCTCCAGCCTCTCATTCCCCAGTCTGTATGTACAGCCAGGGGTGCCCTGTGCCAGGTGCAAGATCTGGCACTTGCCCTTGTTAAACTTCATACAGTTGGTGATTGCCCAGCTCTCTAATTTGTCCAGATCTCTCTGCAGGGCCTCTCTGCCCTGCAGAGTGTCAAGAGCTCCTCCCAATTTTGTGTCATCAGCAAACTTAGATAACAAACCTTCAAGTCCTGCATCCAAGTCATTTATGAAGCCATTAAAGAGCACTGGCCCTAAGGTGGATCCCTGCAGAACCCCGCTAGTGACTGGTCGCCAGCCCGATGTAACCCCATTTACTATAACCCTTTGAGCCCGACCCGTCAGCCAATTGCTCACCCATTGCATTATGTGTTTATCCAGCTGTATGCTGGACATTTTGTGATACTGGATACTGTGAGAGACAGTATTGAAGGCTTTACTGAAATCCAAAAAGATTACATCGACTGGCTTCCCTTGGTCAGCTAGGTGGGTAACCTTGTCATATAAAGAAATTAAGTTTGTTAAGCAGACCTTTCCCCTCGTGAACCCGTGCTGGCTGGGGCCAATGACTGCCTTGTCTTTCAGGTGTTTTTCAATAACTCCCAGAATAATCTTCTCCATGATTTTGCCAGGCACAGAGGTGAGACTGACAGGCCTGTAGTCACCAGGGTCATCCCCGCTGCCCTTCTTGAAGAAGATTGGGACGATGTTTGCCAGCTTCCAGTCAACTGGGACCTCTCCAGATTCCCAAGACCATTGAAAAATCATTGAGACAGGTCTCACTATGACATCAGCCAGCTCTTTAAGTATCCTTGGATGAATCCCATCAGGCCCCATTGTGGCGAACAGCCTCTCTGTAGTCCTCCCATGTCACCTGACCTTGCTTGCACTGGTCATACATTTTCTTTTTTTGTCTTAGTTCTAGCATAAGATGCCTACTCAGCCAAGCCAGCCTTCTGCCTCACGTGCTTGACTTCCGACATTTTAGAATTGCCTGTTCCTGTGCTCTTAGGAGGTGGTACTTAAAAAGTGACCAGCACTGGTGGACCCCAGCACCTTCAAAAGCTTTTTCCCAGGGGACCTTGCAAAGTAGTTCCCTGAGCAGCCTGAAATCAGCTCTCCTCATATCCAGAGTTGAGGTCCTGCTGGCAGTTTTCATCCTGTTACCATAGCTTTTAAACTTGACTGCTTCATGGTCACTGTGGCCAGGGCAGCCACCAATCACCACTTCACCCACAAGACCCTCTCTGTCAATAAGAAACAGATCGAGGAAGGCACCTTTCCTGGTCAGTTCCCTTAGTACCTGTACCAAGAAGTACATCAGGTACTCCAGATGGTTTAGGAATCTTCTGGTCCTGTTTCTACCAGCTCTGTGGTATTCCCAGTTGACATCTGGCAAGTTGAAGTCACCCATAAGGACAATGGCAGATGACTTAGAAGCATCCCTTAGTTCCTTAAAGAATAACTCATCCGTGTCGTCATCCTGCCTCAGTGGCCTATAGCAGACTCCCACAACGACATCTGCTTTATTTGTCTGTCCCTTAATCCTTACCCAGAGGCTCTCAACTGTGCCATTGCCAACTGCTACCTCCGTGCATTCCAGCCCCTCCACTACATACAATGCCACCCCACCCGCCTCGCCTGCCCTGCCTATCCCTCCTGAAGAGCTGTAACCATCCATCATGGCACGCCAGTCACAGGACTCATCCCACCAGGTTTCACTTATGCCGATGATGTCATATCTCAGGGACTGGGCCAAGGCATCTGGCTCCTCTTGCTTCTTCCTCATGCTGCACGCATTTGTGTAAAAACACTTCAAATGCAGTTCATTGTGCCCATTACCTTGTGAAGCAGTCTGAGGAATCTCAATATCATGATGGTTAGCAGCGCCAATTCAAATGGCAGCTTCTGGAAGCTTTTCAGTCTGGGTTACATGAAAGGCTTGGTGGCTGTCACTACAACCTAGGTCCATCCTAAGGATTGGCAACTGTTGGAGTCAGATCTTCTTGATGTGCCCTAAAGTCTAGAGATGGCCCATGGGCCACCATTTGAAAATCCGGTTACAGACAACCTGATGTGATTCTGTTGTATGGCAGATGAATTCCATGACTGGGTTACTGATGATGTAGTTTGACATTACAGCCAAAAAAATTCAACAGCCAGCTGCTACCAACGCTGACAATTCTTTCCCCCCATCGCTCTTCTACCCCTCAGAATTACAGCTGCTAACCAACACTTAGACAAAGGAACTACATATTCCTTATCTTCTGCTTTACATTTCTTGTATGTTATAACTACATACATGTTAGATAGCTATGGCCCAGCAGCAGGGCCCCAAATCTACACGCTTTCCAAACTATTTGGGAGTCCAGGGGTAAGAGAGTACTCCCCATACAAGGCCCTAGGCTCTGGAATCTGATTCCTTCTTTTCTCTACTGGTTGCTGGATTTAGAAACATTCCAGGCATGCTACATAGTCCCTCTTATCTTGCAGGCATTCGAAGAGGATGAGGCCTGAGAGATGGAAGGGCTGGAAATACAAAGAACGATGTAGGTGGGGTTTCATAACATTGGTCCCTAGAGTGTCTTTATTTTTTGAGGGACAATATGTAAATAGGAGCATTCACAATTGGAAATTCTGATGAACTGAAGTATGTATTGAAACCTTGCAGGCTTTCAGCATGCTAAATGCTGAAAGGTACTTAGAGCTGTGGGTCTTTTGCTTGTTCCACAACAAAAACAGTATGAAGAAACCATGCAGTATAATTGAGTCCCAAATAACCACACTTACTAAATAATACACAAACATGCAAGGTATAGCTAGGGGCATGCTGCTGCTTTGACTGGTTTCTGGCAGCTTCTATAAACACATAGGGTACTATTAAAAGGTTCACAAGTGATTTAAAGGGACACTAACGTATCCTTATACACTAAGAAATCAAATTGGTGCTGCAGAAATCAAATCAATAAATAAAAAGAAATGTAGACTGTAAAAAGAAAGCATTGCACTATGTTGTCCTTTATTTTTTTATGAGAAGTAAAATGCAATGGTTGAAGGAATTTTGGTCAACGAGAATAACATTCTTAAACACCACAAATCATAACTGAGAAAGATTCATACAATAATACTGAAGTGGTCTGAAAACTAAGGTGGTCTGAGCTATATCTACTTTCAGCAGCCTGTGAGGTTATCTAATGCATTGTATTTATGCTATAATTGTTAACCAAACAAGTAGTAAGTAATTATATACAAATCTCCATCCAAACCAAAATCAAAACAATAAAAACCTTTAACATAAGTGCAATAATACTAACTACAAAGACAGACATATTCACATTATGGCCCCTTTATATCACTTAGGCAAAATACAAGGACATTAAAGCAGGCATAAATGTAGATACAATTAGGCCCATCTTAAAGAAGCTTTTGTGTAACTGAGAATTGTGTTTATAGAATTACTTTCCCTCTTAATTTACCACTTTCTGCACAGACATTAAATCAAATCCCTCTGGTGTTCACATAGCATAATCCCAACTACCTTTAAAGATAGCAGTGATAGACGTTACTGTTAAGTGTTTCTTTACATTGAATGATTGTACAATATATATCCCCAAATACAGTATGATAGAACACTATTCTGTGTGTGTTTATATATATATATATATATATATGTATGTGCACAATTACACATGTACTTATACATATATTTATAGGTATATATATATCTGCATGGTTCATTACAGACAACAGTGCAGTTCAGTTTTCACTGCATCACACTGGTACCTGATGCTTTGTGATTATGCAATTTAATGCCCTATCAGGGTGTAAAAGTGAAAAATGACGGCAGAAACATCTCTGAAAATAAGTTTGAAATTTCCTACCTTGTGCATTATTAAAATTAGAGCTTTAATAATACATCAGCAGACACTATTATATAGCATTCCCACTATAGACTTCCCCAGTTAGCAGAGAAGTGGGGCCATGGGAGAGCTCCTGGCTAAGTTACAGTCAAAGAAGTTTTGGTATTGAACTCCAAATATATGAGAAGTGCAACTGAGATCAAAGTGCAACCTGCCTAAAACATTTCAGAAGGTAAATGTCAGAATCTCATGTTCTTTTCCATATTTACTGACAACATTAGTGAAGTGGCCAACATTTCAAAGAGCGGAAGGACACAATAAAAAATTATTTTTAAGTGAGCATCAAACTGATACCATTTCATGAAATCACTACATTATTACATTTTCATTTACTATATTGTGTTCAATACATTTTTAATGCATTCTCAACTTAGGGTGAAAGATGCTAAACACAACATAAGAGACGAACGTGTAGCACAATGGGTCACATATGGTTTATTTATAATGCAGATCCTTTGTGGGGAACTTTTGCACAGCCTAGAATTGGTAGAAGGTCATAGTCTTGTTAAAAGTTGCTTCCAGGGAACTGATTGGAATCAGGACTGAAGATTCCTGAGAAAACAGAATTGTTTGGGTGTGGTTTATCAGCACCTCTCACGAAGGATGTATACAATGTAAATGCAGAAGTTGTGCTTGGAGGATATCCACACATCACATTACTGATCTGTCTCCAAAGGGCAAATAACCAGTAAGGCCCCAATTTCTACCCCTTGGCAGCAAAGGGAAGATATTTAACTTACACATTTTTTTCCAGTTGTGATTTATGGGAGTGTTTGTAAATTAATATAGGCATTTCCTATGAAAGAAGCAACAAACTTAACATTGTGCCAGCCCAATCCTCAGTTACACTAAAGCTGGTTTATACTTCTCTGGCACTACTAGGATGTTAAAGAGGGCAAAGAATATCTGAGAATATCTCCTCCCCAGTCAGCCACTGCTAGCATTAAGGGATCTAATTTGAATCCTTGATACAGGGGACTGGGACACAACTATTCTGTGCTTTCTGAGGAAAGTGCAGTGCAAGGAAGAAGTCCTCCTACTTGTTTTACCTGTCCTGGTTATATGAATCTGTTTTAATTTATTAGCTCCCTGAGGCAGAGGCATTTTGTAAAGCACTTGCCCAACATGCAAATTCAGCATAGGCAATCATCTCTAAACAATTCAAATAGCCCTCTCCTCTGCATTCAATTTTTTGTTTCTGTAGATTCTCCAGTGGTGTAGAATCAAGCAGCAGCTTCCAAAAAGCCAAACAATTCAGTACCTGCCTCTCCTAGACTGGTGTCAGCAATGGTTTTGTGGGTATAAAATTGGCATCCTGCTTCTCACTGTCATTCCTGTGAGTTTGATTCTCCTTTCATTCAAGTCAATGGGGAATTCAATACCAACATCAGCAAGGCAGAACTGGTCCAGGAGTCATCTAAGAAAGGAGTCTGAGGGCTGATATTTCCACCGCTAGAGTGGGCAATGCAATTATTGGGGCAGTTTGTGGGAACCACCAGAACTCACATGTCTTTCTGTTCTCCATTCCAAAATGGAGAGAGAATTTCCAGTGGAAATGTTTGAGCAATTAAATAAACACAACAAGCACGGAGTAGTTAAACTTCAGGGCTGAGTATAAACATCCTTGTTTGGTTCAAAATGTTTTAAGAATGAAAACGAGGGGCCCCGCCTCTCCCTGCCTTGAAAAGGACTGTGACTAATGTGAAAAATGTTTTTGAATCAGAGCAAGAAAAAGTGTGGCCTCTGGTTTTTTAAATGCTTCCTTGGTGTTTTTGATGAACTGAAAGCTTTCCTTGGAGAAAAGACATTGCCTCCTGTAATGTATGCCTGATGGGAGCAGGGAGTAAAAGGCTTCCCTTTTCAGAAGCAAATTGGAGGAAAAAGCACAAAATTCAAGGAAAGAAATGAAGCAAAACTTTGAATGGAAGAAATAGTCCTAGTTATGCAGGTGTTCCTTTGTTAATGAGAGTTTACTGGCAAGTCTCAGAATCAAGAACATTGTATCATATTAGGCTGAAGCAGTCTTGAAATGCAAGTGAGAGCAGGTAATTCAGTATCCACGTGATATAAGGGTTAAGCTGAATCATAGTCTTCAACCACATTATGAATCACTTCCATTCAAAAAGGACACCAAAGCCATTGGCTTTCTCCAGCAAACATTATATAATGTGTAAAATAACAGACCAAACACCCTGGGGAGATGTGACAGAGAGCATGAACACCTACCTCATCCTCCAAGCTAGATGAAAGATAGTATTGCTGGGAAAGAAAAATAAACAGAAAGCAATTTGGAGGATAATTATGCAACGTAAAATACTGTAGACTAAGACTGTTTCAAAAGGAATAGTGATAAAATTACATTTTCTAATTGGAAATAAAAACTAACTATAGGAGGCAAAAATTTTCTTCAGGTGCCACCATTAACTGGGATCATTGTCACTAGAAGCACTGGTTTCAGTTTGATAGAATATTCACTAAATATGTAATATACGAAATCCCCTATGACCACCTATTCTACCTCCTGTTTGATTCTGGCTATGACATTTCTCCGAACCAGCTTCTTTATAGAATCATTCTTTCCCTGGAAAAGGGTCCTTTTGAGATATGTAAACCTGACCTATCCTTTTATAACTAAGTGCACGCACATATTAGGCCATAAACAAGACTCTTCTCCAGATGTAGATCATAAATATTTGCTGAACATGTCAACTGTTCCTGGCCTAATTCTTTTATTAGAAGAGAATATAATCAAAACTTCTAGTTATCCTTAACTCTGCTGGCTATAAACTTGTCTTCCTGTACTTACTTCTCTTACCACCTTTCTGCAATTCCTACCTTCTGCTTTAGAATACGAATTAATGTTTAGCTTTCCCTTTCTTCATATCTATTATTTCTGAAATAGCTGCTTTAATGTTATCTCTAAATGGGTTTTTTAGACTGTCATCTACTTTTGCAATGGACTCTGAAGCATATATATTCCCAGTGGGCAGGCACGCAGCATGCATGTGGCAACATGGTGGCTACCCAGCAAAAAGCAGTGTCCCCTGCTTCTCCTGAGCTTCTAGCACCTGGTAGAACCAATGCAGCCACACAGACAGAGCTCCTGTTCAAGCATGTGACCACCCAGGTCTCTGGCTGTGGGATGTGTGAAGGGATATTCCTAGAGATGGAAAGTGATTGTAAGCAAGACGGCGGGAGGTGTGATCAGATGGATGAACTGCTCTTCTTGGTGGCTGAGCTGCAGGAGGAGGTGAGCAAACTGAGGAGTATTCGAGAGTCTGGGAGGGAGGATTGATCAGTGGAGCCATACTCTGCCATCTATGATGCATGGAAGCAACTCAGCATGACCACTATAGAGGCAGGTCCTGGATATCTTTTGTGCCAGGAGGAAGACAGTGTCACAAGGGATAAGGAGGGGTGGAAGAAGGTTACAGCATGGAGCAGTAAGAGATACTCCTCCTTACCATCTAAGTTACCCTCTAAGATACTGGGTACGGTAGATGAAGTGCATAATGAGAAAGAGGAGGAACCTGTGCAAGCCGTCTTGCTAAGATCAGAGAGACCAACCCCTCACAACAAAACCTGCATTAAGACCAGTGCTGAGAAGAAACAACAGTGAGTTACGGTCATTGGTCATTCCCTTCTGTGAGGAATGGAAGCACCCGTCTGCAGACCAGACCCTCATTTCAGGGAAGTCTGCTGCCTCCCTGGGGCACAAATTAGGGACATCACCACAAGACTGAAAAGCCTAGTTCAACCTCCAGACTACTATCCATTTATGCTCTTTCATGTGGGTACAAATGATGTCATGAGGTCAATCAAAAGAAACTTCAGAGCACTGGGAAGAATGCTAAAAAATTCAGGAGCACAGGTAGTATTTTCCTCAATCCTTCCAGTAATGGGGGAAAACTTCAGAAGAAACAGGCAAGCCCAGGATATCAATACCTGTCTGCAGGATTGGTGCCTCCACCAAAACTTTGGGCTTTTAAACCACGGAAGTGCCTTTGAGGGACAAGGTATGCTGGGGCCTGATGGGATCCACCTGTCCCAATAGAGAAAATGTGTCTTTGGGTGTAAGATGGCAGGGCCGATCGAGAGAGCTTTAAGCTAGAATCGATGGGGGAAGGGGATACTAACAGGATTGCAGTAGGTAAGCCAAGGGTTGGTATGGCATTGCCTGAGGGTGGCAATGCTAGTGGGAACATTTACACTGCTCCTGGGAGCATGGAGGGCTCAGGAGCATATCTGAAATACTTGTACACCAACACACACAGTATGAAAACAAAAAGGATGAACTGGAAGCATTGATTAGTTCCCAGAGGTACAATATTATTGGTATCAGTGAGACCTGGGGGACTAAGTCCAATGATTGGAGTGCTGGGATGGAGGGCTACGGGCTGTTCAGGAGAGATAAGCAGGGCAGGTGAGGTGCAGGTGTTGCACTATAGGTAAGGGAGAGGTTTGACTGTACAGCCCTTACAGTTAGTGCTGATGTGGTTGAGAGCCTCTGGGTGAGGATTAGGGGGATGGAAAACAAAGGAGATTTTGTGGTGGGTATCTACTACCAGTCGCCCAGCCAGGATGTAAGGACTAATGAGTCATTCTATAAGCAATTAGGAGAAATTTCTGGATTGGTAGCCCCTGGCCTTATGGGAGATTACAACTTCCCAGACATCAGCTGGGAATACCATGAGCAGGTCTTGGAAATTCTTGAAGTTTGTAGGAGATAACTTCTTGTCACAGGTACTCAGTGAGCCAACTAGGAAAGATGCCCTTCTAGGTTTGCTGTTTGTGAATAGAGAAGGACTCATGGGAGATGTGACAGTAGGTGGCTGTCTTGGCCACAGTGATCATGAAATGGTTGAGTTTAAGATCTTCAGTGTACTGAGAAAAAAGGACAGCAGAGTTGCTACCCTGGATGTCAGGGGAGCAAACCTGAAGCTATTCAAGGAGCTATTTAGCAGAGTACCCTGCAAATCTGCTTTTGAGGGCTTAGGAGTCCACGAGTGCTGGTTGGTCTTTAACAACCACCTTTCAGAAGCACAGGAGCAGCCAATTCTAGGTAAGTCAAGCAAGTGGGGCAGAAGACCAGCTGGGCTGAACAGGGAACTCCTCATGAAGGCCAAGAGGAGAAAGAAATTGTATGATCTCTGGAAGCGAAGTCAGGCTTCGCAGGAAGATTACAGAGCTGTGGTTCATACCTGCAAGGAGAAGACATGAAAGGCTAAAGCTCAGTTACAGCTGAGGCTGGCCAGTGTTGTTTCAGGTAACAAGAAGGGCTTTTTTTTAAATGCTAATAGCAAGGGGAGGTCTAAAGAAAACTTTGGACCAATACTTGTTGAAGATGGTCATCTGACTAACAGGGATGATAGGAAGAAAAAGCGGAGGCATTCATTGGGGTTTTTTTGCCTCAGTCTTTAATAATACTGATAGACCCTGGGCTGCGTGGTCCTCTGAGGCAGAGGACCACAAGTGCGGGAACAGGGACTTTCCATTTGTGGACACTGAAATTGTGATGGCTACTTGAATCAGCTGAATGTTCACGAGTCCAGGGGCCTGATGGGATTCATCCCAGAGTACTGAAGGAGCTAGCGGACCCCTCTCGATTATCTGCCAAAGGTCTTGGGAGTCTGGGGAGGCCCCCGCTGACTGGAAGCTGGCCAATGTTATTCCAATTCACAAGAAGGGTGTGAGGGAAGACCCAAGAAACTACAGTCCTGTTAGTGTAACCTCAGTTCCTGGAACAATTATGGAGAAGACTATACTGGGTGCTATGGAAAGGCATTTAAAGGGTAATGCAATCATCAGGCACAGTCAACGTGGGTTCACAAAGGAAAGTCCTGTTTAACTATTCTGATATCCTTCTATGATAAGGTCACCCACCTAGTGGATGTAGTTTTTCTGGATTTTAGTAAGGCTTTTGATGCTGTGCCTCACAGCATCCTTCTGGACAAGTTGTCCAACTGTGGGATGAGTGGGTTCACAGTTTACTGGGTGAAGAACTGGCTGAAGGGCAGGGCTCAAAAGGCTGTAGTGGAGGGGGCCACATCTGTGAATGGTTCAAAGTTGTGCCAGGGGAGGTTTAGACTGGACATGAGGAAGCATTTCTTTACTGAGAGGGTGGTCAAACACTGGAACAGGCTTTCTAGAGAGGTGATCGATGCCCCAAGCCTGTCAGTGTTTAAGTGGCATTTGGACAACATGCTTTAACTTGGTCAGTCCTGAATTGGTCAGGCAGTTGGACTAGATGTTCATTGTAGGTCCCTTCCAACTGAAAATATTCTATTCCATTCTGTTCTATTCTTTTTGATTCTGGGACATCTAGTTAAATCTACTTGAAAAGTTTCCAATAATCATTCACACCTTTTCTGTTCTTTTTAATAAGTTATTTAGCTTTTAATTATTTACAACACTTTTTAATGAATGAGGAAGACATGAAGCACAAATTTAGGAAAGGTACATACTACTCAACACAGTTTTTGATTAAAAAGACTTACTTTAAACAAAAGAAATGCTGTAAGCAAAAGAAATTGCTTACAAAATAGAGTTTATTGCATGTAAAGAACTGCTAGATGACAACAACTTTTGCTGAAAAATAAAGTGAAAAGGTTCCTAGTAGAATTGATTAATCTTAAGAATCTGTTTTGTTTATTTTTTATTAATAAGCCTGGCATAAAAAGGTACGTGTTGATGACAAAGTTAGGTATCCAGAGCGTTGTTTCCTGTTCCATGCTCCCCTGTACAAAACAGACAAAGAAACCAGAGCAAGTCCAGCAGATGTCAATGAAGATGATTAAGGGCTTGAAGCATCTGTCATATGAAGAAAGGGTGAAAGAGCCAGCCCTGTTTAGCCTGGAGAGGAGAAGGCTCAGAGGAATGTTATCAATCTGTACAAATGCCTGATTGGTGGGGAGAAGAGGGGGCACAAATAAGATGGAGCCAGGCACTTCCAATTGGAGCCTAAAGAAAGGACTAGAGGCAATGAGCATGAACCAGGAAATTCCATTTCCATGTAAGAAAACACATTTTCACTATGAGGGTAGCCAAACACTGGAACAGGTTGCCCAAAGACGTTGCGGAGTCTCCCTTGGAGATACCCAAAACACTACTGGACATGGTCTTGAGCATCTTGCTTTAAGTGACCCTGCTCAAGCTGGACTAGATGACTCTGAGGTCCCTTCCAACCTCAACCATTCTGTGATTCTATGAAATTAGAGGATGATGCTGGCATAAAAAGAATTTATATTCATAAGCCGGCCATAAATACATTTAGATCAGAAATTTAAATGCCGCAAACATTCAGAAAAAATATATACTGCACAAACCCTCCAACAGGAAAAAATAGTTGAGAGGTTGAATTTGATCAGTCTATGAAAGGAATTAGAAGACAGAGTTTCCCACAGTAGCTTGTAATAAGAGTAATCCACTCAGAAGATACCTTCCAGTCTTAATTCCCCGAACTAGGGTTTTTAGAGCATGAAGTATGTAAGGACATTTTAGACATCCTGACCTAGCCACAGTCAATTTGGATTAAGAGGTCGCTTTCCTTAATGGCCTACCACCATTAGTGCGTATGTAATTGCTCCCTAACCCAGTTCTGCTAAATGTCTCAGTTTATCTTAAACACACCTTAAACAGAGTTTATCTTAAACATGTTTTTAGTAGATGTTTTTAAACCAGATAATTTTGACAGAACTGTTAGAGAGCTATTACAAACACAGGTCCGGTTAGATGGTGGCCCCTCACATAAAAGCTCTGGCAAGTAACACTCGGGGCCAGCTTCTCAACTTGTACCAGCTATAAGCAGAACACTTCACCTTAAGGTGCCCAAAATTACAGGTGTGGATCTTAATTTTTTTCTAGACATTAAAGCAAGTCAACTCAGACTAAATAAACATGCAGTTGGCGTATCAAGCTTTGTTAGGGCCCCACGTGTGCCTCTTCTCCAGGGATTGATTGCAGCCCCACCTTGAGTACTGTGAGCAGTTTTGGGCACCTCAATATAAGAAGAAGGACATCAAACTGCTGGAGTGTGTCCGGAGAAGGATGACCAATGGTGAAAGGTCTCGAGGGCAAGACTTAGGAGGAGCAGCTGAGGTCACTTGGTTTGCTCAGCTTGGAGAAGGCTGAGGGGGTGACCTTGTCTCAGTCTACAACTTCCTCAAGAGGGGTAGTGGAGGGGGAGGTGCTGATCTCCTCTCTCTGGTGACCAGTGATAGGACATGAGGAGATGGGATGAAGCTGCATCAGGGGAAGTTCAGGTTGGACAACAGGAAAAGGTTCTTCACTGAGAGGGTGGTCAGTCACTAGGACAGGCTCCCCAGGGAAGTGGTCACGGCACCAAGCCTGTCAGAGTTCAAGGAGCACCTGGACAATGCTCTTAGTCATATGGTTTAGTTTTAGGTAGTCCTGTGAGGAGCAGGGAGTTGGACTTGATGATCGTTATGGGTCCCTTCGAACTTGAGATATTCTGTGATTCTGTGATTCTATGATTTAGCTGCCTATGGCTCAAGCTCAGCACTGGCTTCATGCAGCTCTGTGACCTTGAGTTAGAGGGCTGTGTAGAAAGACGTCGTGTGAGACAAAGCTGTGGGAACTGAGGTCCTTCATTCCAGATAGTGCTTTTAAGCTCAGGCTCTTGCTGTCAGTCTCTGCCATAATTTTGTTGCAGGAATGCCTGTGCTTGGTCTTCCACCTTCCTGACTCTTGACTCTGATCCTGACCTGGTCACTTGACTTTCTGGCTTGATCTTGGACCTGTCTCATCACTACAGGCTTGCCTGGTGACCTGAACTTTTGGCTGAACCTCACAAGGCCTGCCCTTGCTGCTTCCTGCCAAGTATGGCCATGAACCTCTGGAGGGTACAGAAAAAATTCCTATGCTTATTCTGTGGGTAGAGTTTTAAAAAGCATGCATACAGGAAGGAGTATTTCCACCTCTGAAAACATATCTGATCTCTTCTATAAAGGCTTTCCACTACTGAAAGGAAAGTCAGATGAGCATTCGAATCCGCTGCTGTTGTATGCCTCAGAATGGAGACACAGTTAAGGAAAAAAGCACTTGATTTTCTTGCAGGGATGAAACATCCTGATGGCAATTTTCAGTTGCTTGAGCTCAAGCATCTGAGCTTTGCAAGCTAGGCTACCAAGCTGCTTCTAAACAAATCAGATGTGTACTACTGTCTTCAGTGACAATCTAAGTTACACAATTTGAGTTGGTTGGTTTTGCTAAGTGATGCCTGTTCTAAGGTTATACTCCATATGTTTGAAACTTAGGAGTGGACCTGGCATTGGCAAGGATAGGCAAACTGACAGTTACCCAGATTGATATGCATGTCATTAACAATTCAATTTCGAGAACATACATTTACAGGTTTTGCAAAACTGACCACTGCTCTTATGATAAAGGTAGATTTATGTGAGTGAGATATCACCATTGTGAAGGCATTTCTAAGAGCATTAGTTCCCATAATTTGAGGAATAAGGAAATAAGTACAAGTTCCATAGCAGTAAATCACGTATCTTTTCTGATTGTCTTTTGAACATGTGGTATCATTTAAACACGTGATCCTGAAGCTGAGGTGTTTCAGACCACAAGATCAGCATCGACATTGGCTGATGTTTAGGTATTCTAGCCTTGGCAATGTTCCTTTATGTTTGATCATTCTGCTTTGCTACGAATTAACTGAAAAGCTTTTAACTTTAGGTGGTTTAACTTTAGCATGAAAACTAGTTAAGAGAACATACTAGAATTTTCTTTTTGCTGCCAAGCAGAAGGCAGGAGGGAGGTACTCATAATGCTACAGACTGCACTCCATTCCATAGGACTACGAAATCAAATAAGGTACAGACTCCCACTTCCACTGACAACAGTTTCCTTCCATATAAGACAGAGCAGAAAGGAGCCAACAATACTGGCTGTCTTTCAGATTTCAGTGACTCATACATATACTACTCTTGTAAGTTAATTTAATACTGAAATGGGCACTTATTATAGGTACTGAAGATTTATACGGTGTCTTTCATCAGCAGAGAGGTCACAATACTTTATAAAGTGTTTCTAAACACACATAAGCAAAAAAAGATACTGCCATGTTCAGATAGAAAATGGCAGCCATATAACACACAGGAATAATGTACCATAGCATATAGGTCTAGTTGTCCAAAAAGGAATAAGGAATTAGAATTAGGTTCCTTTGTTATGGCAGCAGTCCTGACTCATTAAAGTATATCCTATAATGAGTCTTAAATTTCACTTTTACCCTGGATCACCAGGAATTCCTGTGGTACCCTGTAAAAAGGAAATCAAAATCATTGGAGCTGTGAAAAGGAATTTTTGTTGAGGAAAATGTGTTACTTGAACTATAATTTAGCAAGGACACTAGAACAGCTGAGAGAGAGATTCCCTGGCTGTGTGATGAACATTTCAGAGCACTGAAATGCTATACAGTACAATTATTATTACTGCAAGTATCAGGATCTCACTTTTATGCCATATGCAGAGCACAATGATTCAAGTAAAAAGGTTCTTGCAGGCACTATCCTGGGACATTTGTTCAATTCCAGCTAGGGACAGTATGACCTGGTGAAGCAGCTGTGACACTTAGAGAAGCAGTATCATTACTCCCTACTGCTCTTGGAAAGAAACTATAAAAATAATAACTATGCTCAGCTCTTCTATGAAGTGTGATGGATTAGACAGAAGTATGGTTCTGGTTCTCTAGTTCTTCTCAGAACATACATAGTACATACAGAGGGCTAAGTTTCTTACCTTAGAGTGTACATCAGTTAAGTTCTAAAAAGAACGTCATTTAAGACTTGTCAATCAGTCTCCTCAACTTTGGCTTCTCTGTTGAAGAAGCTACAAAATGAACCTGCTTGTACACAGTTTTGGGGAGATGTCTAGTTACACACTAGAAATACCAACTTCCAGTAAGGTTTTGTAGTAGAAAATAGGGTAAGACCACAAACAGAAGAATCATTAGAACTGCAGCCATACTCCCTGAATTTGAAAAAGCTGTGTTTAGATCCATTACTTGCACACGGCTTTATAATAGACATAAATTGCCCGTTAAAATCAAGCTTCTACAAAAATCAAGGAAAATCTGAATCCTAAAAACCAAACTAATAGTCATACTGGCACGGCTTCTTTTACTTAACAACCTCAAAATATTTTAAGAAGGTGGATAAATATTACCACCTACACATACATAAAGCCATGGAGTTGATTCACCGAAGGATATGCTGTTTGGCTTGGGTTCCTTGCACTTCGATTTGGCATTTAAGCCAGGTGTTTAAGCTGGGAACACTATCCTCAATCCTTAGTGCCCTCTGTGGTCCCTGAGAGGAAGCAGGCAGCTTCAGAGAGTGACTCACATCCTGGTGGGCCTGAATCACTGCTCAGAGACACCAATCATTCTCCCTTGCCTTTCTCCGTTGTTCCCGGGGGGATCAGACTTCTGTGGAGAGGCCTAAAGTTTTCAGAATCAGCCCAGGCTTAGTGCCACAGTTGGTAGATGATCCCATGATTCTCTGTTTCTTACCTGAATTGCTACACTAAGCTAGCTCTGAGAAAAGCTCTGAGGATTTATAAAGCTGTATCGATGATGATTTTTTCTCTCTTTCCCTTTAATATAACCCAGGAAAATCCAGAAACCAGTTAATAACCATAGCAGTTATGATGATATCAGAATGCAGTAATGACCTAGGAGAAGAAAAGATCTTTACTATTTGAATAACTTCCATTTGTATCTTTGATAATTCTTTTCCCCTTTTGAACACTAAGACCTAAAATAGGAACAAAGGAAGGATGGAGTAAGTTCAGTTCTTCAATTATATGATTCATTATAAGGGTAGTAAAAACAATGCTATTACATGAATGAGTCCACCTAGAGCACAGAAGATCATTCTTTAATTGAATATTAGATATACATACTTCTATGTTCTATCACTTTCTTAAGATAAGAAAGTGTGCAGCACCTAACTTGGCCTATGGGTCATGCACTGTCCCAACACATGCTCTATCCTTAAAAGTACATAGCAGCAGAACAACTTATAAGGATGGTTTGAAGCGAACTAAGTACAGCAGCAGTATTGCTCATGATTTTGACTACCTTCATCTTGGATACTCAAACCTAGCTGTGTTGAATGGTAGCCAAACTAAAATACATGAGGTTGTTAATGCAATTTAGAGAATAAAGATATACTGCAGATCCACTTAAACATAAAATACCAATGTTTTTAAACAAAGATTTGTAGCAGAAAAAGAATCCTTAATGCCCAGTGGTACAAAGGAATTTTGTTGGCTCAAGTAAAGCTATAAAAACTAGAATGTTTATTGGCTGTGGATTTACTGCGAATATATCATACATGGTCCAAAAAGTGCCAATAAAGCTTTCACAGCTTAGAGATTTTACAGGCTGGAGAAAAAAACAGTAGTCAAATTACTTTTCAAAACTTTTTTAAAAACCCACCATGGTACAACGGCACAAGAATTCCACCTAGCTCTTCTAGAAACAGGGATATTCAGCAGGTGGAGTACAACATGCCTGGGACATTAATAATTATACATAAAGATTACTGGAGAATTCATGCTGCATGTAGAAAAAAAAGTAGCTTCAAGAACTAGTTTATCCTCAGAATTTACAAAAGATAAAGGGTAGTTAGAGATTACACTGTGTGATGTACTTATCAGCTTCCTTATATAGAATGATTCTGGACCACTGGTACATGTCAACACATCTGAGTGAAAGGAATACGTTTACTCAAAGCTTGTCTTCACCACACACACTCAAATACTCATAGTCTCTTCAGTCACTGTTGGCATGAGGCAGGCTTTGCTTTCATGCAAGTAACTCTCCCATTTTCCATGCCTGTATTATATTCTCAGCAGATTTCTCTGCATTGTATCTTACTTTATTATTGCTGGATTTTTGGAGTGCCGTTTCCATTCCTCTGCCCACTCACTCTTTGAAAGTGTGACAATGAACACATTGTAATGCTTGTCCTCTCCAGCATGCTCTCATGAAATTCCAATGAAACAGAACTTTTAATGCTGTTCAAATATATGTTTAGATATATATAAAAAATTAACTAGTGATTTAATTTTACCAAACTTGATGGTTCATAAATTCATACTGTATTATATTTTAATGCTACTTCTGTAGCTGCTGCCATTGAGGTTATGTAGTTGCTGAAAAGTTTAAGTCCACCCTGAGTAAAGTTCCTTCCTAGCCTAGATATCTGGAATGACATCTAGGTAAACTGTTAGAACGTTTAGTATGAATTGTGACTTTCACACTTTAAACGATGTGATCTTTCATCGGTGGATCCTTTCCCGCTCCTTCCTAAGCCCTCCAATTCCCTCACTCATCCGCCTGTAACTGACAGATACAAAATTAAAGAGTGTCTGTCTTAAAATACACACAGGCACATACATAGCTATAAATAACAGAACAGGGTCATTTAAAGGAATTCTAGATGAGATGTAAAAGAAAGTGCAGATTTACAAAGTAGCAGTTAACTGCCAAAATTATAGTTAACATAAACATATGCTTTATGTGGTCTTTTAAAGTATTCTGATGGTATGCTAAGGGTTTAGCTGGTTTGTTCAAGTTGTAGTGAATTCTGGCATTTCTGTTCTCTCTTTGACTACTCAAAGTACAACAACTGAATAACTCAGAAAAGCAAAACTAGCACCCTGATCTCCTGTGGCCTTGTGATTGAATTATTTGAAATTTTGTGGAGTGCAAGCCCCAAATGAAGCCTTCCCATTGGGTAGTAATCCCATAACATCTCCTCATTCCTAATACAGACTCACTGCAGCTTTCAGTCAAGGTTGTAGCCTGGGCTTCTCTTGTCTACTAGCTGCCTACTTTCACAAATCTTAAAGGAGCAGAATTATTATGTATGAGACCTCTACTACTTTGCAATATAACTGGCCAACAACTTCAGAAGCCATTACGGGGAGAAGGACACCAGAAAATGCAATTACTTAAGATCTGTTTTTGTAGAAAAGTGAGTTAAAAATCCTCACTTTTTATTTCTTCCCTGCCACAATGAATCAGGCACTTTTTAAAACAATAAGGCAGAGAAGACATAGAAAGACAGGCAGATGAGACTATTACTATTATGTGAAAGGCTGGAACTGGACATTAATCTTGCAACAGGCCTAAAGGTGGTGATATTAAGCAGCTTCTATAAGGCTGTTGACTAAGTCAGTGCTTATTTTGGCATACGTACCTGAATGTGACATCCAAGCATCAGAAGTATAACTGAAGCCCCCTCTAGCTCGATACGCAATTTTACCAGAAATAGGCTATTCTTATGTAATAGCCAATCTACTTTTAACTTAGCTACACAGCATGCAAAAACATCTTATAAAGATATCAATAAATACAACACCCCAGAACTAAGATATAAGCCCCAATAAAACTAAATTGCTGTATTTTGCTAACATTTACAAATTACAGACCAAACAGGGACCCATAACCTCTCTAAGAGTTTTAATGGTCATGTAAATGGCTGAGTAACACACGTACAAAGATACATGTAAAGGTATGTACCAAAGGCCTTGGGAATCTGGGGAGGCCCCTGCTGACTGGAAGCTGGCCAATGTTATTCCAATTTACAAACAAAGCGTGAGGGAAGACCCAGGAAACTACAGACCTGTTAGTGTAACCTCAGTTCCTGGAACAATTATGGAGAAGACTATACTGGGTGCTACTGAAAGGCATTTAAAGAATAATGCAATCATCAGGCACAGTCAATGTAGGTTCACAAATCATAGAATCATAGAATGCTTTGGGTTGGAAGGCACCTTTAAAGGTCATCTGGTCCATGGCCCCTGCAATGGGCAGGGACATCTTCATCTAGATCAGGTTGCTCAGAGCCCCGTCCAACCTGGACTTGAATGTTTCCAGGGATGGGGCATCTACCACCTCTCTGGGCAACCTGTGCCAGTGTTTCACCACCTTCATCATGAAAATTTTTTTCTTGTGTATAGTCTAAATCTACCCTCCTTTAGTTTAAAACCATCACCCCTTGTCAAGTTGCAGCAGGCCTTGCTAAAAAGACTATCCTCATCTTTCTTGTAGGCCCCTTTAAATTATTGAAAGGCTGCAATAAGGTCTCCCCGCAGCCTTCTCTTCTCCAGGCTGAACAGCCCCAGCTCTTTCAGCCTTTCCTCATAGGAGAGGTGTTCCAGCCCTCTCATCATTTTTGTAGCCCTCCTCTGGACCAAAGCAAAGTCCTGTTTAACTATTCTGATATCCTTCTATGATAAGGTCACCCACCTAGTGGATGAAGGGAAGGCGGTGGATGTGGTTTTTCTGGATTTTAGTAAGGCTTTTGATGCTGTGCCTCACAGCATCCTTCTGGACAAGTTGTCCAACTGTGGGATGAGTGGGTTCACAGTTTACTGGGTGAAGAACTGGCTGAAGGGCAGGGCTCAAAAGGCTGTAGTGGAGGGGGCCACATCTGGCTGGCAACCGGTCACCAGCGGTGTTCCTCAGGGCTCAATTCTAGGGCCAGTGCTGTTCAATGTATTGATCAGTCATCTGGATGCAGGACTTGAACACACCTTTAGCAAGTTTGCTGATGATACCAAACTGGGAGGTGATGTTGACTGTCTCAAGAGACAAGAGGCCGTGCAGAGGGATCTCGATAGAGTGGAGCACTGGGCAATGATTAATGGCATGACATTTAACAAGAACACAATGTCATCGTCTGCACCTAGGATAGGGTAACGCTGGGCACAAGTGTGAACTGGGAGAGCAGTGGCTGGAGAGCAGCCCTGCAGAAAGGGATCTGGGGGTGCTGGTCGACAGCAGGCTCAATACGAGTCAGCAGTGTGCCCTGGCAGCCAAGAGGGCAAACCACATCCTGGGGTGCATCAAACACAGCATAACCAGCCCGTCAAAAGACGGAATTATTATCCTGCTGTATTCAGTGTTGGTGTGGCCTCAGCTTGAGTACTGTGTGCAGTTCTGGACCCCACAATTTAAGAGGGATGTGGAGGTCCTTCAATGCATCCAGAGGAGGGCAACAAAGCTGGTGAAAGGGCTGGAAGGCATGTCCTATGAGAGCGGCTGAGGACTCTGGGCTTGTCTAGTTTGGAGAGAAGGAGCCTGAGGGGCAACATCGTTGGTCCCTACAGCTTCCTGAGGAGGGGAAGTGGAGAGGGAGGTGCTGATCTCTTCTCCCTGGTATCCAGTGATAGGACATATGGGAGTGGTTCAAAGCTTCACCAGGGGAGGTTTAGACTGGACATGAGGGAGCATTTCTTTACTGAGAGGGAGGTCAATCACTGGAATAGCCTTCCTAGAGAGGTGGCTGATGCCCCAAGCCTGTCAGAGTTTAAGAGGCATTAGGACAATGCCCTTAACAGCATGCTTTAACTTGGTCAGTCCTGAATTGGTCAGGCAGTTGGACTAAATGATTGTTGTAGGTCCCTTCCAATTGAAATAGTCTATTCTGTTCTATTCTATTTTCAAAAGATATTACAAGAGCCTGAACATTACAGACAGGTTTTGAGTAAGAATGCACAAATAACGAAAATTTGCACATAGCACAAAATTGCATTCAACATACTCCATCTAAAGCATTTTAGATTAGTCAGATCTCTTGTCAGTGACTCTCTCATTGCCAAAGTGTATTTCCTATTTACCTGTTTGCTGCCCTTTAAATAATGTAAATATTCACAGAAAGAAAAGACATACAAAAGTGGAATGCTCTTAGGGCATTTGCTGCTATGCTACAGAGAAAGGAACTCTTGATTTGATCAATACAATTTAAGTGATTGCAAGATCTTCTCATGTACCAAGCTAATACCGTAATCTATGCTTAACTTTGCTTGGGAAGCGTAATGAAGTTTTTATTCACACCAGTGCGTGCGTGCGCACGCGTGTACAAAGGGAGAAGGGAAGGCTTGGTGCAACACATAAAGCAAAAGCTCAAACCCTGCCATTTTCGGTATGAGAATACTGAAGGCTTTAACAGTCGCTCAGATTACACTGAGATCAGGCGAGTATTTTTGCTGAGGTCAGTTCAGTAGGGAGCACCGCCACCACCACACCTCTGATGGCAGCCAGCAGCCGTTGCGCAGCACCTGACCTGTGGGAAGCGCACGGTGCACCGCCGCCAGGCACCGGGAGCCCGGCAGCGAGGGCCGCCACCTCCCACAGGCCGCGGCCGCTACCCGCCGCGCCTCGCCGAGCCGCGGGCGGAAGTTACGCGCGGCCTGCCTCCAGGCCGTACCACGCGCTTGCGCAGCACGGTATTGGGACAGAAAACGGGAGACGACAGAGCCGTGACGCCACGGCGCACCAGGGCACCCGTTTCCAGTCCTGCCCCGGCCCCAGCGTCACGGGGTGCCAGCCGCGTGCTGCCGCCAGCCCCCGCAGGGTTATTTGACGAGGTGGAAAGTCCGCCCGCACGCGTGGGGAACTCCCTTCTCCCACCTACAGCCGGTCTGAAGCACGGGCCTCAGTGCCGCGGCGGCGCCGGGGACCACCCTGCGCGCAGGCCTTACCCCTCCGCGGCCGCCGGGCTGCCCCCGGCAAGCACCGCCCGGGCGGGGCGGGGCGGGGCGGGGCCCACCGGGGGCGTGGCAGGGGGGAGCCGCCCCGCCCACGCCCAGGTCCGCGTGAACGTGGGTGGCGCTGCCCCGCCCGCGGAGCGGCGCCCGAGGGAGGGGGTTGTGCGGCCGGCGGGGCCGCTCTAGCCAGCCGCGGCGGGCGGACTCGCTTTCCCCCGCGCCCGGCCGGCATGGGCGGAGCGGGCGCCTCCTTCCTGTTTCCGCTCGGCAGGCCGGCGCCCGCCAGGGCAGCGGTACCGTGGGGCGGGGGGCGGCGGGGGGAAGCGAGGGGAGGCGGCGCGGCGCGGCCCCCCTCGCCCCGCCCCGCCGCCGCCGCCGCCGCCGCCATCCTCCGTCCCCGCCCGAGCGGCGCTACCTGCGCTGCGGGGGGAGGTGAGCGCGGCCGGGGCCGGGCCGCGCCGGGCGCCTTTCCCTCAAGGCCTGTGTCTTCTCTCCGCAGGGACCTCGGCGCCACCCTTCCGTCGCTCCAGGCGCCCGGGGGCAGCCCGAGGCGGCGCTGGGCCCCCCCGCCGCAGGTGAGGGCAGCGCCGCCGCCGCCGCCACGCCCGCAGCGCGGCCGTTGGGAGGGGGCGGGGCGCGCGGCCGGCCGTTGCGGGGCGGGGGGCGGGCAGGGCGGCGGCGGCGGCGGTCGGCGGGGACGGCGGCGGGAGGGAGGGGGCAGTCGGTGTGCGGTGGCGGCCGCCCGGCTCCGGCTGCTGCTCCTGGCCGGGGGCTGCGGCCCTCCCGAGCCCGCCCGGGCGCCTCTGCGCCGCCGTGCTCGCTGCCGGCACCGCTCGCAGGTTGTGTTCGACTTGCCGCGGGTTGCCGGTTTACTGTGTGATGCGCTGCCCCGGCTCCCCCGCCCCCCTAGTAAAAACCTATAGAAAGACAGACCAGGCGCTTTGCTCCTCTTCCAAAGCAGCACGGACCTCGCTTTTTTCCGTGTAGCAATTTTTTCGCGGTAGTATCTGAAGCTGTGTTGGATGAAATGCCTAATTATTTTGTAAACACTGTGCTTTAAGGTAGGGCTAACAGTTTGTATTACGCTTACTTTCGCATCCTATGCACTTTTTAACTTCAACTAGCAAAAGTGAGCTTGCTCTTCAATGAGGAGTGATGGACTTATATTAACACGGTAATTGCTGTGTATGTCTGCTTTTATTTTTCTGAATATTCAGAAGTTATTTTTTTATTATTCCGTAGCGTTTTCCCAGTAGAAAAACAGAAAAAATGTTCGATATTAAGGCTTGGGCTGAATACATCGTGGAGTGGGCTGCAAAGGACCCATACGGCTTTCTTACTACAGTGATCTTGGCCCTCACACCATTGTTCATAATCAGTGCAGCGCTTTCATGGAAGCTTGCAAAAATGATTGAGGCCAGGGAGCGAGAGCAAAAGAAGAAACAGAAACGCCAAGAGAATATTGCGAAAGCCAAACGAACAAAGAAGGATTAAGTGGGCAAAAAAAACCCAAAACCTTCCTTGTGCAAAGAATCCACTTTTTTAATGAAACACTTGTACATTTTGTGTTGTAACTGTCCTTTGATACTTGATCCTGTTATTTCTTGAAGTATGAAATTTAATCCCTTCAGTGTATTTTTTCTGCTGAGATGATTTGTGTTAAAGTTTGCCCAAGTGACACTTGTTACAATCATTTAATCTACTACTTGTGTTCTAGTGCATGTTGCTTTTCTAAATTTGCATGGTAAATTAAAAAAATTAATCTCTTGGGTGGCTCTGGAGGTAGATTATTATTTTTCCTTAGCTAAGCTATGACTTAACAAGTGTCTTAAAATTGCCAAATTATGAGGAAAATGTGAATGGTTAACTGGGTTACAGAAAGGCAAGTTTTGGTATACCTTCAGCCGAGCTGTAGAGAGAAGCTAGTTTCAGAGTTGGGTAGCATACCTTATGGGTTTCCTTTAAGGACAGTGCATGGGGCCCTGCTGCTCATTCAGCTGTGTGCCCTTGATAGTGGGGCTTGTCTGCAAAAAGACCCTGTTTCCCAAACTGCCAGCCATCAACAGTCTTTAAATTCAGCCCAATCGCTAGGAAACGGATTGGTTCTTCTTATGACCTTCATTTGTCTTAAGCCACTCATATTCTACAACCTTCATTTGTGTTAAGCCACTCATATTCTACAACATACATGGCTGCGTTGTTTGTTTTTCCCTAATGATTACCTGAACACTCCGCCTGTAACTAATTTCTTTCTGCCTTTGGAAACTTTTTATGCCTCAAAGAATAGCCATAAATGGGGCGAGACCAAAAGCCCGGGTGGCCTAGTGTGCTCTGTCCTGGTGACCTACAGCAGGTGGCTGCGGGAGTACAGGAGCAGGCTGTGCACGGTGGTGACAGTAGTTCTTCCTACGTGCTAACCTTCCGGCTACCTTTGATTGAGGATCTTATGATCTTTGGGATTTTTGTTCTCATGGCCCTTGAAACTGCTGCCTTCCAGGCTGGAAAATGCTGGCATGCTGGAAAAAGTCCAAGTGGGGTTTGTGTTGTAAATATGCCAAAATTATTTAACCTTAATTCCAATTCATGTTTTTCTAACAGAAGTGATTAATTTCTCAAAGCCTAATTTTTATTAATAGTCTAGTTCTAAAGAGTTTGTGGGAGTCATTAGGTTTTTAGACTTAGCATATTTCTAAACAGCAGCACAGAGTTGTGCTTTCTAGCAACTAGTCCTTCATTATGTTTAAAAATAAAACCTTATAATAATACCATTGTTCAAACGAGGAGACCTATGGGGGGACACAAAGAGGGATTTGAAGTGGGAAGTCTAACTGAAATGACTTAAAGTGAACCTGAAGTATTGTTGATGCTCTTTCAATTTTGTTGGTCAAAGCAAGCATTATTAGAATATGACATTTTGGCATCTTATAAATACATGGGATTAAGTCTCCACTGTTTTGTCTCAAGTGTTGTCAAATGTCTAGGTATCAAAGGTGGAACACATACATAGCTTAAAACACATGGAGGAGAACTGATGAAGGATGCACTGCATAAATAAATTTGATACTTTTTTTCAAAAAATTGTGTGGTCTTTATTTTGACTTGAAGTTCTCAAACATCATCTCTAAGCAAATAATCTGCTGACAGTCCCTTGTCCCGAGACCCATGTTATTTTCCAGCAAATTTACCAAGTGCTTCTAACCTCTATTATAGTACTTATATGTAGTTTAACTCAGCCTCATTTTATCCTGTGCTTACTGCTGGCTGCAAATCAAACATTATTCAAATATGTTGATTGTTTTCTTAAATTTAATTACAAGAATGTCTCTAAGGTTAATACAGTGTGTAGTCAGTGTCGTGTCATAGTGATTCCTGTTAATGAAATAAACTTTTCCATCCACTTGCCAGAGGGAAGAACACTGGCACTGCCAAGGGAATTAACGCGCATTCTGAAGAACTATCTCACGCTGACGCCTAGGTTTGGGAATATTTAAGTGTACTGATTAACTAAAATTTATTACATCAAAAACAATTTTAAAAATAAATGAGCCTTCAAGGAAAACGCAATTTAGAATTATTTAAGAAAACTGAGTTAACTAGAAAACCGTCTACCTATGATTTCACCAGTAACTGATGAACAGCAACTATTGAAAACAAACTTACTTAATAACACATCCTGTTTTTCACTAAACCCAAACATTTTACAGTAGTTTGTCATGATTAAGCCTATTTGAACGGTTCCGCAAAAATACACTGAACTGCTTTAATATTACTTTATTGCACACTTGCTTATATATAACAGCTCTTCATGTTATCTGTTAAAATATCTGTCCATTAGCAATATCTGTACATTACAACTCTTTATTTATTATGACTACTACCACTGCCTGGTGGCATCCAGGAGCCTGGCTGAAAGGTACTTGCGGTGCTGGCTGGATCTGGCGAAGGCTCTTTCTTTCCATAGTACGGGGCTGATGCATGGCCTTTAACGTGAGTATGAACTGGTTCAGCAACAAGTCCCTCCTTGTATTCCTTGGCCTGAAGCAGCTTATCCTTTTCAGATACCTCTTTGATTTTCTGTTTCATTTCTTCTCTATAATTTTCATTCTTAAGAATCTCCTAAGAACACAGTAGAAAGATGAATAGATAAATCAGAGGTAAATGCAATACCCAATGTTGGAATAAAACATTTTAAGCAGCCATTGTTTTTCTTAATTTTGTAATCCAGATTTTTTCAGTTACGTAGGTAAAATAAAATGTGGCAAAATTGTTCTTCTACAACTGTGATTTCAGCCCTGGTTTAAAATGTTCTTAATGTTTTGATCATGTTGTTGAAGCAAAACTGCAGTGTGGTGTCTCAGTTTCACTGTTGTATTGAATCAAAAAGGAAAAGAAATTATGTAACACTCATCAACAACTGTGAAAATGCCTGGAAAATACCTTTTAGGTTGCCTTCTATGTAGGTCTTGCTACTATGTATCTATCTATCACTTGCATTTCTTCCTGTAACTTGCTATGCCTCTGACTTTAGGTACCTGGGCCCCAGGGTGCAGTTCTGGGAGAAAAAGATGTGCAACTTTGACTGCTAGTACATAAGCCGAAGCCATGCAAGAAAAATAAATAAATAAAATAATAACTACAAAAAAGCTACTGAGATGGTACTAGTAACTCAGGAGAAATAACACGGGTGAGGGGGTGGGGGGAGGCAGGGGGAGAAAAAAACCCATAAAAACCTCTGAGGGAAACCCTGCCCCAGAGACTCAGAAGACAGCTCAGTAAGGTCAAGGACCTGCATGGTCCAAGAAGCAAGGGAGGCCAACGCACCCTCAGCTGGTGGCTGCCTGGCCAGCAAAGGTGAACTGGGTGTTGTGATGAGGACACTAAACACAACACCGCTTAGGCGAGCTGTATGTTAACTCTAGGTATCTACCAGGTGTGTTAGCTAAAATAAATGTACTGCATTCATAAAGGGTGTAAAATCATGCCTACTGCCTCTGCACAGGTAAAAAAAGCAAATAAAAGTGATCTAGTTTTAGAGGTTTACCTCCACCCCCGATAAACTGAAGCAACTATCTGATGCATGATCCTACTGCCAGGCCAAAAAACCCACACAGGACGTGTATTCAGAGAAGGCTCATGCAACTTGCTGATGCAACTTCATGAAGCTCTGTACTGAAACATGGTTGGGTACAGGTTAAAGCTGGAAATTCACTAATAAAGATGACTTGAACTGGGATTTGGCTGCTTCCACTGAGAAATGCTGAGGCTAATAGTTGAAACAAGTGCCATTACTGGCTTGTCCACAGGTATGTAGAAAAACAGCTGTTAGTAGACCTTGCCATATTGTTCGGAGGAAAACACAAACAACTCCCAAAGTAAACACAAAGAAAAAAGCCCTGAAAAATACTGAAGTCTGTTTTTTATCTACTAGCATATGTTTCCTGTTAGAAGGATGATTTGCAAATTCTGCTAACGAGACTTCTCTGTGCTTTTGTAAGGGCAGATAGTGAAGAGTATTAGAAACAAAAGCAGGAGCGTGATATGAAATTTTATAACACTTTGAACACAAATACAACTTAACTGAAATCAACACCATGTAACAAGGAAGCTGCTAATATCCACACTTAAACTGGGATACAGGAGGAAAAAGGCTGAATTCTCTGGATTACAAGTATATGGAAGAGCTAAGGAGAAACTAGACCAGTACACTTCTCTCTCAGTAGAAGACCATGACATTATTTTAGGAATGGCATTAAAATACCTGTGATATTGCCACGAGTTGACGTAGCGAGTATGTGAATATTTAAGAACATTTAAAAAGACAGCATTTAAAGTAAACCTTATCTTAGAGATATCATGAAAATTAACACCTTTTTATGAGTCCTTATTTGCCTCTATAGTTAAATTCACAGATGCATAGAGCACAGGCAAAACACTTCATGTACCTATACAGCATGAAAACACACAAGCAGCACATAAACGACTTTGCAAACTGAAGGGGGGGGAGGAAATTCTCCCATACTCAAATAAAAATATTGCCAAGCGTAACAAGGTCAAATTTTCAACAGTCAGTATAGCAAAATCTCATTATAACATCTCTCAATTCTGTCCTTGTTTACCACATGCCTGTATAAATCTACCATGACCTTACTGATTTCAAGGGGATTACTCCT